>NC_133899.1:61550776-62150776 GCF_964199755.1 Larus michahellis | reverse complement strand
GCAATTAGTCCCTCAAAAAGCAGCGAGTGTATTGGTTGGCACCCTCCTCCATTTGCAGAGATTGAAAGCAATCAGGTCATGATCACCTGTCACTAGGCAACCACCAACTCTGAGTCCACTATTCAATTCATCTTATCTATCACAATGAGATTCAAACAGAGCTACCTCATTTTGGGTTCCATATCTTTCACACTAGAAAACCATCAATAATTCTTGCAAGGAACATTAATGTTTTACCACTGACTGTCTGAAATTTCCAGCACTCATTTCCTACATTCAAGCAACACCTAATAGTCTTTTTCTTTAACCTTTGTAATAGGTCAATGACTAAGCTATCTGCTCCTATGGCTGCACTGCCCCTATGGCCACAAACAGGTTTACAACGGATTGACATTATGTTTACAATCAGTGTTTGATACTGGTACACAGTCGGAGAACTTTATAGTGGCCTACACATAAACAGGAATCAGATTTTCATGAGAATAAGAAAAATGCCTGCAATAAAGGAAGCTATCAAGAATTCTCCAGTAGAAGAGCAGAAGTTCCACACAAAGCAGGATAGTCAGATTCGGAAGATGCTTTTCATAACAAGCAATACTGATGATTCATCCGTATTATGTTTTTTTTTCATCTGATTGACCTTTTCGTGTCTAACAGTGAAAGACAATCTCTTAGGCCACAAACACTGAGGAATAAAGCAGTTCTTATTTCTTTGTCCCTATAGATGGTTTCCATGAGACAGAATTGTGTAGTGGTTCAGAAGACAAGGCTGGTCTTAGTAGAAGGCTTGTGTGGTTTGGCAGGGAAAGGCTTGTACTATCTTCCGTCTCCTGCTCAGAAGACAACACTCAGTTTAAAATATAAAAGGCTAACAATAGGTAATGTTATTTAACGGGTTTGCACAATAAGATCATTTAGAAGAGAACCATTTATTTGTCTCTTAAAAATGCATACATATCCAGTATAAAAATAACTAGGAAAAGGCATTTAATTAATGAAAGTAATCCCACTTGACATTTGGGATAACAATTACCATACTTTCCAATTATCGTTATTGCTTATTTTCTTTCCCAGAGAATTCAAAGTGCTGGACTTATTTCCTCAACCCCAAGTTTCATAGTAAGCTAAGACAGCAAGTTCACTTGCAACCTATACTTACATACTTTGTTTATGTTGAGAATGGATTCTTTGAAAAACTATCTTCTAGCCTTCTAGTAAGTAAAACTAGCCTTCTACTAAGACCAGCCTTGTCTTCTGAACCACTACACAATTCTGTCTCATGGAAACCATCTATAGGGACAAAGAAATAAGAGCTGCTTTATTCCTCAGTGTTTGTGGCCTAAGAGATTGTCTTTCACTGTTAGACATGAAAAGGTCAATCAGATGAAAAAAACCCATAATACGGATGAATCAGCAGTATTGCTTGTTATGAAAAGCGTCTCCTGAATCTGACTATCCTGCTTTGTGTGAAACTTCTGTTTAGTTTGAAGTAAGCGGGTGAAATTTTGTTTTAAAGCATAATTTTTCTACTTGTGATTATCAAAACGTCCTTTTTCTATATTTCACTACCAATGCAGAATTGAAGTAACATTGAATGCTTTACTGCAAGCAACATGTCAGAGTCATATTTAGTTACATTGGACAAGAACAATTTGGACAAGAAAAAATTCAGTTCACCACAAACACTTTTGACAACATCTGATTTCTCTTCATGCTGAGGTATATTAATTCCAGAACACAGATGAGTAAAACTACCTAATTGCAGAACATGTAATGGTAAGAGATGGCTAAACTGAAAGTTTAACTAAGAGTTCACGCAACCTACCAGTTGATCAGTACTATTTACTGAAGTCCTTTTCACTCCTCAGAATCTCTCATTCACCTCTTCTCTTACAGCAGAAGACAAGTAAGATTATTTTACTTATATGACATAAAATGTAAAAATTTGGCTTACAAAAGAGCCCATGATAAACCCACTTATAACTTGAGATTGTGGATAATACCACAATTACTTTTTTTCTTTCAAAGAAAAGACATTTTAGGTATCCTAGTTTCCATATGTCACGTCATTCAACAAGAAATCAGACTCATGACCTTGCACCAATACTTGTATCTCCAAAGACAGAAATGAACACCTCACCTCAACTAAAAAAGAATGAAAATCTACTATTTTGATGTCACCATGGCAAAATTCCAGGACAAGGGTTTGCAAAATTAGGCACAGACTACAGGGTTGCTGCTTCAAAAGAAACAGAAATGGCAAATACTGGGAACTCTGTTCAAGACAGAGAGACATGTGCCTTCTTTTTATAGTGATGATGGTCCCAAGTCAGTATCAGCGTCCCAAAGATTGCCCAGAAAGGAAATACATGGCATGACTTTACATCAGCCAAATATACTCAACACACCAGAGAACATCACGGTGCCTCACACTGCTTCTCTCCCTTCCTCTCTTCACTTGAAAAAAAGGAAGAAAATATGGCTTGGTAAAAACTCCTACAACATAGCAGAGAATAACATAAAAAGCTGCATGATCTTTGAACACTTTCAGCAACAGTTTGTGCTAAAAATATAGAAAGATTTGGAGTTAATCATTTGAAGACAATATTCCAAAATATGAAGGTTCTCACAGGAGTCTGATGTTGAAAAAGGACTACACAGCCTGGTATGGGTCAGCAATCAGAATGCACAAGAGGACTTCAAGGGCCATGCCATGTAAAGCACCACTTACTGGCTGAACACACAGTAAATACTATAAAAATACTTCCATTCCCAGATCAGGACTTTCATAAAACTCACCTTTGAGTCCAAAAAATTGAACAGCAGCTCATTTACTGTTCTCCTCAGAACAGACCCCTTAAATACTGGGAGTCAAACAAAGACTTTTGGAGGGACGGAAACAGAGAACAGTACTGTTATTCATAACATATTGTGTGTAGTACAGAAAGAAAAACAATTTTTTCCTACTGCCTCTAAATAACTTTTTGATTATTTTCTGCCATATGAGAATCATGTCCTGGTCTTTAGGAACTGTAATCTCTAAACTCATCTGCTGCAAGTTGTGTGTATTTGTTTACAAGGACTAATACTTCCTACGCACAGAAAGACTTAGACAATGTACCCAAAAAAACCTGACTGAAGTCTGCTGTATTAGAAGATGGAAAATTTATCCATTTTTAGCAAATGTCAAATCATTGGCTATTGCTTTTAAGATTAATAAAAGATATAGTGGTTTCTAGATAGCCTCTAAATAAAGATTACTATGAATGGAGAAATGATTTACCAATAGTCACCACAATGAGATTTCTTTAAAGGTTACAATCATCAGTTATTTAGCTGAAACACTGCTGAGAATGCCTGGTCATTTCTTGAATAATGCATAATGTTCATTGTAGATTTGATCTGTATTATAACAATACAGATATTTCTAAAATAATGGAGAAAACTATCTGATACTTTCCAATTGCTCAAGATATTTCCATGAAGTAATTGTCTCTGAAAATATTATATGGAGTTACCTGAGTGTTCATTTGCAAGCACAACTTGTAGCGATCGCTACACAATAGGCATAAGAAAACAAACTCATCAGCCGTTATAGACTTTTAAGGAAAGCTGTGATAAATACAGGGCAGAGTAAAGGACCTCCCTGAAATACTAAATTAAAATGATTAAAGTGCTGTACAGTCTGGGGGACAAATTTAAAATTAAGCTTTGAAATTTAATTATTAACACAAGCAGACCAACACATCTGGGGGAAGAAAGAAGAAAAAAAAAAAAAAAGCAGTTGCCTACGCAACGTAAGTACTTCTCATATAATTTTCCAAATACCTTTAAGTCTATTCAGAAGATTGCTCGGGCACGCACAAAATATAATGTCTAGTGTTTTATTGTAGGATTATCAACTATACTTCACATGAAGCTGCAAGCTATTTATGTGAGCTTGTTTATCCATATGAACTTCTTCAAGGGCAGCAAAAAGCGACCTTAATAAATGAAAATGAATTTCTTTTGATGTAATTTCATGAATGTTTGATCAGAGTGTGTTAACAGGTTTCTATGTAAGGAGAACTCGTGAAGTAATAAAATATACCTGTACTATACAGCTAAACCTGCTTATGGGGAATTCTTATACAATGAAACGCTGTTTCATCAAGCATTATTTCAATATACTAACACATAAATAATACAATCGTAGTTAGTATAAAGCTAAGTACTCAAACAGGGAGGAAAAAAAAAGCAAAAATCCTTCCTCAGCTCCCCCACACCCCTTATGCCTAGAGGAATGGCAACCATAAAACCAGATGGGTGGAGGAGCAGGATTATTATGTCAGATAGGGTGAAAAGACATTAAATGTTTACCTAGGATTTTTTATAGGGAGAAACATGTTAATGTAGGCCAGACTATTTACACTGTTGTCCAAGAATAAGGTTTAGTTCTCCATTAAAATTCTTTTCTTCATTAGAATCTTTGCACAAAAAGAAGCTTCAGTATTCAGGTATATATTCCATGGTAGGATAATGAAAAACAGCTCTCATACTCTGAAAACATACACAGAGATCTGCAGAGATCAGAATTCCATAATACAGGACAGCTTGTAGAAGCACTGTATGTCTCTTAGCTATAGGAATTTTGGGAGGAATTAACAACAGATCATAGATCGTACAGCAGAGTCCACTCTACATCCACCTTGAAACACTGTTTAATTGCCTGAGAATAAACTCTCATCCTGGAAAAAATGGGGAGCATTTGCATATTATATCAGAAGCTTGATGAACCATGTTATACTCATGCTTTGGATGATGTAATTATTACCTTTTTTTTTTTCTCCATGAAAATTATATATGATGTGGCAGATAATATAAATGAAATACGTGAAATGACACAAATATGTTCGGCTACTAAATCATCAGCCTGAAAATCCTTTGGTTTTTGTCTTCCATGTCTATCTCCATCCATTGAAAATTATAACTTTCCTTAACTAATATTAATTTCTGTAAATGGAAGAGCAGGTAAAAGCCCTGTGCACCATCTGTAACAGTAACCCTTCACAGGCAGCTGTGGGCTGATAAATAAGATTCTATTTCCCCCTCCTCCCTCCACCCTTAAAGATGGCTTTTTCTTTTGCCTCATGCTATATACAGTCTATCTAGTTTAGTGCAGATTAAGAGTTTAAGTTCCACAAAGTGTGAAGGAAAAAAAAACCCAACACATGAAGTTTTCAAGCTCAAATCTCATATGCCTCTGTCCAAAATATGTTTCCTCCAAAATGTGCAATCAGTAGCTAAAGTAAAACCAGTTAGTTTTCTGTGCCATCAAAGCCAGGAAAACCACAATTCCTAAGTTTTGGTATATATGAGTTCTGCTAATGCAACTTGCTCCATAATTTAAAATACTAATCAGATGGAAAGATCACACTTATCTACATAAGTAGCATAAGTAAAATATTACAGAAAAATCTACAGTTTACACAAATCATTGGAAACACTATTTAGGACCAACAAGCAGCCACCCTCTAAAATGACTGTCTAATTCCTCTATTACCTGGCTTTTGTGGCAACTCACGTCTAAAACATTGATATTGCTGCCCAACTGCTTGTTTGAGCATGAAAAGAGGGTATTTAATATTGAAAACAGTCTATTTTGGCTGAAATGTTGATAGATGCCTACTGGCTCAGAAGTCAAAATTTCTGTACGCATTACAAGATGATAAATAATATCCTAGTCTCTAACCTGAAGATTTAAAACTTTGAACGTGATGCCCTCGAACTTTGGAAATACATGATTCTGCCTTTAAGGTTTAGCCAGAGAATTCAGATATTGAGTCCTCAAATCAAGGAAAAATGCCATACTCCTCTCAAACACATCCTTATACAAAATACTAAAACAAAGCAACACAATCATTGCCAAATAACTTTATACCATTTAGTCTACATCACCCAGAAGACTTCTTACAGCTGAATGGTTACATCAATAGGTTTGTTGTTAAATAAAAAAAATGAATAAAATAAGAGGTTTATGTCACCTTCACATGGTGTCTTTCTCATGCAGACCTCAGATTTCCACATTTGTATCCCTTTAAAGGATTTGATATGCAGGGAAAGAAGAAAGGATGATGGTAAAAATTTCAAATTAGAGGTTACTAAAGGCTGCCATATTCGATACTATACAACATATTTACTCCATACCTTTTACTGATGTATTAGGTGGAGGTCCTTCCATTCTCAAGTTCCATGGAGGATCGCCTTGATTAGCAAAGTCCCTCATTTTCAGATAGCTAATTGTAAGTCGGATGATGGATGCCTTGTCAAGCTGGCTGGTAATGGCTGCAGGCAGTGGCAACAACTTTGCCAACTCATAGAATTCAAAATTCTCCTTTCCCCGGCGAGAGCGAGCTGCATCTCGGGACTTTTCCTTCCTCAAAGCTTGTAAACTGAAAGAAAAATAAACAAAGGAAGACATTCATCAATATTAGTGCTCTGTCACATTTAACCAATTTGCTTTTTCACTCCATAGAGATTACCACATTTTCAAAATGCTGTTTTGTATGGATGTACAGACTTCAGGATATATTTAATGGTACTCCAGTCTTTGAACGATGAAAACTAACGATAATATTTGAGTGTCAGTTGTAGCCAACATATTAAGTAAGTACTCCTAACTCATTTCAGCCTCTTTCTTCTTAGTCTGCCCTTCCTTTTTCTGCTGCCATCGCAAGAAAAGATTCCATTGAATGCTGTGTACATGTGGGGTTTATCTGCAGAGATGCCATTGCTCCTCCTGACCCATTGTGACCCAATTTTGTCTAAATTTGTGCCAAATTCTGACTCCTAGGAAGAACAGGTTAAAAGCAGATGACTGAAGGGTGTGCTACCTCTGACAGGGGTTGCAGTGCAGCCAAAATGACCAAACAGGTTGTACAGTAACTTCTGAAACAGAGAAGTTTAAGTCTGGGGTAATAATGTAAACCTTCCTGAATTTCATGAAGCTGCTCTTTATGAGTTGTTCAGCTGTCCTTGCTGTGGGAACAGCAACTTTTGTCAGAGGCTGAGCAAGCAGTTAATACAGTTACGTGATTCACATTTCTGATTGTAATTCACTACCAAACACGTGTCAGACTGACAAATTTTGGGGCAGAAAAGACCTTCTTTCTGCTTTACAGTGAGCTGGTGGAAATGCAAAGACATTCATTTAGTTCTGTTGCATCGATGTATCACTTGCTACCTCCCATATCCAACACCTAAAGGTAATTCACATTTTACTCCTGGGCTATTTGTTTAATTGGTGTAAAACTGCTGAACGCGCATTGTGGTGACAGTGGGCAACCACTGGGGTCTTCTCCTCATCTTTCCCTATAACTCAAAGGAAACTCAAGTTTCAGTTGGTTTCAATATATAATAATACAGCTTTGCAAGGGAAAAGTGATTAACTTGTTTTATTGCATGGTTTGGGGCAGACAAATAAACGTACAGTACACTTCCCAAAAGATCGTGAGTCAATATGTAGATAATAAGAAGACCAGATATTGCCTCTTTTGTTTTAAAAGAGGTGTTAAATTATTTTATTTTTTTTTTGGAGACAGCAGAGTGTTCAACTCAGGATATGATAAGCTTGACCATACCTCTACCTTGGTGCGTAGAGGTTGGTGCTGATGCAGGGGTTGGTGTCTGCCAGTCACTGTGTAAGGTGAGTAGAAACTGTTCTCACCCCTCACAAAGACTCTGTCTTTCTTTTGCTTCGTTTGATCTTATTGACTTGATGAAGTTACAGCCACAACTCGTCATTAGTTTACAACAGACACAGAATTCAACCAGTGTATAACGGAACAGCAAACAGTTCTCTGAAGCTTCCACAACCCTTCCTGAAACCCAGGATTTTATCAACAAAAAAAGCATAAATCATAAAGAACTCAGGCACGCAGATCTAATACCTCTCTAATACTGAGACCTCTATTTACCTATCTTTCTAATTTGGAAATAATTTAAACTACAGAGGCTCTCTTATTTTAATATTAACCACCTGCATTTTCTTGGCTGTCTCTGCCACTTCAGACTTGAAAGGGCAGATCAGCTGGGCCCCTAAACCACAAATGAAATCCCTCCATCACACTTCCCCGAGAATGCTTAACAAATTATATTCCCTACACAATTCTATGCTAATAGCAATTATATTTAAAGTGACAGCCTGACTAAGAAATAGGGATGGTGAGGAAACGGCACACCTTTACCCACAGGTAAAGTAAACCATCCTACTGAATCCTACACTGATGTACATACTTGCCTTTATGAACTCTACATAGACCTCAAGCAGCTAGATTTTTAAGTTATATTCTAGGGGAAAGTACCTGAAAAATAAGATTCCACAAGGCTCGTTGCAGATGCAATTTCAAATATCTACCACCATAGATGTGTAAAATCCCTCAAAATGTGCATTAAATATAGCCAATAGAAATATTTTATGTATATAAGGAAACCTGGAAGCTCTGTGAGGTGGGAACTGTTCAACTGATTTCAGTGAAGATACCCTATACAAGTTAAACACCTACAACGGTAACACAAGGGAGAGGCAGGCAAGTGTCTCTGCCCAATTGCTTGCAAGTGAAAGCTCATTTTCATGGCACAAGGGATGGACTTTACTACTTGTGATCACACTGTTTTTCTCCAGAAGCCAAGCCTGAGGACCTCAAGTCCCCAAATCAAGTTTGAGGAATCCAGAAGAGCTGAGATTCTAGATGTATTCTGAAATTTTGCACCAAGAGGTTCACACCTTCTTTCCAACGCACTTAATTATACCCCTATGTAAGAAGGGGACTTTTTGGAGATCCCCAGTAAAACAAGTAAGAAATATTACAGATCCCAGCAACTTTTGAAACTGAAAAAAGTTAGAAACCGAATGGTGATAGACTATTCCTCAGCAACCAAAGACGGAATCCACAATTTACAAGTTCTGTCTAGGGTTCAGGAGATTGCTGAAACTGAATAATACACTGCAATGTAAACTTATATAATGCATTACTGGATCACTAACAGTTTGCAATGGAAGCCAGTTAAACTGAAAAGTGAGGCTACCTGTGTAAATAAACAGCACCCTTTGAAAGCCATCTACGTGTATTCAAACTTTTGCAATAAAAAAATCCCACAGGGATGGGTAGCTGATATAATAGACATACCAAAGAAACTCCTGAGAAACAGCATTATCAATAACATATTTTTCCTCCCAGCCACGGTATATTGTCATTTGTGGAAGCTTCACTGAGTGACTCAAGTCAAGGAGTTTGTAACTTGCAGCACCCTCCTCTTGGCATCAGTGCATTAAGCTAAATTTAGAAACAACGTCTGTGCATGCAAGTCCTAATTTCTACTCTACATAATACCACTAGGGAAACACACTTGTAGCATCGGACACTGCAGTTATGCTGATATAATGGGTCCTTCATTTGGGAGCAGTGATTTCCTCAGCAGGATGCAGGAATTCATTAGGTATGACCTAAACATCACTTTTAATCCTCTCTGGCACCTGTGATTGGGATAGGCAACATCAACTTCATCATCAGATGCTCTTAACAGAGCAAAGTGCTGGCACTGAGAATCCCAAGAGGATGCTAGAAGAGAAGGGTGTGAAGCTCACAACAGAAAGCAGAGGTGCTGACACAGAAGAATAATTCATCTTGGGTCCTGTCACATGACACTGGGATTAGAGGTGACTCCTGGTAACATAAATGAATTTGCTAGAGTATCAGGCTGCAAAAACTCAGAAATACCCGCAGGCTGTCCCGTTAATGACACAAATAAAAATATGGGAGACTATACGCATGTTTACTAGGCGGATTTCAAAAACATTCAGAAAGCACCAAGAAAGCAAGCTTCACACATGTAAGAGCTCTTACGTGACAGAGAAGGTCCCCCAAAAGACAAGCAAATCTCCACAGACTATCCACAGTACCAAGAAGAAACTAACAGTGGGAAATACACCCAAGGGACATAAATATTGCTCCCTCTTTTCCTTCTGTGTAGAAGGGGAAGGAGCTCAGATAATTGGATCAGAGTGCATCCCTGTACAATATCAAAGGATGATGCTGTCATACAATGGCGAAACTTCATGTGATCCCTTAACACACCTCTCAAAGAATTTCCATATACAGAGTCCACTAAAGGAGACGAAGAGCTTTCCAGCTGCTAGCTCCTGATAATTCTGAGACGCAGTACCATATAAACAGGATATTTAATGGCTAGAAAACTAATGCTATTTTAGATATTAGGTTTCTAAAATATGTATTATTTTTCCTTTTAGGGCCTTTCCAGATGGACTGATATAAAGGGGGTCTGGCTTTTACAGATGAAAGGGTACAATAAATACTACCATATAATTTTAAAATGGTGTACACAACATTTCTAAAGTAGATTTTCTATTGAAGACACAGCAGATGCAGAAGACATGATAATATGGTGTTGCATAAAAGTTTTATTGGTACTCATAACTCACTTGTGATTTCATTGTGCTTGTGGTCATTCCAAGCTTAACCTGCTTCATATTTTATTTCACATCATTTTATGTATTTTATATTCATAAGCATATACATGCATCCGTATCTGTGTGCACACCCACAACCTCCACATGTCTGACAGATCATCATCTGTCACTTTAAAGATGGGACAATCACAGCTCCTAATTTTTGCAGCGTATAATGGCAATCAAACATGTTACAGCATATCAACAGATGCACTGACCTACATTAGCAAGGATTTTTTAGCATATCAATACCTCACTTCTGTGTCTCAGTTTGGGCGGTAAAAATCAGAGAAATAATTTAATTCCGTGAGTTTGCATTTTGAATGAAAACAGGGGAATGGATGTGGTTACAAATAAATATTTCTGTCCGCAATTTCAAAATACAGCTTGGAAGCAGATATATCACAGACTTGGCCAGTTTTAGAAAGGCAGCTCGCGTATACATTTCACCTTCACTGTTCCCTCAGATCTGACGCAGGCAAGACCCCCCCCAAGCTGGGCTTCTCAGAGATGTTGGTCTCCCCCTGCACAGCCCCACATAATAGCATTGGTGAGCTTTTATGGTACCCTCACTGTACCTGTCATAAATAGAGATCAAACTGGGGATGATGGCCATAGAACAAAGTTTGAGGGACACACGGGCGGGCTGCTGAGCTCCAGATATAAGGGCTCCGGCCAACAGACAGCTTGTCTGAGGTGTGCCGTTGGAGTTTTTGCTCATTTTCATTAACTATAAGCAGAGAAGCACGGCAAACTCTCACAAAGGATGCACAGTGTTTTTGATAATTCTATTGAAATCCTCCCTGATTTCAGGAGAAACTTTACAAGCGCAACAGTATACCAGAACAGAGCACTTTTTCTTGTAATACTAAACAATATCATACTTGTTAATTCAGCTGTTATCGACCACTAGCGAATTTCTTAAGCCTCTAACAACAATATGGATTAGTAGCCGCAAAACCAGATACAGTACAACAAAAACACTTAACAATATCTAATAATGTTTATAACAAGCTTTATAGAGAATGAAGCAGTATGTGTGTGTATTTTTATATTAGTCTAGTCTTTTAAATTCAAGGATCAAAAGGTCCACTATAAACATTATCCAACTCTCTGAAGGCCGTAGTCAGAGGGACGTTACATCTATTTCACAGAAAAGAAATCAGATATATGGAAAGGATGTGCAACATTAGAGCACACAATGAATCTGTGACCAAAAAAAATGGACTGGAGCTAAGTGACCCAACCCCATCAACACCCTGAAAGAGACTTTCAATGATGTATGTCCTTCTGTGTATATTGTTTTCCAATATAAAGAACAGAAGAATGCTTACTTGCTATTGAATTTAGTTGTGGTATCACATAAAGGAAGAAATTTATGCTGCTCCTGAGTCCACAGGTGTGCATTTGTGCAATTCTATATGAGATACACTAGAAAGATTCTCTCATTTGTTCCTACCTTGTTCTATATTAATATGACGTGACATAGTATTGTCATACTTTAGACATTTTTATAGTTAGATCCACTTTAGATCCCTTCCCCCTTCTTTTAATAACCTATTTACATCGTTTCTGTATTTATATCAATGCTACGTAGTGGGTGAGTATGACAATTTAACTAATACGAATGTTTATACATTCTGATCTATTACAGGAAAAATCTTTATATCTGATTGGCTGACTTAGCCACATTCTTAAAGAGAATCTTTTCTGGACCTTCAAGATGACCAGTGCAAACAATGAGGGTAGTTAAGCCCATTTATAACAATGGATACATAGAAAAGCCGACTCTTAAATCCTGGGCAATTCATTAAGATAACGTCCAAGTCCACCTACAGGTGACCACCCATAGGCCACGTTCTAGCCTATAAAAATCTGTTTTCATTTCACTGATCTAACAGGACAATTACACTTCATTAAAAGTTCAAAGAATGGAACAGCATCAATATTGAAATGACCCAATTATTTTGAATATTTATTTATTTTGCTTCTATGTGACTACTCTTATGCCTGAGTTTTTTTCAAAAGTGTTCTTTAATAGTGACATCTCAAAAACAGTGGGTAACCCAAGAGAATATTCATCTGAACAGCAGTGCACATTTTCAGACTCCAAAAAATATTTAGACTGGGGGAAAGATGGAGAAAGTAAAGCAGAGTAACCTGCACCATATAGTTGCACATATTGCAGTTGAAAAGTCCAGTCTAGCAAGTCAAGCATCATCACTGGTGGCAGCAGGAGCCTAAAGTCTCCTATTATCGAGGTTTTTTGTTATTGTGCTGTTTTTCTTAATGTTATGCTCTAGAGAACTCACAAATATGCATGAAACTGGATATTTTTTCAGTAGAGTAGATACAAGTGAGTATAAAAGGATGAAGCAAGAGAGCTAACGTTTGTGTAGATGTGAATTAAAAGGAGAAAATAAATCCTCTCCAACTTCCTAAGACTAACTCATTTAGTTCTGAAAAATTGATACTGAAATATATGTTAATGTTTACCTCTAAGTTTTACACAATATTTTGCTATCTTTGGGAATTTTTTGGTTTTGAGACAGCTTTTTGACTTGATGTTTCCTCCCTTTCTTTGCTTTACTTTTTTTCTGCTGTCCTATTCATAGACTTCCATTTCACACAGATTGTTTCTGAACCGAGAGTACAAGAACTTCAAGACTAATAAAAACCAGTTACGCTGTTTAAAAGAGAAGAGTACTTTTGTGAGGGTAAAACCTCCAAAAAAAAGTAAGGAAGGCGAATCAAAAGACACATAAAATTTTACCTTCTTCTTTCTTTTTTAAGTACATCTGAGAAGTCAGGCGGCAGATTTTTATGGATTTTTCTACTTGTTTGCTTAGGAGATCCGAACATTGCTCAGTCTCACTATTTATCAATTAATCTAGCATGCAGCCTCAAAGGAAAAAGGTCGACCTGTATTAAAAATTCATCCATCAAAAATTCATCAAAGACTTCAGCATTTTAACTCGTGAACCTTTGAACACCTGCCTACTTGTCAGATCTGTGGTCATAGTTAACTGGAATCTATAGTTGCTACAGTATCCATACTTGCTCTGACATGAGCTGCATGAGGAGACTTTCAGGTGAAAGTGCAGTACATAACACAGTGAGCCACACTGCTTCCTCGAACTGTTCTTTTTGTCACAAAAGGGATATCTGACTAAGTTCAAAGTCAGTCAAATCAGACCCTTTCAATAAGCAAACGCTTTTCAGGGGTGTTCATTTTTGCCACACCATAAATATCACTGTTCTTCCAGGGCAAAAGTTTGCCAAAAATGTAAACAAAACCATTATCTGACATTAACATCAATGGCATAGTCCACAAATTGAAGCCATTTAATGCTGTCCAAGAAAAATTAATGTTTTCGGAAGACTTTCTTTAATGTGTGAAGAAAGCTGTATAGTATATGCTGGAAGTTAAAGCTGGAACCTTCAAGTTCAAGGTAAAAACTCTGCTGCTTAACTAATGCACTGCTCATAGCTGTCATCATTAATTTATGTTAGCCTCTGTAAACATCAAGAGTATAATAGGCCAATTTCACAACTAAATATAGATGCACATTTTGCCCTTATATAAATGGCAGATTGCTGCTGTAGATCATCACTGCAGCAACACGTCAGTAAAGATGCACTGTTTGATGGTCTGATGCTCACACAATATATAAAACCAGTTGTAATGGTTGTTTGGAAGCAAAGTGTAACATAGCAGCAAAATTTCATTTGTTCCACAAACTCAGGATATATTAAGCTTGGCTGACAAAGACTGTTTGATGTGCTAAATCAGTTTGACCTTCATTTTTGCTTTATATTTCTCATTTAACACATGAAATGACCATTATTTTTTCACTATATAGGAAAATACCACAGAACTAGTTTCTATTAAAAAGCCTCTTTTCTTTGTAGATAGCAGAAACACGTTTTGTCAAATGTGCTTTAACAATTATTGTAAAAATAATGTGCAACTTACGAAAAAAAAAATATCTATACTAACCCAAGCTTTTTCTTATATCAGTGAGATTTGAGGCCGTTTTTTAGGGATTGTTGTTTGGCAGAAGAGGTTTCTTTTATTTTATTTTCAATATGTAAACGTGGTTCAAGGAAAAGGTTTGTGTATGCTTGAACTAATCATTAAATGTAATGTTTTATCGCCAATAAGCACCTTCATTGCAACGCTTAAATAACAGGATTTACTTCCAAAGTGAGTCGTTAGAACATAATAATAGGAACCTGGCAGGTTTTTAAGGATTACAAACTCGCCATCTTGCACAATCTTTTAAAAGTAATGTACACTTTGATACGGCAACAATTAAGTGAACTGTTACACACCAGTTCGAACCCAAACTCTCCAACCAGAAAACACTGGTGTTTTGATCTTTTTTTTTTTCCTATGCTGTACTAAGCAATTGCCAGCTTCATGATAATAGAGAAACTGCAGTTTTATCAAGCAATTTTGCAGCACCCAATAAACAGCACTTTACCTTGGAGCAACTTGTACATTTCACACCTTAAATTTCTATTTACCAAATCAGCTAATCACTTCACAATTGAACTTCTCAGAACAAAAAATTATCAATTAAAGTGGTTGAAACTCCTGCAAATTATCATTTAGGAATGAAGTAATTGCTTTCATCAGGGCAGAAAAGCCCGCCAGAACAGAAATGTCACTTCAGATTAGTGTTCTCACTCCTGAAGCTATGGATGACACAGCTGATATAAGACTAAATGCCAAGACCAATCAATTGCTTTTGTGGCTCTGTTCTGAGCTGCTGTAAAAGGGGCCATTTTCTAGGATCTACTCTTCATTATAGTAAATGCTATCTCCTTGGTAACATAATTCCATTTCTCATAAATTCCGTCTGAGAGCATTGTCCTAACAATGGATGTTTGTGGAAAAGAATGCTGTTGGTTTAATGCAAAGAAATTAAGTGTGAACGGCTGTCAGAGTAGTAGAGTTTGCTTGTTCTTAAACATAAATTGAAGTCTTTACATTAAAAACGGAATACTTCGGCAGAAATGAATGTTCTGAACAAGTGTAATATATTGCATTTGCAAGCGGTGTGTTTCTGATTGAGAGTTTAGACTTTTTCTGTATACCTATGTTCTGTCTATAGTGGGCACACTCGTCCCTAGCAGAGATGTGTCAGTTTAAGAGAGAGTAGATAAACACTCCACTTATTTCACAGCAGTGCAGTTAGGAAATGTGAAACTGCAGAAGAAAACATGGTCTCATTATCATATGACATGCTATTTGTTAGCAGACTCATCTGTGTATAAAAGCCTTCTTTGAACTGAGCCCTCACTGGAAATATCTGTATTTCAATTTGTATTGTTCAGCTTCCTAAAATACTAAGAATCTGAGTTATGGTCTCCAATTAAAAGGATATCTGAGAAGCTAATTTGGTGGAACAGCAGCAATTTCCTGCACTGCTCTCCTCATGACTGAAGTTTAGAAACAAATTCAAGATTACAGATTTTCATTCAAAACAGGATGAAAAGTATTCCTCCCTCAATGAGCATAAGCAATTCCAATTAACAATAACAAGAGTTATGTGACAGGAGAATATATTACCGAATATGTAAAGAAGTAATTTATTCAGCATTAAGATGAAAAGTGCAATTTTACTGTAGTATTTCTATGGGTAACCAAAGAAATAGCACAGGTACGCTGTTGCCAGACTGTGGCTATAGCCCTGAATGTTGGCAATCTCACAAACGTATAAACAATTGTGCCCATTATATGATACGGGGAAAACAAGAGGACAAGAGAGATGTAAAGTCACTGCATGTCACATCTACCTGCTTGAAGTAAACGTAGTACTTTAAATTGCAAAGCCAGATAGCTTTAGTCCAGGTTCTCCAAACATGCTATCTCGTATACCATATTAAATATGCTATATGGCATAGCGCGGTTTAAATACGAGCTTTACACTTCCTGATAAATAACAGTTACTACCTAAATAAGTCACTCTGAAATGAACAAACAGCATCCAAATCTCAGATTGCACTCCTTTTGTGAGTGCTGTCTTTAAGAAGGAACACTTCAGATTAGGGGGTTTTGATCTGGTTCTGAATTAATATTTAAAAGAGTAAGTAAACAGCTGCTATTTTCTTCACCTATGTCAGAGCTATTGCAGAAATTTTCGCTGGAATGTTTATATCAGTTACGGACATTATTTTCCATAACATTATTTTACCAGTGGCAGCTCTGGCACAAACAGCTGCACAGGTAAAAAAAATACTTTTTTTGTTTGTTTGTTTTTAATAGAAGCCGTGTCTTGCGCAAGGTAGTTTATCTATACGATGAAGTTTTACTACTCCCGAAAAGCCTAAGAGCACAATGTTGCATTCAGACATCCCATGTTTGCTCTTTACAGATGACCTAAATAGGGATTTTGTTAGAGTTGGCTGTGCTCTCTGTAACTATCCGCTCCAATTTAGTTCCCAGCACCAGGAAAAAAAAGGCAAGAATTCCAACCTCTCTCTTTCACTGCTACCACATAAATAATCACTTGGTGGTGTGTTCTCAATTACTATTAATACCAAGACTCATTCTGAAGAAAATAACATGCTTTATCTACCTCACCTTTATCTACCCACTCTTACAATTATCACCCTCATCATCTCATAATTCTCTTCTTCCCATCTAAAGGTTATGCTTACACTTAGCCTGTGACTATGGGTCTATGCTGAACATAGCATCTTGTAGTTTCAAACCCTACCAACGGGAGTCTGGACAAGACCTTTTGTGAAGAAACATTGAAGGAATATAGGATACACCGGCACTGCATCCAGAGGAGTGACTGCAGTTTACAGAGACACAACTGAGCTATCTTAAAACTGACAAAAATATAACTTCAACAGGACAGAAAATGAGCTACGTGACCAACGTAAGCCCTGAGCCTTGCATGTTTTTTGCTGCCTTTGATACAACCTGTACTGATAGAAGTCACTCTGTCATCGATACTCATGCTACCTACTTTAAAAACACCTCCAAGCACATTTAAAAAAAAAAATAAATAAAAAAGAGAAATGCAATAAGCAGTCTGGGTGGTGGCGTAGATACATCCATTGAATGCACAAAGTCAAGGAGTGCATGCAAAATTTTTCTTTTGCAGTCTTAGGAAGACCCTGCTGCCTGTGCAAGTCTCCAGAAGCTCACTGGTGGATTTATTGAAGCTCATTTTTCCAGAAGCACAAGCTCTGCTCTCCAAGGGGCAGCGTCACCTACTGAACTCTTGCCTCAGTAGAGTATGAATGAGCTGCAAGGCCTTTCGCATTTAGCCCCCTAGCTCGAACGCCGAGCAGTTTAGTGTAAATTAATTTCAGTAAAGCACAAGACAGCAAGGATTTCACAAGCAGGTGTCTCTTTCACATGTACCACCAGTGAAATAAATATAAATACTGTTTACATATTCCAGGACAGGCTACAGTCTCCACTGACTTCCCTTGCAGAGGGACTTCATTTACTTTCTATATAACCCTCTGGGACAAGTGACAACTCTGTAACTGTGATGCAAACACTGGTGAAGGGCAGAAAAAGTTGGGGAAAAAAATGTCTGGCCAGAAAAGAGTAATTCATCAAACAGGAAAGAATGTGCAACTTTTAGGCCACCTGTTTCTTCAAGTTTATAGATACCACCGGTAGAGTTACAGCAGGGTATGAAGTTTTAAGAAACAAAAACAGACAAGCGTATAGGGTTTGGACATAGGACAATGATTTTAAAAAAATAACAAAACAAACCAAAAAACCAAACCCAAAGCAATACACAAAATCGCATCATACTTCCACAAATCAGCATTACCATGCATTTTCCAAGGCTGGCTTTCTACCTCCTACCTGTTTCTTGAGGGAATTAGGCTATGCTTACCATGTCCTTACTTCCTAAGGAACACAAAAGACTTGCCAAATACTGCAGAATCTTACGGTTAATTTATCAAGAAGGAACCTTTGCCCAAACTTTAAGCAAAATGTCAAGTCAACCATATGTATGTTTTTTCACCAGCACACGACTAGCATTGTAGTTTACAGGTTAGTAAAAAAAGCCTCATGAAGCAACACGTTATTGTGCACAGTGCTCCACACATCTCTCCTCAGCTCTAATTACAAACTTTCAGGTTTTATTAGTGGTAAACGATAGCTTAAAAACAAACTGCATCTTGCAGATTCAAACTAAATAATACTCATCCCCTTAAAATGACCTCTTCAGATGGTATGAAATACATTAATGATCCCTGGAAACCTAAGAAACCCACAAAAAATCCATATTGTCCCCTTCCTTCCATTCCACCTTCCATTCCATTCATAATAAATAAATAAATAAAAGAAAACCTACTCAAGGGCTAAAGTCCTTAGTCCCCAAAGCAATCAGTTTTATATTTAACATTTTATTAAAAAAAAAAAAAGACAACACTGCCTGCATCTTCATGTATCAGTGCATTATAGTAGCCCTGCTATAGTGTACTATTACACTATACTGTACGCTACACTATGCTATAGTGTACTCTTACACTATAGTGTAACAGGTTGATGGAAGTTCTTTCTACTTTCAGTCTGTTACAACCTTCTTTAAGAAATAACCTTTCAGTTGAAATTTTTCATGCTGGTTCTCAGCTGGTCCCCAAAATGAAATTTTATACGCAGATAGATAAAGATTCATTGAACCATTTTTTAGTTATATGACTGTGTGGATTTTAGGTGCATAACACAAAGACTTACAGGTCATATGAAAAAGAGATGATATTGTTATACTTTCAACAGTTTTGATACAGTGGGATAAAAATGAAACCCACATTGATTGCAGAAGGAAGAGCTTCCTCCTTGTTCCATTTACAGATATCAGCACTGGCCACACACATTACTGGGCTCACGTGTTTCCTGAAATGCCAAGAGTCTACTGTCAGAGGTTATGCACCTAACCCAGACCGTGAACTGCCTCACACAGTGGTAACTGCAGTGCTGGAGGTACGTCCCTACATATTTCAGTTTTCAGGCATTTGTAGGAGACCCAGGATCGAATTTCTAAATAAGGTTTCCAGATATGGTATAGCCAAAGCCAGTTCTCTTCAGAAACCACTTTAATTAGTCAGAGTAGACCTGATGCAACAAGCATTTTAAGCTGAAAGTAGTGATATGCCAGAACCTTTCCTTAAAACACACACATCATCAATTACAATCCTAAAACTGTATAAAGAAACATTTAACCAAAAGCCCCAAAGCTTTAACAGTTGAGACATAAATCTCATATCCTAAGTAATGCTTACTTTCTTCAGTAATATTCAACTATAAGCAAGAGTAGCAATTATCCTAAATCCATCAGACTGCACGCATCAAGGCATTAAAATTATCAGTGCTCTGAAATACTGCCCAACAGCCGCCCAGGCTACACCTCCACCAAGGAGTAATGCTCCTTGCAGAAGCACTTCTTCAGAAAGGGACCACCAGCCACAGAGCTCAAGAAACATGAGCAACAGCAAACCATGAAAGAAAGTGAGATCTGGACATAAGATCCCCTTCTGAAAAGCTCCGTGCCTCGAGTGGCAATTAATTACTCAGCAGGTAAAGTATCTCCCTGCAAAGTTTCACAGGTCTGTATCAGAGAGGAATATTATGATTATCTAGAAACTCTATTCATCATGAGGCAGGCCACATAACGCTACCCAGTAATTCTGGTCTCTTTTGCTGCAAAGTATCTATCCTAATCTGGAAACTCCAAGAAGTAAAGAATTTCTATTGCTAAGCAGCTGCAATGTTTAAATTAGCCTCACCATTAACATTTTGTGTTTCATTTCCAGTTTCAACTTTGCTGAATTCAGCTTTCAGTCACTGAATCTTGCGATTCCTTTGTCCACTAAACAAAAGAAACTCCAAATATCTGCTATCTTCTTCCCGTCTGGGTAATTACAGGCCATGATCAAGTCACCCTTTTAACCTTCCCTTTGACAAGATATTCGATTGACTAAACAAACTCAGTCATTGTATGTTTTCCAGTCTTCATTTTAGTAGTCTCTTTTTCCAACGTAAGAACAATTAAAAAATTTCAATGCTAAACCTAGTAGCAATCATCACTGGGTAACATCATTTTCCATGTTCATTATTTCAATTGACATATTTAAAGATTATTTTAGCCCATAGCCGAAGCAGCATCATCCTCAGCTACGGTGCTCTGCTACTCGTAAGAAAACTTACGTCTTTCAATTTGAGATATAACTATGAACTACAACGTCAGTTGTGTGTTTCTGCCTGTGTGCTATTCTTGGCCAGTGATGGTATTTATGTTTCAGAAATGGAAACAGATCTGATAAGTTCCATAGGTTATAGAGCATGTAAAATCAGAGAAAAATATTAATTAATTAATGCCAGAAACGAACATATTTTCTTCCAGGCATGTAGGATTGTCTCAGTCTAATCTGGACTGATTCTCTGCAATCATTTCTTCATTTTATTTGTGAGGGGTAAAGTAATCACTTACTCTAAAGACAACCAGACAAGAGTTTCTTTTACGCCACCTCAGAATTTTTGGTGTAAAATGGCAGAATCAGGTTAAAATGGCTGATGTCAGAAACAAGCAGAGTTTCTTAATTTCCCTCAGCATGAGATATGCATTTTTCACTTATCCAGAGTTAATATTTTTCTGTTTTCCAAATGAACTGAAATTCCTGAGAAAAAGAAAGGTTCCCACGTTTCCCAGCATGGACCGCTTGGATTGACCAGACTGTCAGCTGTTCCAAACAGTACCATCAATCATAATAATAATAAAGAAATAAAAATGAAGACAACCTTATTCCTTCTCTATTCAGCCACAGAATGATGCTTTAAAATTATTCCATTTCTAAACTCATCTGACTTGGACCAGCATTTCTCCTCCTATACCTTTTGGCCATCTTTCCTAGTGCTCCGACTGCCACAGCACGGTGAGGCTGACCTGTGAAGGTGAACAGGAATGGAGAGTATTTAAGAGCACCAGTGTGAATCACTAAGGGCAAACAGCAAATTTGTCACAGATGGGCTGGTGGCAGAATATTATTATCCCTCAAAGGCTGCTGAAAACCTTTCAGATTGCTGTTAGCCATCAAACCAGCACTGTTACTCAATATGGACAGTACGCCCAGACCTCAAAAACGTCGGTAGTGGCATTGTTCATGTTCTCCATTTCGACTCCTTGCCCAAGTTTTGGATTTTTAATATAGCCAGACACATACATTAAGTGAGCCTCTGTCATAATAATGAATTCTTGAGATAATCCCCAGAAGCCATTATTCACACAGATGTCCGAAACATATAGAACAATTAAGAGAGGATTTTCAAAACCATACAGTGCTGCATAATCCTGCTCTTAGGGAAAAGATGCCCTGGAAGTTGTGTTTGAAAATGCCACCTTACTCTATTTAAAACCTGTTATCACTGGGATAACCTCAGTCAGGTAAGCCAGAAACACTCTGGAATCAAGAGGAAATAAAACCAATATACACCCGTGAACACTGCATGTTAATCTTGGAACTTACCTGTTGATAGATCTACAAGCTCATCAGAAGGTGACAGAGGTGCAACGACTGCTAGGCTGCTAGTAATAGCTCCTGAATAATGCTTAAAACCAGCAAACGTATTAGGTTTGTGGGTGGGGGTTTAGCTACAGAAAAGAAAGAGGAAAAGAAGGAACCATCACAAAGAGCTATTATACCTGACGGGCTCTACACAAGACAGATGAAATGTGAGCTTCAGTATTCAAAATAGAAAGGATACAATCATATGTCTGGTTAACTTACAGGAAATAGTTCCAGAGACAATTTTATACTAACTACAGTGATTTGAGCAATTTTTAAAAATAATACCAGCCAATTTCTCTCCATTATACTCTGCTGGCAGAAAATAAAACATTTTTCTTTGAAATGATTGCCTCTGGTTTTGTTAAATCATGCAGCCTGTCAACATGTGGTCACCAGTTTTACATGATCTTTCTGCCTCTCTGGAAAAGAACGAATTTGCAGCCTGATCCCTGATATAAATATGTAATCTGGCATCAGTTAAAGCTGTTGCTATTACTACAAAGAAGACAGGTACGCAACTGTAATATGAAAAAAAAAAAATCTAAGTCAAAAGGATATATTTTGAATTCAAATATGACAGGGTTTTTGATTTTTCTTAAATGCTAGTCCTGGCAACTCCTGCCATTGAAAAACACAGAGCAGGGGAAAAGAAAAAAAAAAAAAAAGAAAGCAGAGTCTAATTCTGTCCCCAGATGTGCCTGCCCGACTCCATTGATTTCAAAGGACAACACGGACCTGAAGTGTTAAGTGATTTCATAAAAGTAAATATTTGAAAAACAAAATGAGAAAAAATTGTGGAATCCTTCCTTTGGTACACAGTTGTTTCAGCAAGCTCACAGCAGCTGAACAAATTAAATCTCCAACCTTTTGCTGTCAAGTGGGAATCATGTACTAATAATCCTGTAACTGTGTGATTGGGATATGTGTTCATCTCAACAATGTGACTAAATGTCTGGAAAAAGTGAACGGAGAACAAAATCTCAGAAAGAAAAACCACATTAAATTTGACTTTAGTAAACTTATGTTGAATTAACCTTTATAAGACACTTTGTTTTTACTGAGAATTCACCTATTTAGTATTCTTTTTACACCAGGGTTTTCAAGGCTTGCTGTCTTTTCTAAACTCCTTTGTATACTGGGTGTAGCATACCTCACATATCTTTTAATCTCTATTTAAGGATGAAGAGATACAGAGTCAGTCTTTATAATTAAATCATGACTGTTGACTACAGCAGTTGCTGTGATTTCAGCTTATACAGCTATTATTTGTATTCCTAGGAATGCCTACTTCAAAAACACACGATGGGAAAAATCGTGCTCTTAAGAGCAAGAGAGAAAAAGCAGCTGAAGTGTTCCCCATAATGCAGAAGGAGTCGATGTATCTGTGTGATGCTTAATGCCTTCCAGGCACTTGAGGACTTCACTGAGCAACGGGGTTTACTACAGCTTTAATAAGGTGCAAATGCAAACTCCCACGCTGCTAGCCTGCTGACAGATACTACTGACATGACAAAATGGGATCTTGACTATTGTGTTCATATGACCTGTGGCAGGGGCGACTGAAGGTACACCCACGTGTACCAATGCTCCAGTTTGTGACTGTCTCCGGTAGAGAAATCAGAGAACGGGAGTCTCATAATTGCCTCCAGCATCCCTGAAAAGTGAAAGCCACACACAAACCAAAGCTGCCACTAGAATTCTGGCCAAGCAGAAGAAACTTTTTCTACTAACTAGTTTTTAACTGAAATGCCAAAAACACTAAAAAGCTTTAGAGTCTTCTATTAATGGCCAGTAGAAAGAAGATATTAGCCTGATTTGCAAAAAAAATAAACATCAGGATGACATTTGGACAGTAAAGACTGTAGGACAATAACAGGACAAGTTAAATCAGGGTAGAATTTTGATTTTCAGGTTACTTCAAGATTTGTTTAGACCTATAGCCTTCACAAACTAGGAATTCTTGTGCCAATTTTAAAAGTCTTATTTAAAATATTTTATGAGTTCAGTTTACATTAAAATCTCAAATAAAATAGCATGGATGCTTTGTGCGGCCATCTGCTACTTTCATCAAGTGTCTCTAGTGACGAAAATGAGGATACTAGTAGTTTTACTGTGGAGATAATTGAAGCCTTTCTAAGAATAATTTCTATTCAGTTCTTTAGAGCCAAATTTTGCCCTTGGATCTGCACTCTATCTTGTAATATTGGAATGTGGTTCTTGTTTCAGCAGTTAATATCAGCCTCTGAGTTTAAAACATGAGCTACCAGTATTCTTTCATCCCTTTGCAAAGATGATATAATCTGTATTATATATTTGGGAGATGCTTTTGGGGCACATCGAGCATGGTTAGATATTTAAATTATATAAATAATGATGATATCATAGGCTGATCAACAGTGACCTTAGTTTCTAACTTCAGTTCTACCACTGATTTCTAGTATAATCAAGAGTAAAACACTAACTTGACTCACATCCTCGCAATATTAGCCTGCTAGAAAAGCTGTTCTGATATATAGCTTATGTGATACATTTTCAAATCCTCACAGATCCCAAACCTGCATACTTTAGTCATAAAAGTAATCCATTCATTTTAATGAGATTATACAGAGACCTCTTGAATTAATCAAAAGTTATGATTCAGGTCCATGCGGGCAATTCCATCCTGTAGGTTAGGTGACGCTGAGCTCTGCTGTACCTAAACTGCAGTCCTGAAAACTCATCTATAAAGAAAGTGTATACTTGATGTTGAATTGAACATGTAATCCCTGCACCACATACTTTTAAAACCTAAGTACTTGAATTAGCCTCATTGCTATGGGATGCTGCCTCCCACTGCTTTTACTGCAGCTGCTGGAGCAATGCTCAGATGAGCTGGGAATGTTCCAAAAAGCTGCTTTCTTTTCATCGCTATGACTGCTTATCAGCTTTCTAACTGGCCCCGTATCACAGCATATCGTAGCATATCACGACACAGAAAACAAGTTGCTGTTCAGCCTGTTTCCCAGTAAGACTGAGGAAACCTGAGCTGACCTGGTCTCAGGGACCATTTCCTCAAGGATGTTCTCCTTTTTCCAACACAGATAAAATAGTCAAAGAAAAGAGAAGGGAAAAAAAAAAAGAAAAAAAAAGAAAACAAAAAGAAGGAAAATCTGAGCAAAGAAAGTGCATTCAGCTTTACCTACTGGAAAGACAGATGCAGGGTTAGCCCTGGTACCCACATCACCATAGGCCAACTGGGAATTGCTGGTGCATAGTGAGCTCCCATCAGTCTCAGACTCCACAGCGCACACGAACACATACATTAGGGATGAGGTGTAGAAGCTAGCTCTACATACATTAGCTAGTGAATTCTCCATACAGCACCTGGGGGTGGGGGGGAAGCGTGCATATATTTTCTTTTTCCCCTCCCAAAAAAGAACAAAAGCAAAAAATAAACCTGTGCAAAGCAAACGGAACAGATATAGGAATCTGTTTCAAAGCACAGACTGCATCCCCTTGACTTCTCAGAAATATGTTTAGCCCTTCACTTGAAACAGCTGGACACCAGTGAATATAGGTATCATTTCATATACTACTGAAAATACGTTCTATTTGGGAGCTGTGTACAGGAATAAATAACAAGATCCTAGCTACACAAACACATTGAACTGGCAGAGACTAGCATTACAGATGAAAGAAATCACTTTCCTCTCAACACTGGTAGTGTATTCCCACCCCGCACCATCACCTGCCTTGGGTAAGGTTAAAATTAGTAAGTGATTTTTACTGGGTTATTTTACAGGTTCCTTAATCCAGTTTACCGTATGGATGTATAAATGCCCATATAAGCAGTGGTGGCACAGAATGAGTGAGAACGCACCTCTAAGCACTACCAGTTTAACATATTCATGAAGAAAAGGCGACGATAGGAGCAAGACTACATACTCAGCTGAAGCTGTCAGAACAATAAGGGTTGCCAGAATGAAACTGCCCACTTGGAATCAGGCCAAAAATTACCATTCCTTTAGAAATGCTTACTTAGAAGTATGAAAAGTGCTAAACGTTAATAAACACAGCCAGTCAATATCTTAAATTCTCCCTCGGCTCCATCAGTAACCTAAGGCCATGCCAAGGCAGTGGTTTATTTTGGACTTTGGTGGAACTCAACCATCTACTGAAACCACAGACACAGAAGAAAATAGATTTCAATATAATTGACAGCATATGTTTCTGTATCTCTATTCAGTAGCTGATAGAAATAAATAATACACAGCATGCCAGTGATAACCACGGCAAATACAACGTCAGCCAACTTCCTGAATTGCATTCTAATAGGATCTTAGAACAGATCTATGCCAGGTTCCTCAGGGCCTCCGTTCACTTGATTTCTTTCCCTTCATAGTGGTTTGTAACAAATACAGCAAAACTCATTTATTAATTACTTCTGCTTTCCAGGTTCAGAAACAGTTTGTTGTTCTCAAAGCTTTTTTCATACTGTGCTAGTCTAACTTTTCTCACTTGAATGCTTTGCTTTTCTTTCTTAAAATATGCAGCAAAGTCTTTGAATTAAACTGAAGTTTGACTAATGCCAAATCCTGGTTAAAAACAGCTAGATATTACCTGAAATAACATTTTCGCGTAAGGCTGTTCAGACACGTAGCCAACTGGGATCTGTCTGGCCTTATGAACTGTTTACACATCCTTAAGCCATCAGAGGTTCTGATAGTAAAGCCAGCTTTTTATCATATTTCGTGACTCTGTAACCTCCTTGGAGAACTGTGGAGCCTTAAATTAATAAAAACATTATTTTAATCCATGCATTCAAGTTCATTTTTCATTTTGTGTCAGACTATAATAAAGTTCATTTTAATATTTAACAATATTTTATAGTCAGTGCTATTTAACTATTTTATAATAGCAGGTCCAGTTATGAACTTGTGTACCTCTTCACAATTTAATAACTCCACTAACTTCAAACGTGCTGTTTTGGTTCTCTCAGACTTACGTTAGAATCCATGTCTATGCAACTTAAGTACAACTTAACCACAGATGATGAAAGCTCAACCTCAACTCCCCTGTGCAGAGCTTGTCCCACTTTCAGAGGCAAGCACAGCGTGCTCTGCTCCAGCTCATACCAGGTGACTACAGGCACTAGATGCCAAAAATCCAGCTGGGGACTGTCACAACATCTGGTTCCCTACAATACTCAATTTCTTCTAAA
The DNA here is from genome assembly GCF_964199755.1 of Larus michahellis. Classification (NCBI taxonomy): domain Eukaryota; kingdom Metazoa; phylum Chordata; class Aves; order Charadriiformes; family Laridae; genus Larus; species Larus michahellis. Next base: position 62,123,516 of record NC_133899.1, on the reverse strand, counting down.
TGTGCGCACCTCTGAGTGAAGCGTATCCAGAAGTACGCAAGGATTTTTTTCTTAAAGCATGGAACTCCACAATCATGAATATTTCAATTGCTTAGTTTGCAAGAAAATACACAAATGAAAGTCCTAAAAATAGGGATCATTCTGGCTCCCTTTCCCTTCTCTACTCAATTTTTTACTAAAATCAGAAATTACCTTTTCCTGTCTTGAATTACATTTGACTAAAAGTAGCTTACCAGAGAACAACATCAGTCACAGATCTTCGTACCACTTCTTTTTTCTTTTTTTTTTCCTATGGGGGGTGGGGGGGCAGGGGAGAGGGTGGTGTCTTTTGTTGACAAACAAAGGCAGAGATCTCATTTTAATCACCCCAGCCCAGATATTGAAGGTGCAAGCAGAAAAAGCCACAGTTCTTAGGAATACTGCTTGAAAGAAAGATGTAATTCACCTCTATTATTTGGCTTTCTAACTACATACATAGAACCTCTGCCTCTATCAGAGTTATGTATCAGGCTGCTGGCAAGCTCCTCTTCTATATGTTTTGCAGGCCTCACAGGTAATAGGAGAATCTCTTTCCTATGGATCACTGAGTACTCCAACCCTCAGGAGACACAAGTTCACTCAGCGGACAAGTAATATTCTTCACTATCCTCCTTTCAGCGTCTTTTACTCCCTTTCCCTCAAAACAAATGCATTCTGTGCAAGATGTATTCCTCATCACAAGCGCTCATTGTCAGGGTAGCTGGCTGTGGTCAGAGTACCTTTCCAAGAGCACTGGCTAACTCTCTTGGCCAATTTCAGCTCCCTGGAACGGATCCCATCCTCTCCATTCGCCTCCTCCACTTTTGTGAGCTCTGCTGTGACCTACGATCTTCAGTCGGGGTGGGGAGGTGCATTGCTCCTAGACATACTGTGTTCAAAGACAGCATCTACATTTTGTGCAGAGTGCTACACGGACTTGATCATACACACAGATTTGGCTCTGCTCCCTCCTATTTTGGGTTCCTATAAGCTTGAGTTACATACACTTGGGTGTTTTTGCAGATATGCCCTGCTTTTCTGCTCTCAAGTTCCCACCTGGGCTTTAATTATGGGGGGGGGCCATCTGGCCTTTTGACTCTAAGACCTTCAGAAGGGGCAAAGGGAGAGCAATCTCACAGGGAGGGCTTGACTATCTTTGGCAGCAAAGGGTGCAGATTAAGGTCACTTGGGAGGGGAGATAAATTGGGAGATCTCAAAAAAGATGCACCTTTCCTCCTCATCAAGGGCATTTCTCTCCTTTTTACAGTCCATGCCTTTGCTCTATTTGATTGCTACCTAATTTGAGCAGCCTGGCACAGCCTGGGAAGCTTGGAGGCAACAGGGAGAAAAGAGGACAATGGAAACAAGTCAGCTGAAAGCTTGCAAGTATGGATCAGAGGACAAAGCAACATGGGTTATGTCATGGTAGGCGTCTGCCGCAGACCACCTGATCAAGAAAAGGAAGTAGATGAAGCTTGCTTTATAGACTTGGAGGAAGCTTCACAATTGCAGCCGTGGTATTCACCGATAAGCCTATGGAGTAAATCCTTCCCAAAGCCGCTTCCAAGCACATGAAAGACTAGAGGTGACTGGGAACAGCAAGCATGAATTAGCAAGGGCAAGTAATGCTTGACCAACTCAACTGCCTTTTATGACACGATTGTTTAAGATGGGTACCGGGAAGGCAGTGATATTGTTTACCTTGACTTTACAAACATCTTCCCCATAGTCTCCCAAAAGGTCCTTCTAGCCAAACTGGTAAAATATAAAGTGAATAAATGCACAATAAGGTTGGTGGAAAACTGTCTGAACCACCAGACTCAAACGGCTGTGATCAGTGGAACAAAGTCCAACTGGCAACTAATTTATTACTGGTGTCCTTCAGAGATGAATGTTGGAGCCAATACCAATTAATGTCTTCTTTAATGACCTGGATGATAGGATGAAGTGCGTTCTCAGCAAGTTCCAAAACAATACAAAATTGGGGGAGCACCAATAGAGGTATCCCCCATTGTCCTTCCCTCCCTCCTACGCGTTTCACAGATTAATTGATTCTCCCACAATCCTGATACTGAGCTGACCTTTGCAGCTGGGCTGCTGCATAATCAGACAGATGCTTCTGCCCCTTTACTGCTAATCCCACACAGAGGCAAAATTTAACCATGGCTCCCCTATAATTTGCTTCTCAGCAAGAGAACAGTGGCGTTCAGAACAAAAAGCCAGATATGCATCCTTGTTCCACCTTGCTGCTACTATCAAAGGCTCTGTGATTTGCCTGACTTTCCCTCACCCCATGAAGGGCTGTCTGCTATAAGTCCACAGTGAAGGGAAAGGTGAAAAAACCTTGTGACCCCATGTAGATTAATCCTTCTCACCTCCTAACCTTGGATTAGGGGCATACCCTTCCCTCGTTACTAGCACTTTAAATTAAGAAGAGATACGGCAAGAGATAAGATATGCTAGAATATGCCACTGTCATAGAAAGCGAATACAGTAACTATAAAATCAAGCAATAGTTAGTGATTCTGTGAATAGTATATTTTCCATTCTTTCACAATACGTGATTAGTAGTGATAATTTCAGAGCTCCAATTCGCCACTAATTCAAAAGCTACATTTTACGACAGTAAAAAGCAGAGGCCACATGAGTAAGCTTTGCAGATGGTCCAAAAAAGTTATTTAATTCTTCATCAGCCAGTAATAAACAGCTGCATTCTTGTGTCTTTTCTGCTTTTGTTTTATGTGTCACAATGTATACGCTTATTTCTTGAAAAACTGAGAACATACAGAATATTCCAAATACATTGTACTGAAAATGTTACTTAATGGGAGATAATGTAAAATGGCAAAAGACGACTTACTAAACATGTGAAAGACTACAGACTGTACAAGAAAAATCGAAAGAATTTGCAGTCTTTTTTACAGCTCAATTTCTCATTACTTGAATGAGAAAATAAGAATAGGCTTAAAAGACAAAAGAAAAAAGAAAAAGAAAGTTTCCATGTCCAACCTGAATTCTAACATGGCTCTTTAATCACATTTTACAGATGGTCTTTGAATTATTTCACAGACATCCCCAAATCAGCGCTTCACAAAAAAAAAAACAAACCAACCCCTCCCCACCCCCAAAACCCTAATATGAGAACTTAAGCATGAATATGCTTTAACAGTTAGAACAGCTGTATCATTATATCTTTACTAGGGTCTTCTTTCCCCCCTGCCCCCACACCCTATGTAATTGCAGCTTAGCTTATATTGGCAAAAAAAAATAAAACAAAATAAAAAGGAAAAAAAAATTACATTACATTTGTTCCCTAAATGGAATAAACTATTAGACCTTTATTCTGGTACTTTTCCATTTACTTTCCAGTTTTGCTGCCATAGAGGTATTAGCAAGGGCTGTGATTTTTATTATTTTTTTTTTTCCACGCTTTTAGCAAATACACTTATTCCAGCAGGGGATACACCAGCAAATGTTTGGTTGCTTAAAATGTGTCCAGACAAACGTCTGCTACCACTCCGCTCTTGATATTTCACTTCAAAGTAACAACTTTTCTTCAAACACAAAAGGATGATTTAGTAAAATGGTCACAAAATCAATAGCAATGGTCTTAGAGCAATATCAAACACTAATTTAGAATATTACAAGCCATGCATAGGTAAAATTTTATTATCTGAAAAATGGAAGGTTTAAAGTGAGTTTTAACAGTTTCTAGAACCATTCACTTCTACAGATCTTCAAAGCATGCATTTGAAACTATTGCTTGATGAAATATGAAAAGGTAGAAAATGTGTGCAATCTACTTAGGAGGGTGACTTTTTAAAAAACATTCAGCAAGTTAAAATCTCAATTCGGTGCAGTTGCCACCACTACTAAAATATGTAAGTATTTCTATTCACCTGCAAATCCGCATTTTTGGCTAGTTAACCAGCAGTTGAATTCACAGCTGGCAGTTAGGCAAACAGTTATCTAATCTGCATGAGAACTGCTGAAGTTTAAACATTTGGATCTAGAGAGTACATTTCACTATTGCTATAAAGAATTACATGGTCAGATTCTTTACTATTTAAATTTTTAGCACAACCAGGCTTGTCTTCCTCCCCCTTTACTGAGAAGGCAGGTCTTTGATTCTGAACTATTTCAGCAAAATGGATTCTAACTAAACAGAAAATCTGATTTTATTGAATTATATACCATATCCTATTTCCATTGTCATGGGAGTGTGAAAAATACAGGATCTTATTCTACCTTTGAGTCTTTGTTGTTATTTTTTTAAAGCAGGGGTTCTCAGAAAATAGTTAACACAAAATAATTCATCTGCAAAAGAACTGAAACTTCAATCTTCCCAACACTTTTTATTTGGGTGGGAGAAAACTGATTGATTATTCTCATCTTGATATGCATAGATGCAAAGTATGTCCTCCTCCCTGGAGCACGCATTGGCATCTGAAGCAGAACATGTGGAGGCAACAGCTTTTCAGGCATCAGAAATGACAGAAGCAGGAACACAGGTAGACTCTTTGGATACAGTTCTTTGACCCATATTCAATTAATCCACACGGTTCCTGTGCTTTACCCAACATTAGAGGCTGCACTGCAACTGCATTAGAGTTCACAATGCAGTCTTATGCCGTTTCTTCCCTCTCGAAAAGCATTAGAAAAAGACCATTTTCCCATTTACAGAAAATTGTAAGAAGACACTGCCTTCCAAATAATCCATCAGGGCTTTATCTCCGCAGCAAGCAGAGGTGCGAATGTGCGAGTGCAGGCAGACCAAAGCTAGCTGTGGTATGAATGATGGTAAAGCTGCGTATCACCGGTCCCAGAGCGCGCTGCAGAGAGGCAGCCAGCAGCCTATTTGCATATTTGGGCACTTAACATGCACTGAAATCCATGTTGCTACAGCTTGACTGCTTTTGGTTGAAGTTAGAGTGGGTATGCCTACGGATGCTAGGGTCACACTTGTAACGGCAGAGTAGAAGTAGCCTGGGAGCAGCGGCTAGGAAATATTTTTTTCTTTAGGCAACAATTTCCTGGCAAAATAAGTGTGTGTGCCCGTGTATTCGCACGCACGCGTATTCACATACACCCTTCCCTACACATAGACAGCATACACATATGTAACAGGCTCCTTTGGTTTTAATTTAGAAAGAAAAACCCCACACCGGATTACCTAGTTTTGAAGAGGAGTCTTAGGGATCACTTTGGATGCTTGCTTGCTGCATGTCGTTTGAAAAATGACTACGCGCACAGTATACATGAGTGTATGATAAAGCAACTCAAATGGAGAAAGCAGAAGTTGGAATGGTGACACCACCTGCCCACGGCCATGTCTGTCACTCCCAGGCACTCAGACTATGGAATCTTTAAATGTCAAAATATGTGTATATCAATCAGTGCTTGACTGATTTATGCCAAGCATTCAAAGGCTCCAGTCAACAGAAGTTTTTCCAGTTATTTCTGTAGTCTTTGAATAAAGTCCACAACGGGGTTTAGGGGACATCATCTCTATCAGCTGCATATAGAAAAAACACAAAGCAAACAATATGCACACATAGGTGCCACAAACACGTACAGCTTTGTGGCACCTATATGCGGCTATCTCCTCCCCACCCCTCCCAAACCACAACCCCAGTTTTAGAAAATAACCATCAGGGTCTCTGCAAATTCAGCTCAAAATAGTACTGATGGCCTAATCTTTTGAACGATACAGCTTGTGCAACTGCAAACTTTAGGATGCAACTAATCATAATGCTTTTTTTTTATGTTTACTTAGAAAAAGAAGAAAAAGTTCTCCTGAAGGGTTTTAAGAGTTCCAGAAAGCAAAAGTTCTGAGTCAGATAACATTGTACAGATTAGTTCTATATTAATGTTTCTTAAATAACAAACAGAATCGGGTCCTTTCTAACATATTGGTAAGTACCAAGCAGTAGTTCCTTTCCATTCACTATAATAAATGTCAAAAATAATATTGGGTTATAAATGGCAGTTATAACGCAACAAAAAAAATAAATTAAATTTGCAGGTTTCTACCCTCCATTCTGGCTCCCTTCAGTGGATGCATTGCCTGTGGGCTTGATTCCGTAGGATGTTTAAAACCAGAAATAAATATATAAATAATTATAAGCTAATGAGCAGTGTCATTGGGGTCAATGAAACTATTTATGTTTAACATTATGTACATGTCTAAAGTGCTTTTCTGGACCACAGCCCATATTAACTTCCATTTTATACAAAAACACAGTGAACAGTTTAATAAAATAGAAGACACCATCTTAAGGGATATTGTGAACCACGTCAAAGTTCTTCTGGCTTTTCTATAAATCTCTAAATTAATAAATGTACTCAGAGACTTATTGGGATCCTGTGCAGGGTCAGTACATTTCAGACACACAATATGTCTGTAGTGTACAATAATCCATACAGAATATAAAGGAAACAATGGAGAACTTGGAGCACCAGGTCAGCGTTTCAGTGTCTTTAAATATTACAACCAGCATCATTCAAGGTGTGAGCATGTTTGCAGTTCTCTTCAAGAGACTCGAATTCTTATTTTGTCAAGGATTTTTGAAAGAGATTAAGGAACAAATAATCAAGTGAAAATTCCCATAAACAGAAGAGAAACCCAAGAACTCAGAATGCCAGGAACAACCTCCTTTAGATATTAAAACCTAATTCATAATTTAAAAAAATACTCTTTCAAAATACTTTTTTTCATATTTTCACTTTTCTGAAGAGTCTGAATGCTCACTTTCCTTCTTTAATTTGTTACATAATAAACTGCAAAGAAGCAACAATGATTTCTATTTATATTTAGAATAACATAAAATTGAAAGTCTAAGATTTATGAGTTTTAATATAACTTAAGTAATTTGGGAACTGTGGGATCGTTTTCTTAGCATCTTTCTGTGGAACTTTCATTTGTGCCTTTTCCTCCAGGAAAGCAAAAGTTTCCTCCCATTAAGTTTCCTTTGAGAAGCAAAACATTACCTCCAGATTATACTTCTGTAAAAGAAAAAGATTTTTTCCTTGCACTTTACAGTACAGTAAATGCAGAGAAGCAGAAAATCACGCTCTGTATTTTATGACTTTTTAAAAAAGTACTCTTAAAGAAAAAATGGTAGAGGAAAAAAAGACAAAAAATACTATTTGAAAACAGCACGTTTTAAACTTATGATATTTATTAGCTTTGTTTCGTCTTACATTTCCTACCATTCTATTACTGTTCTAAGACCATACAAAAAATGGTGATCAAGAATATCATTGTCCACAAGAAATGAAGTAGTTTCTAAAGACAGCAGGAACCAAAATGGGAGGAGCCTGCCCAGCTTTTCAGTGTAGCAGATTTAATACATTATACGTTGGAAAAAAAATTTCCAGAACCGAGTTGCCAGAAGGGGAAGAACTAAACGTTGCCAACCAACTCAAAACAAAAATAGGACAGGAAAGACCAGAGGAAAAAGCATTAGTTTGGAGAGAAGCATCTGAAGAAGCCAAACGTGTCTGGGCTATGGACAAAAGGACAAGTGACATCAGAAGTAAAACAAACACAAAAAGTAAAATTCACGCTTTCAAGAAGGAAAAAGCAATTATTGTGTTGAACATATTAAAATACTGTTCAGTGCTCAATGTTCACGGCGTCTACAGCGTTACTCCTCCATGTATACAATTGCACTAGCTGTCAAAAAATGATGCTTGAAAGATTTCAGGTTGCATGTCACCTTTAAACCTGCCCTGCTAAGGAAAGCTTCTGTGTTGGGCTTCTCAATGCAAGAGATGCAAGCCCTCCTGAAGGCCTAGGCAGAGCTAATCATCATGGGGAAAGACTGAAGAAGAAGGGGGGTATTCTTCAATAAGGAGACTGAAGAAGGGAGGCAGCGGGGGGAAGAATAAGAATCGGTGGACCACAATCTGATCCATCCGTGAACAGGACAGGAGAGATGTTTGTGACTTTATCATGGTAGGTTTAAGTTGACTTAGACAGGCCCTTGAAAAATCCTTGTGCCCCAGGTGCATATCTGAATTTTTCCCGTAAATTATTATTATTATTTCAGTACTCAGTGCAGCATTTTAAAGTAAGTCCATCTGACTTATTCGCACAGAACCAACGTTCTTATAGATAACATAGATTGGGAAAGCCCCCTGAATCCCTTGTGCTTAATCAGTTTGGCAAACTGACATTTAGAAAAAATGAAACCTAGAACTATTACACACATTTTGAGAATTAGGGTGTTATTATACAGTAAATGATGAAACACCGTGAAACACTTCCTTCGATTATCCATTTAGCACCATCAGAGACAATGCTGTGTATGCCATTTCTGCCAAATTAGAACGGAAGATTGAAAAACACCTGACTTCTATAAATTCATGAAATGAAAAAGAACAAACTGATCAGAGGATAAAACCATACTAAATATATACAAACTCAATGGCCTCAACATCATCGTTGGCAAAACCATATACTGTAATTATTTCTCTGAAGTCAGTGTGACACCACAGAGTGCTAAATATTCATTCTTTGGAATAAATATGAATTTAGAACTATTCATCTTTTTTCAAACAGCTGACATGCTGCATAAACAGAAAGTATATATGGTTTTTTTAAAGTAAACAATACAATAAGTAAAGTGATTTATTATGCAATTTATCTCTTTCCATCTCTGTGCTGTTCATAATTCAGATCCACACAGGGCAGTTCATATACCATTAATATTTCCCAGATGTGTTTGACTTTAAGGCTATGATCATTTTAAATGTTTTAAAATGTATGCCATTTATCATTAGTGTTATGGTGGTGTCATTCGCATTATTATAGTTAAGGTTGTGTCAGCAGTTCTATAAGCCCTTATTTTCAGGGGTTCAGAACTTGGCAGTAAGAAGTGGCTACAGGCTGAAACCTGGCATAAAGCATCCTGGCTTGGGAGCAATTAAATTTCTTTCTGAAAAAGCTAACAAAGGATTTAGTCTTGAAATTCTGCAAAAGAGAAAGAATCACGTTCATGGTTTTAAGATAGGAAGTTCTGCTGGCAGATCTTAGAACTTGTTTTGCGCAGAAATGAATAAAGGCAAAGGAATGTTCTATAGGAGTGGAGGGTGCTGGTGAGCTGGGGAGGGTAGAGAAAAACTACTACTCTTTTGGGGAACTCAGCTGTGTGTATTTCAAACAATCAAACAAATACAGCAGGGCATCTCAACGACATCTGTAGGACCTGGAAATTCAGCAAGTATACAGTTGGCACATGAGTTCAAATATCAGAATGGAACATTTCCAGAAGTGCATTAACCTAAAAGCGTTCTTCCCACATGGCAGTATTAGGATAAGCTTCAATTTAAATGGTTGTGTTTTATCTGCAACTTCACTGACCTCCCAGTTCTGATTGTTTTATCTTAACTAGACTGGGTTTGGAGACATACAGAATTAACTGCTCCACACAGCTAACGTTCACACAAGAAATCCTGACAACTATTTCAAGACCTTTATGCTGCACTGAAACTCTTTTGATTAGATACATTCTGCAAGAAACATATGTTCAACTCTTGCAGAAACTAAGCTGGTAGTAGAGGAATGGAAACTATGAAAAATCCTACCCTGTAGTGTTGGTCTACCACCTTTCCAGTTTGAAGTTATAGTTTGCCTCTCTTCCTGCCACACCGCAGAATTTGCTTCTACTGTCTATCAAAGGTAACTACTTTATTTAAGAGACTAGGAACATCCTATATGTCTGTAGGCCCATCATGAAAATTGTTTTCAGCTAAGCACTAAAACTATGAAAATTTGCAAGGTACACAATGAGAAGGGTTGTACTACTCAGAATTGCCATTTATTTCTTTTCCTGGCCACTGCCAGCTCCTATGCTGCAGCATTTGAGATTCTGTGAGCAATTCCTCCTGCCAGTTCTTCAAAATGTCAGATTCGCCAGCTGTTTGTTTGGGTTTTTTTCTTCTACCAGCTGGGCCATGCAGCAGGAATAGAGTATTTTTCAAGTCCTGCTTTCAGAACCCCCCATTCCCCCAAAAGCACCCACTTCTCCCTTCTTTCCAAACACAGCTCTTGTAAAATCAGAGTTCAGGGCCCAGCCCCAGAGGAATCACTTACTTCTTCCCATCGGAATAAACTACCTTGTCTTCCTTTCATCCTCACACAGGTATTTGGCAGATCTCCCCACTCCCAAAACTCCCAATTTTTATTCTTCTCTACCATGATTTTATTTCTCTTTGCCTTTCTATTCGCTCTGACATGACCCTTTCCATGTACATCAATAGGAGTCGTGCCCCAGTGTCTTCTCTAAAATTCAACTGCAATGAGGCTATGCCACCTGAAAAGTAAGTTGCTAACACCCTACCACTTCTTGCAGGACCCCTGCTATTGCTCTTCCCCTACCTCCACCCCAAAGCAGCCTGCTGTTGCTATGCTCTTCTTCTACCTCTGCTATACTAGCTACAAGGAAACTGGCTTCCACTTTTTCTTATTAAGACTGCACAACTCTACACTACTAACTTGGCACTGTTCATTCCTCTCCTGGTACCAGAGCAGCACCCTGGAAGACATTTTGCTTTTCACTCACTCTCTCAGCAAGAAATAAAAAAAAAATATTAAAAATTCTTTGTCAGAACTAAATAACAATTCCTGACCAAATACAACAGTTGTTCTTAATAGAGCCATCTTTTCAGGGACACAGACTGAACATCTCTGATCAGGAAGGCTGAACGCTTCCATGAAGACATGGAAACTTCTTGTTACCTTTCTCATCAAGCAGTCTCTCCCCAGCCAGGCAAGTTAATTAAGACATTTTACCTCATGTCCTGCACTGTTGCAAGATACAAAACTTTAACAAAAAAGACAATCTAGACTTTTCAAGCAATGCTTGGAAACTTAGGCTTTATGGCTGATTGCACCACTCCTGTATAAACAACTAGGGAAAGAATATATTACTCAGCTATCTGGTAAAACAGGATTGAATAATAACTGATTATCAAATATTTTACTTGTAGATTCTCCTTACATTCCACCAGAGGGCTACAGAACTCCCAAAATACTGAAAAACAAAGTTTCCAACCTTTCCAAAGTAAAGTATGTTCTGTATGTCATTTCCAATTTGCTATGAGCATAGTTTTCAACCCCTTTTTAGAGATAAGTCAAAAAAATTCAACAAGAGCTTTTTATTATTTTGCAATTGGCAAACACACTTTCAGAATAAAATTTGAGATGGGGCAGATTTAAAGAATGGTTTCAACATGCCTGAAGCGTTGTCCATGGGTCACGTTTCCATTTCTGTCTTCAGAAAAATGGAGAAAATCCCTTCTACTTTCCATTTTTCACCTACTTTCCACATCCACCATATAGAGCTACACCATGCACATTATCCAAGTTTAAAAGTTTCCATTTATTTGCAATTATTTTTCTCTTGTATGAAATATTTTTATTTTTCACTCCACAAATACAATGCCCAACTGCTCCTGGATACATGCCATTCACCCTTCCCCTGTGCTCCTACTTGTGACACCATGAGTCGGAATAAGAAACCATGACAGATGTAGAAATGAAGTTTGAATTTAAAGGAGGAGTGCAGGAATAGGAAACCAATGTGCATATTAGATAAATAATGACATATAAGAAGTTCTTGAGGAAAAGAATGAGATCACGAGTAAATTTTTCAACAAAGCTTAATACATGCTACTGATTTTTCTTTTTGTAGAACTGGACTTAACTTTCATCAGCTCGCATCAAATTAAATTGACAGCCAAATAAAACTTATTGAGATCTTCAATTCAAGTTATGCCAAAAACTAATCCTAGGTAAAGAGAGTGACAGTTAGTAAAAGAAGAATTGATCCTTAATCTCCACCTAGCAATATGTTCTGAGCAATGAATAGCAATCAGTTTAACCTCTTTTCCTCATATACAATGCACTGGCCATTTTATTTTTGTTTTACATGCTACATGGTATTAACTTTTTTCCCCTCACATTATAAATATGACAATCTACACCATTCATGCTGTCAGCTACGAAATAGTAAGATGTATCTCTTCATTCCACACACAAAGGAAAGTTAAATTTATGAATCCAGCAGTAAGGCTAGTCATTTTTTCGTACTATTTTTCCCTTTCAAATTGGTAAAGAGCCTCTACACCAACTTAAAGCCAACATGTCTCCTAGATAAACGTGGTCTAAACAGAAATACTTTTCCCCTTGTAATATCAACATTTACAACTAGTAAAAGCCCAAAGAAGCAAGGATTGTGTTTCTTTCAAATGCAAAGAGACAAAATGATTGTACAATTTGACTGACATAAGAAAACAATTTAAAGATATTGTATTTTTTCCAGATTCTACTGCTACATTTGCCAAACTATAAATGGTCTGATAAAGTCTGCAGATTATAAAATATATTGGCTGTTGTACTTACGCTGCACTTGCTTTCAGTGCTACAGTTCAAAGGCAAGTAGAACTGCATAGCTCCATGTATTATCCCTAAAGCTACTATAAGCTACAACTGGTTGCGCTCTGGAAGCAATGGAACAAACTCTCTGTAGTCTCCACAGAAATCCTACGGAATGGTTGCAACGGTTGGAATAGCTATAATGTAGCCATAGCCTTCAACATTATAAATGATGCATCAAACACATACACATTCTAATACAGTTTCAAATAGAGAATTTTTCCTTTCCTTGTGCAATTAAGCTTCCTACTAGCATTATATACATCTATTTCCTATATTTATGTATATTATATCACCAGATATGTGTTATATTATATATAGCATTCTGTCCTATGGCTGAAAAGCTTAGCGGACTGCTCTCAACTTCTTCCCCCCTGCTCCCCAGCTTTCATTGTAGCCTCTTTCAATTTACTCCAGTTATATAAACCACAAAGCTCATGAAGGAAAACAAACTCATGTTTGTACAAGAAATGAGAGGGACTATCTATTCTGGCAGCCCATACTATGTCCGCTCTTCACAGGTTGAACACAATTCCTCTAATAAGTTTAACTGTCAAGAATTCCAAAATCAAAAGGTTAATAAGTCTCCGGATTGATTTGTAAGATCTATCTGGTAGAGAAATAAACTTTTGTTCTATTTAGTTCTTACTCTTCATGAGCCAACTTTCTTTTTAGAGAAACTAAAACAAAAATTCTTATGTCAGCTATCATCAAAGAGGTGCCTGACCCCTTAGTGGAGCAGAGGATAAATCCCAAATTCCGCCAGGTGAAATCAGTGGGATTATACAATCAAGAAAAAATTTGTCCCATCAGACATGAACTTAAAAGAAAAAATCCCAGTGCTATCACAAGGCATAGTTAATAACTCAAAATGAACAGGATAATTGGGCACTACTGAACAATTTACTTTACATTACTAAAAAATAAAGAAATTATTCAGACTATTTCTCTGATTTGTGTCTGGTCTTGTTCGATTGAAATCAAGTGTTAAAAGAATAATTCAACTGCAAGTGGAACTAGGTATTAATGCAGTTATGAAGACTCACTTAAGACATCATTTATTTATCTATCTGATAACTCTGCAATGCTATAAGTCACTGAGTACATCTTGTTTATATACATTCTCCAGCTGCCTTAAACAATTAGATTTTCAAATACAGCAATGCTGTTGGCATTGGAAGGTAGCATGTTTTGGTTTGGTTTTTCTTTTTTTTTTTTTTGGTTGGTTGGTTTGGGTTTTGTTTTGTTTTATAAACTCAAACCCAAATGTAGTACGGGAAGGTGGGATTCACTGTGTTGAATCACTTATGGTGATTCATGCTGAATCACCTGATGAGTATTGAAAGGGGACAGTAAAGAGTAAGAAAACTGCAGGATCAGTTTACACAGGATACTAGCTTTAAAAGTCATAAACTGGAGAACAGACAGGCTTCTTAAGTGCTAGATTAAAACCTTTAACACCAAATCTTATCATAGTTTTGAAATATTTGACTGCGCAAAGTCAGAGAATCTCTTTTAAAAAGAATCCTGTCATTTCTTTCCTCCTCATAAGCACTGCCAGTTTCCCAATGCTCTTTTGACAGTATAATCAGTCAATTCAATCAGAGAAATTCTATAGTACAATGGTAATTTTCTCTCACTTTTTTTTTCTCCCTTTACACTGTCAATTCAAACCACCTGCTGTAAGCATTGATGTGGAACGGCTTAGTATTAGCTCTGAAATTAGTACCAGTCCCCAGTTAAATACCTGGCACATTCAGTGTGGGACAGACACTTTTAATGGCACATAAACCCATCAGATGCAATCGGTGCGTTACTTGAGCAAGTCTCTTTCCAAGCCATGCAGAGAGCACCTTGCTGGTATCGCTGCACTAGACTTAAAAACCAGCCTGAGAGGAATGATTTGAGGAAGGAGGGGGAGAACAAACAGAACCACAGAACCTATGTCTTAAAAAGGAAATGTCTATTAATATTCTATTAAATACATTAGGTCGCCTCCTATAGCAACGTTTTATTTATTCAAATACACAAGCAGTTGCTTTAAAAATACATTTAATACATTTTAAGGTATGAAACGAATTGCGCGCTGTTTCCAGTTAGCAGAATCAAATACAATTCATGACGCTATATAAAATTTTATTTCTTCTTAAATCCTAACACTGGGCTTCAACTATATGTACTAACTTCCTTCACTTAAGCATATAAAAAAAGGCTATTAAATCCAATATCTTACAAATCCATCAGTTCTCCTGGCCTATTTAGCTCAGCAGGTAAGTCCGTGTGCATGAGTCAGCCAGCAATGATGAAAGGCATTTACTATAGACTCCTCACAGGGTCGTCAATGGACAACCTGTACTAGATTTATGCTTTAAATAATAAATGAACTGAACACCTTGAAGTAATTGGCTGTGTGAAGCCTCACACTAGGCCAGCTAGCTTGTCTGTACAAAGTAAAATAAGATTAAATAATAAATGAATGGTGCAGAGGTTTTCTAACTAAACTAATTCGACATGATTTTTGTAAGTGCAAGTTGTTCATGAGTTGAGATGCTTTTGTGATTTCACGCTGGTGTCACGGGGCCAGCCTCTTTCTTTGTCAACAGTAACTATCTCAGAGGTCTGTGTCCTTTTTGGTGATGATGTTAGGAACGCGGTGCTCTCCTTCCCTGTACAAGATAATGCGAGCAGTCTACGCAGTAATGTAACCGTCCCAGGAGTTCATCAAACGCTCATTTCCATTTCAATTTTGTAAAGAATAAGCACATCAAGATTTTTACCCGCTCACGTGGGGAAAGTTGGAGCAAACTTAAAGGAAACTGGCATCAATTCATTAATTCGTTCACAAATACAATGTGCAAACTCTTCACTGATGGGATTATACTGATAACACAGTCATAGGATTTACCCGCAGTAGTTATAACGTGGAGATTCACATCCAACGTATTTTCTTTAATGCTGGCAAGGGTTTTTGAAAACATCTTACAGCTGCAAACCAAAATTCTAGCTGACAGCCTTGTGCAGAAATTCTCCCTCTTAAATATGATGCTGCAGGCCATCTCGCTCCCAGTTCACAATCACATAAATTCCTGTTAAAACTACAGCTTTATTATCCATATAAGTAGCAGTGTAAAATATTTAAATTAGTTTGCAAAGCCTCTTTTAATACAATCAAGCAGTCTAAACCTAGTCAGAGAGACCAATGAGACCAGTGGGTCACAGGCAGTCCACAGCAGATTTGTTTTCTAAAACAAAGCAAATTCATTTCATTTTTTTGCTAGACTCAAAGCTCGTTACAAAACCTGCAGATACTAGGCATTCCAGGGAGAAGAAATAGCTCAAAAGGAAGAAAGCGGGAATATATATATAGGGTTTATAGGCCAGTTCTCAGCTGGTGTAAAGTGCCGTAACTCCAGCAATCTAAATAGACTTTCCCAGATTTACAGAAAACAAAGGTCTTGCCCTTTATCTTTAGGGAAGTTACCTTCACTAAAAGAGGTACAGGGCAAAATTTGTCAAAATATTTCATATTTCTGGTTTAAACTTTTGTGATGTCTCTGAAATGCCTGAATCTTAAGACTTACTTATGGCTACTCTACTTTAAATGTATGAGACTGGCTTCTTTTAAGAACACTGAATTAGAGGAGTGCTCCTGTGGTTGCGGTAGGCTCACATCCTCCTCACTCCACATTTTCTGTGCAAGGTTGATTGACATATGTCTCCTGGAACACCTATACACTGTAAAGCAGCAGATCCAAGGGCTTCATTCACAACCTACTTCTGGGCTCTGCACCCCACATTTGGGAGCTGCTACTCTAGAGCAGAACAGAAGTAATCTAGAAGTAATTCTACCACAATGATATGAATAACAAAAAGACAGGGAGGAGAAAAAGGAAAGGAAAAGAGGTGTTAGGTGTTTAAATAGGGAATACAAAACTTAAATAAATAAATAAAATTAATTGTTTCAAAGAACTGTAATGAAACGATGAGGCTACCCCTTTAAAACACACAAGCAGCATTTATGCAGCTGATAATCTAAAGTCCCTGTGACCTTGGCAGCCTTACAGGGGTAATCTTCACGTAAGATGAATTATTCTTGAACAATTGCTCTAATGCATTAGGCACAAGCATACTGTCCTTCAATATTAGGCATGCTTGTCTTTCCACATCCTTATTTCTAAACAAACGTATTTATTAAGGACAAAGCAGGATGGGGGTGGAGGGGACGAGGTGGGACGGGCAGGGAGGAGGGTGAAGAAAGAGAAAGAAAGAGAGAGACAAAAAGAGAGAGAAATAAAATAAAAGACTACATTCTATGCAAATATGCACCACAATACCAGAGCACACAAATTTATTATAGTCCATAGAGCTGAAATTATTTGTCAGAATAGACTTTCTTAAAGATTTCAGAGCACAGTATAACTCTCAGAGAGCCCTGCTTATAGAAGATTTAATGCATCCAAACTTCTGAGAAAAAAACTTTCAGGGAAATCAGTAGGTAAAAAATGAACAAGTCAAGCTTGTTAGTGACCGACATGTATCCCATAAGCCCATCAACTGACACCCCAGTGACTACAAAGGACATTCGTTTAGAGGACCAGCGCTTTGCAACCCATCCTCCTGTGTGGGGTTCATTCATATACTGGTCTCTTACCTACCAAGATAGTAACAATTTGGGCCGGACATCAGCAGAGACAGATTCAAGCATTCTCCATGATCTGAAGACGAAGCCAAGCAAGTGTATAAGAAAGATTATGATTGCATCTGATAGCAAAGATCTGTGCTCAGATGTACATATCCTTTGGGTTTGGTTTTTTTTCCCCAAACTCAAGTCCTTTCCAATCCTATTTCTTAGATTTAGAGACCAAAGCACTTTGAAGAGGATCCATATCTCTACAAAGAGGACCTAGACCATGACACATCACTACTGGAACAAGTGTAACTACCTATAGATCTGTTTAGAGAAGATAACCAGAGGACTTTTCATGTAAAACTTTTTGCAGGCATTAAATAATTAACAAATGTGCCACAGGACTGAGGCATAAAAAGCTGGAAATTTGGAAGGCACCTGGGATCAGAACTGCATTCTTACAGCTCCATGTAAATTTTGAGAGTTTCTAAAGAACAGAGACTGTTCAGTTCCCACAGGCTCCCCAGGCCTCTACAATTCTGCTTCTGTTCATGCAACATCCTTGCTCTTGCCCAAGCAAGGTAAGGGCACCATCATTATGCAGCTACCTGACAGCTATTTCCAGTAACATGCCCTGATCTGATGTGTCCTCAGATCCTGCCTAAATCACGCCTCTGTGGCTAGGTTTTGCACAAAACACCACTGCAGTTATGGATTTATTCAAAACCAGAAGCTGGAAGAGAACACGTGCTTCTAGTCACACAGCAGCTTAGTGGCTAGAACAGTCATGAAAAATAGAGATAGCAGGTTCAATTTTCTCCCTTTCCCGTGGGATCAAACCCTAGGAGCGGGCACTAACCATCAGCATCACCCCTTTCATAGCAGGTGGGCGCTCTTAACCTCTCCTACACTCTGTACAAAAGAATCAGCATTAATTGGGCCAGGGAGAAAGAACGTGTAGACACACACAGCCTCCCTACCCAGTGATCAGGGCATAGGCTTGGAAAACAGGCAGGGGGACTGTGATTCCACGCTAGTCAGTCATTAAAGTAGTAGCTGGTGCACAATAAAAGGTACACTGAAAAAGCAGCCTACACTATGAACTTGTAACCTCCAAAAGCTACTATGAGATTATTATTATTATTATTTTTCTGCATTTGGATCCCCTTGGACTTTTAAAACATGCAACTAGAAATATGAATTGCTATGCAGGGAAACACAGCTTTCATACTGCCACAGGCTAGACACCAGTTTCAGGGCACTGGCACAGACCTTTCTCCAGGCCACATGGTAGAACCCTTCTGTCATGTATGTCATGTGAAACCTCACAGGCTCAATGCTTTATATTGAACCTGTGCACACTCAACAGCTGTTGAACAGTATATACTGCCATTAACATTTTTTCTTCTTTAGTGTCACGGAAAAATAGAAAGAGCCCAAAGCAGAAGGGGATCTTCCCGGGAGCCAGACACAGGAGGGTCTGCTGTTTGGCTTGCTCTCTCGTTCATCACAAACATAACAAATTGATCATTCCAATTGATTTTTTGGCTCTTAAATACCTGGGTCAATGAAAACTGGATAGATACACCTGACATCAGAATTTGCCCCTTGCACTTTAAAACATTGCCAAGTGTTTGCTACGTAATATTGAGAGTTGGTCCACAACATCGTACCAGGCGGTGATGTTCAAAAACTTTTATCTTGGTAGGAAGCAGTGACAATACATGGGAGGAAGCATCACCATTTTACACTTCTTTCCAATAACTGCTTTTCTTTACATTGGTACATTTGTCATATTAAAATACATCACACCTATCAAACCAGTGCCAGAGGTCTGCTCAAATGAATAGTCATACACTCTTGTCACTAATAAACAACATAGGAATTCTAGGAGCTCTGGTATGCGTACAAGACACACTATATTTGCTGAAGTACTATGCATGTCATGTTATCCCTCAGTGATTCATAGACCACGTGGAAAAGAGACAGGTTTTGCAAATCGTGTTATTGAAAAAGGATAAGTGATGAATTCTATATTTATACTACTAAAGGGAAATTTGCAATCATGATACAGCAATGCTAGAAGAAAGGGGTATATGTGTGATATATTGGCCAGCCTTGACTGTGACTGTTCCTGCAGTGTAAGAATTTCTTTATCCAAGGACAACTACTTTCACCTTCCCATCTGTCCTGTGAATTTTTTAATGTCTGAGACAGGTGGCTTGTTGGAAACCTAAAACCCTGTGGGTACAAAATATGATTAAAATCTGATGTTAGGCTCTACGATAAAGAAGAGCTCTATGTTTAGTTGAGAATTTGTAACTAACCTGCAAAAATATGTCAAAGGTAATTTGAACTCTACATAATCAAAATCTTTTTAATTCAAGTTCAGCATATGCTTTATCAAAACTTTGCTTGAAATCATTTCCCCATAGATCAAATATGTATCTTGATAAGTATACATACTGCTTTCTTTTAGAAAAATCTTTAAAGGAATATTTTAATTAATGCTTCATTCCTAAATGTAGCATTAACAACAATAACATGAAAGATTAATATGTTGAACTCATTATTTAATAACTTACAAAGCACACAATTAATGCATCATAATAAATTCTTAACAATTATTAAAACAAATATCTGAAAACTTCTGAAGGCGTATCAAGAATTCAAAGGCTGCTGGGTATGTAATTGTGCCCCTTTTTGGAGAAGGGGATGGTGATTTAAATGGGTCTTTTATACTTTCAATTATTCCTCAGCAAAAAAAGAGCAAGAAGCCTAATTGAAATCTATTTAGAGGAAATTCAGAATCTATGCAGAGTTTAAAAGTTTGGCATAGAATACTAAGTGCTGATTTCTGCAGATAATTAAAATTTAAAATGTTAAATGATTTATCTTGTTGTAAATAATTAAGGGGATTTTAAAAAAGGCGAGCAAGAAAATGCGGTATGTGACTATATTGTGTATCGCCAATCTGCATTTATCAGAAATGGTCCATATTATATATGGACTAGGGTTTTCTGTCTGGTTTTCATAATGATGCGGTATAAGGAGAAATTAAAAAAGAAGTTCCAAAAGGATTCCAACAGATTTAAATATATTCAGTGAAACTCAACCAAAGTTGATTTACATTCTGGTCTAACAGGTTATAAAACACATGAAAAAGGCCCTGCAAGGCAAACTTGATAGACGACTTTTCAGTGATAACAAAATCAAAGACATAGAAACTGAACTATGAAATATCATTCCAGTGTACCCCTTAGTTAAACCTACACCCTTGTAAAACAGTCTGCAATGTCCAGAGTGTGATTCTCAGACTAATGACACTTATCAGTTGTACAGCTGCGTAACTTCTCTGACTTCTGTGAGCTATTTCTGATATGCATCAAAGAAGATCAAATGCAATAAGGTAATATGGGCATTACCACAGAGGTAAGAAAATATTTAGGGTCTGATTCAAAGCTAAGGCCTGTACTTCTATCTGGCTTTTCACATAATTTTGTAAACGTTTTTGAGAATGAAGTTCTCAAAAAGGGAATTTTGGAAATTCATTACTTGTTTGCAAAGAGTTTTAGTAAATAGTAATAAAAGTAGTTTCACTGGCTCCAGCAATGGAAGGGCTGGCTGGAAGGGCAAAGAGGATTGTCCCATCTTCTCTCTCTCTCCCCCACCATCTACTAGTATGGCCTGCAAAACATGCATTCCAGATTTTCTAATGTGTGACGATCATGTAAGGGCTATTATTCTCCCTTGATCTGCACAGAAAACTTTTAATTTGCTCATGGTGATTAATTTCATAACATCAATTCGAAATTCAATATTTGTACCGCTTTCGTGCTCTTCCTTACCACATAATTTACCCGTAATTTCTTATGTGATGCTTTTTGAACTGAAGTTCAGTTCAAATGTCGGAACTCATTCCTTGACCAACATGGGCGAGATCATGCAATTCCTTTTTTAATGATAATACAAGTATCCTAAATCATGCACCAAAACCCACCACATGCCCTGTTTCTGCTCTTATATTAATATATGGTAACTGCATTCACACCATACAGTTGAAATAATATACTTTGGGCCTATATGCAGACAAAGGTTCCAGTGAAAGGCCAGAATTCTTAAATGGCAAAACTGGCTGATTTTTTTCCTTGAAGCTGAAAAGATTAGAAAGAATGTCTGGCTCAACTGAATCTAATAGAAAATAGTTCTGGGGAAATGAGAAAGGAGTACCCAGATCCAAGATGCAACTCAGATTCAGAGAACATTAACCAGAATGCTTTTTACTCTCTGCTGTTTGCTATTAATAACAAATCTATAATAATAGTATGGTTGGTATCACTATTCTCCAAGAACCAAAATCAAATGCAGAAATCAATTCCTTGCACTGATGTGCAAGGAATAACAACACTATTTCCTCACCCTGAAAAAGATGCCAGTTATTCATGTAGAAATCTAGAATCATGGACAAGAACAGTAAAGAAGTCAGGTGATAAGAGAGAACAGGTGATACAGAGAGGATATAGCTGATAGCTAGCAAAGAATCATTTCCTGCAAAGAAGTTACAGAACACCCTGATATGAGCTCTTCGTATAGAAATAATTTTAAACCATCCTGAGAACTTCAAAAATGAGAGAAAAGAATGTATCATTGGGGGGGGGGAATAAAGCCAAAATAGGCATAAACTGTCACATATTCACAGCCTTAAGTACATCCAGCAACAAAAAGCTCAGTCTGAGATTGCTTGAGTAAGTCCTTCCAGATAGGCAATGGCACACGGGATAAGTTCTGGGAAATACAGAACACCTGCAATTCCCTTCATCTTCAATATACAGCGTAACTGAAAGTGAGAGCTGCAGGTGTTCAATTCCACTCGGTATTAGTCTCTGAGCATCGAGTAAGCACTAAGAAAGGCAGGAAAAAAATATAAAAGAATCAAAATGTTTGGGACTTTACATTGCTATTCACATTTGACTTTGTTACAGGAAATGTAAGACTGGGAATGTATTATCTATTCAGAGGCTAAAAGCAAACAAGCTTATTTATGTCACAGAAACCATATTACATAACTTTTTTTTTTTTAAACCCCCACAGAACTGCAGTTTGGAAGGAATCAAAGAATACCTCCTAAAGTTTCAAAGGCCAGTATCCCTTCCTGCCAAGCTCTGCCCAAGAGAGCCCTATTATGCGCACCCTTCTTTCTCACAAGTTTAATTCACTCAGGATATAAACAGGATAGAATGAAATCCCTAGTCTTCTGCTTCACCACACAAACTATGTCTGCAAAAGCAGTCCCTCTACCTTAGCTGAAAAATCATAGTACGCTATAATGTACGCATCACATCTACGTAAGAGGAGGACTATATTTTACTGAGAACCTATGAACCGAATCTCCCTTCTGTCTGCATTACTTTAATCTATTTAAAAAATAGATTTTAGTGTTTACTATTCATTAAAAGAAAAAATCATGTTTAAAAATATTCTGGATACTACATACTTCAGGTAGAACATGCATTGGAACTTGTACTGGTCAGGTAGAGTACCAATGGACTGGGCTTAGATGCATGAAGTCATGAAAGTTAGAGATACAACAAAACCACCACTTGTCTACTACTATCTGTAAGAAGGAAGTATTTTGCAGGCCATTTATAAAATCAGGAACATTCATCAGCTATCGCTGACATACTAAAAATTATGATATGAAGGCAAAAGCCTCAGGAGTACGCAGCATCAGCCAGCGAAAGCAGGTTTTAGCATTACATGAAGAATTTTACGATCTGTTTCAAAAAAAACTCTGTATTTTTTCAGCCATCTGATTCACATCCTTATTCCTGAAAATAACGAGTTGCTATCAGTGCCAGCGTTTATCTAACCACAGTTTCAGCAGTGCTGTAGAGGCACCACCTTTACCACTATGATTACACTCCAGTGACATGCAAAACACAGCAAAAACACACATAAGAACTGGCTTATTTTCTTAGCATACAGCCATGGTGCTGCTTGGCTGTTCTCCATATCCCCCAGAGCATATCAGCATTAAACACCCAGAGATCGCGAGCTTGCTGAGTGGGTTTACAGCAGGTCACTTTTGGAATTTCAGGCTGTGTTTGGCCTTAGTCAATAGCTTTTTTTATTTCCTTCATCAACTTCAAAATGCAGCTGCTCCTAACAGCTTTTAAGGTGTCTCGCTCTCTTTAGCACTTCTGTCCCGTGCTCTGCTCGGCTTCCCTGGACCACCTCCTTATTCCTCCGCTCTTGCAAACCGGGAAATGAAAAAAAATACACTATCAGGAAAGAAAAAGGTTTTAATTCCTGCTGGGCGCTTGGTGCCTCTAAGACTGTTCAGAAGGTTTCCTGGATTTGTGAATTACATTCTGACATATTTTTGTAAGCCAAGTAAAAATAAGACTGAAATCTGAAGTGGAAGTTGCACCCTGAAGGACACAGGAATTCAGTGAGCGCCCACAGTGAGAATGACAACATTTGCAGGAGAAGCAGAGAGATTAACACCTCAAAAAGAAACACACTCCGATTAAGAACAAGGCAGCCAAAATGCGGCAGCAGAGGAAGAGACTCTTCCCCTGAAAGAAATGTCCCGGCAACCATCCATCCATAGGGTGGTCCAAGAGTTCAGAGGATGGTCAGAGACGCTTTAGACAATGTCCGCTACTGTTCTTGCTCTGGCAGCACTGTGTGGAGCAGAATATTGCCAAAAAAACAAAACTATACTTTCCAAGCTTCCTTTCTTTTTTGTGCTGACCAGATCACGTATTACCAAAAGCATGTACTGTTCTTCTTTGTTGCTGCCTGCATGTGTGTAAGTCATTTGCTAACATCTGAATAAAGTATTAGCATCTAAAAACTCTTAACTGCGTTCCTTTAATTTAAATAAGCACTTGTGCTCCGATAGGCCTCATTTATTTGATTGCTGTCCAATGATACTACAATGAATGAAAACCATGAAGTATGTGGTCAAAGAAAAATAAAGGCATGAAGAGTGGTGAAGGTGTTTTCTATAAGACATTATATAGGCTATGTGTTCAGTTTGGCATTTGGGGGGGTTGTTTGGTTGGTTTTTAAACTGCATTGCAAATCTATTCCCAAAAATGTATCACGCAGCTTAGGAAATCATGGGGAAGCCTGTAGGGAAGTTTCTAGGTTGAAGTTTTTGGTATGCAAAAACAAAGCATTGTACAAACATCTACTTGGGCAAGGGCTGTAAAGCTAAAGAAATCTATTGGAAAAAAAGTGATCGTTTCAGAAGGGAAGATGAAGCCTTCTGAATGAGCTGCAAAAGGTCAGTTCTCCAACATGGCACATACAACGAGACAACGAGATCAATCCCTTTCTCTACAGTACCAGAATGCTTGTTTTCACTACAGTTGCAATTTGAACAGCTAAACGACAAAAGAATGAGTACCATCTTTTTTTGCTTAAAAAAAAAAGTTATAGTATGACCTGGATTTCCTAAGCAGTCACTAATTGCAAAAATAACTGAGAACAACTTAATTTTATAGAACTAGTACATTAAATTTATTTTGCATATGCAACACACACAAAGCTTTCTGCAATAATTCAACATTCCAAATCTGCCCTAAATATCTGCAACTTGAAGTGGATGAGTTTATATGAACTATATGTGTTGTTTTAATTGGCAGAAACGTTGCATTCAGCTGGCGGACAAAAGACTGCTAATAATTCCCATGTTCCAATATTTTATTTGCAATCCACAAGGGAAAAAGTAAGAAATTAACCTGTTAGAAGCTCAGGTGAAAGGAAAATACCATGCTGATAAAACTTTTTACATTAAGCCATATTTTTATACACTAATGGTGCTTATATATACTATATTACAGTTAGCATTCAGTTAAATTCTTTGAGGGTAATATTTTCAGTTATTTTGAAGAACCACATACGTTTCCATTTAACGATATCTCATTTCCTCCTCCACTCTCTCGCTTTTTCTAACGAAAGGATAATAACTGCTATTTATTTTACAAATAATTACTAAATTGTAGAAAAAAAATCCTAACCAATCACTACCACCCAGCATGGAATTTGATTTCACATTAGCATATAAAACAAAACGACCGTGGAAGTTCCACATAAATATCAGCCAACCAAGTTTAACAGAAGCAGATACATCACTGAAAATACCTCCCTTTTTCTCCTCCATAATCCTACACTCCTTCCTTCCTTTCCTGACACAATAGAAAAACGTGTCTTTTTCCTACTAAAAAACTACATACATATAAATATTATACACTTTTTGTATAGAGAGAATTTAACCCTTTTTAGCCTCCCCATAAGCACTGCCAGAAAAGGCTTAATACTGTGAAAACCTTCCTGTAGGTCCACTTAGGCTAACACAGAGCTACACCTTAGTCTCTGTCCTTGCATAGAATCATAGAATTGTTGAGGTTGGAAGGGACCTTTAAGATCATCGAGTCCAACCTTTAACCTACCCTGACAAGAGCCACTTCTAAACCATGTCCCTAAGGGCCCCATCTACCCTTTTTTTAAACACCTCCAGGGATGGTGAATCCACCACCTCCCTGGGCAGCCTATTCCAATGTTTAATAACCCTTTCAGTGAAAAAATGTCTCCTAATATCTAATCTAAACCTCCCCTGACGTAACTTGAACCCGTTTCCCCTCGTCCTATCACTTGTCACCAGGGAGAAGAGGTCAGCCCCCATCTCTCTACAACCTCCTTTCAGGTAGTTGTAGAGGGTGATAAGGTCTCCCCTCAGCCTCCTCTTCTCCAGCTTAAACATGCCCAGCTCCCTCAGTCGTTCTTCATAAGGTTTGTCCTCCAGACCCCTCACCAGCTTTGTAGCCCTTCTCTGGACATGCTCCAACACCTCAATGTCCCTCTTGTAGCGAGGGGCCCAAAACTGAACGCAGTACTCGAGGTGGGGCCTCACCAGTGCCGAGTACAGGGGGATGATCACTTCCCTAGTCCGGCTCACCACACTATTCCTGATACAGGCATAAACCTCCTCATTGCTCACCTGGGCACTGCATAAACTTTTAAAGCCTTTGCTTTGGTAGTAGCTGCAGCTGCACAGAATCTGTTCCTTCTATACAGTATTTCTAAGAGTATTAATAGGTTGTTGATAAAAACAAACTGATACATAACTGTCAAGAACTGACCATTTTGTTGCCAAATATAGATACCCTGACAAGGTCTAGCATGTAGACACTAGGTTCTGCTGTTGTAGGTAGCACAGCAGGAACCCTACCAAGACAAGCAGCACCCCCTGGGAGAAAAAAGAATGACCATCTGTCACCTCCCATCTCTCCCACCAAACCTGCCCAGTGACCTGCTGAACTCGTAGTTTGTTTACTACATGAAACTGTTTAGGACTTGTTAAGCTTTGCTCTATTTATAATGCAATATATGCTTATTAGCAAAGATGCCTAGTATTCTTACATCTGTCCGTTGCAGTCACCTTGATGCCACAAGACAACTTTCACAGTTAATCCCTTAGCCTTTCTATCTACTGTCCCATCTCTCATTCCTCTCCAAGTATGGAATACGTAATTTAAAATTGCCATTTGAGTTTCTCACCCATCTAGACAATCTCCATTTGAGCTCCACAATTGCACTCACTATAACTCTCCTCACCAGAATCTCTAATCCCTCCACATCAGCAGTCTATCTCCACGCCTTACTTTCTCTGCAACACTGACCGTATTTCTTTTTCCAAAGCTTTCTCTTCCTTTGCACCCTCCCACTTTTTCCATTACCGCATCATCCTTCCTCTACCTCTCTAATGCTGCTTCAGCATGTCTTTTTATAAGCTGTCACATTCAGCTTATACCCAGATCTTGCCCATTTTTTCTATAAAAGACCTCCGAGATCCAAACAGCTAGAAGTCTCAATCAGGTTGTCATCATTTTGTGTCTATATTACTACAGCCTCCTTTTCTCTGTCTCTGAGGAATGACATCTTACCCTCCTCTTTCTATCCATTTGGAAGGTTGCTACAAAGGTCTTTTTTTTTTTTTCTTTGACCATGACACTCCTTCACTTCGGAGGAGTTAGAATATTTTAACATTAACAATTTAATTTCTAGTGTTTAAATTAAGCATTAAAATAATATACTTTTTCTGCAAAGGATGGTTAATAAAAGCAAACCGGTCTCTTTATACAGAAATGGAGTACCTGTAACTTTCAACAAGCAATTAAAAAATTTTGCTCCTTCCATGCTGAGACGAAAAGTAGAATTTTTTCAGTTTTCTCCAACAGTACAACAAGCTGGAGGTAAGATACAGATATTTACTCTAGAACAGCATATCATCTATAGCAAGATATATCACATCTCATTTCAGGTCGAAGCATCAATTAACCTTAAGTTATATGAACAACACATTCATCATAGAAGCGACTTAGAAAGCCTCACTCTGGAGTAGCCAACAGCTTGATAATTAAAATATTTCAGTAAAGGGAAGATAGCTAAATTTGGCTCTGAGCTTTCCAAATCCAAATAAGCAACCACTTATTGGATACTGGAGGCTGCAGTAATCTTGAGGTGTTCCTTTTTGCTCCTTTCTCCTAAATCTAAGAATCTTTTCCTATTAACTACTTTGTCTTTTGACAAAAATAATAATTTATTTCTGAATTTTTTTTTCAAACTAAAAAAGAAAAGAAAAATCTAAAGTAGCTCTACTTAAAAGTACAATTACCACTTCATTCTACATAGCAGCATAGAATATATTACAGTCCCCAAATGACTGAGTTGCGGTGTATAAAATGTTACTCACTAAAAAAGGAAAAAGACAGACAAGCGAATCTTCACAAGAGGAGATTTAAGCAAAGAGCACAAGCTTCCTAAACTGAGAAAGGTAGCTTATTCCTTAGCTGTTGGGCATAATGGTAAAATCCTCCATCACGCAAGGTTTGTAGTTTCGTAATTGGAACTTGCACTAAGAGGGCACTGAAGAGCACAGAGGCCTGGAAGCGATATATCTCAAAATTAAATCAGGAGATATATTCAGGACCTTGACCATGAAGGGGCTGACGGGTCAACTTCACAATCAATCCTTTGTTTCTGAGTAGCCAATGCAGCGATGCCAGGATTAGGGAGATATGCTGTCTTTTTTTGCAATATATACTTCTCTGGCAAAAGAGTTTTGCTCAAGCTTGGTAATGAGACCACTTGGCAGGCCAGTGAGCAAAGCTTTATAGTTGTCTAGCTTGGAGGAGATAAAACCCTGAGCCAGCTTCTCATAAACAGACAAGGATAAATACGGACAAAGTATGGGTTTCATTTTTCAAATGACAGTAGAAAGCCTTAATAATCTGCCCAATGTGATATTTAAAGGACACTTCGGATTCCAACAGGAATATGGATGTTGAAGTGGTAATCCTGTACTGCAAATAATATATATATACACACACACATACATAAAAGCTACATCAAAAATTGATGTGGCGTTAAGCTTATAGCTAGAACCACAAAATTAAAAACCTTCATTTTACTTGAATTTAACTAAAGAAAATCAACATAACTTATATTTTATAAGGTTTTCCAGGAAACTGATACAGACAATAAAAGCACAGTTTGGATTTGCTGCTTTAATTGACAAACGAATTAGCATGCCTTCAGCAGAGAAATGAAACCCAATAACAACCCAATGATTAATCTGGCCCAAAGGCAGCACACAAGTGCTAGCTGGAACAAGCCAAAAATAGAAGTCCCTAAAACACCAGATCCAACTATCATATTGGAAGATGTGAAATCACCCCCACAAACATAACGCTGCCTGACAAACCCATCAGCTTTGGACCAGTTCGAGATGGTGCATGTCAGAAAGCCCCGTATATTTCTGCAGGCTGAATAAAACGCAAGGAAAAAAATCTGCAGAGAAGAATTTCAGCCACATGGAATGTCTTCTTTGCTGTTCTAAAAATGAGCATTTAGCCAAAACATTTGTCTATGGATCTGTAAGTTTTATTCAGATTTACAAGATGTTTACAAGATGAGAACTCCTTTAGCAACTTCATGAGGACAACACAGTTGACAGCACTGGAAGCCATACTGAAAAAAATTTAAATGAGAATTAATACAAAAGATGAATTTCAAGATTTCCCCCCCCCAGATTTTAGTTTGCTTGCATGTTGATACCTCCTGAAAGCATAAATCCAGCTTATTATTTAAGTACTCAGTATAACACTAGACACGGGTCTGACTGAAATCATCAAGACTGTGCACGTATACAGTCTGAGGTTTATATCTGAATACCAGTAGGTCAGGGCTTATAACTTGGCAAGGAAAATACAACGATTGCCAGGACATAAGGGTCCAAGGAAAGCTGCCTTACCCATGCCGTCTCCTAATGACAATATAAAACAGCCTTAGCTTGAGACTACATTTGGGTAATAGGGTTATGTTTTAACAGCTACAAAACAGAAATTGTAAAAACATATTATGATTCAGTTCTTTGCAACACAGAATCATAGAATTTACAAACGTTTCCATTACTTCTCCCTCAAAGCAAGAAAGTTCTTCATTGCTTTCACACATTAAAAGAAATTCCATCCATATGAAATGGATTCCATCTCTGCTTCACGTTTTACTCTAACATACAAATCAAAATGCTGGAATTTATAGTTGCAGATATTTGTATGTTTCTTGTGCTTTGTGTCTCTTGGAGGTTCACTAAAGACTTGCCATATTTCGCATTCCTAAGGACTGGTTTCAAGAAATTTTGTTAGATTGGAATTAAGGCAGATAAACTTAAGCTAAACACTTCAGAAGAAGCCAGGAAGGAGAATGAGATCAAAAGAACTTGGTTTAGCTGATTAATACTTCAAATTTCTATTTTATATTTCAGTTTCCTGCTTGTAAAAGAGTAGAAAAGGAATACAGTTGAAGTTTCATTCATCTATTTTAAAACCAGGACAATTATAACCATTTTTTCTGACTACTGGAATGTACGAGTTTTCAGGTTTTGCCAAAGAGTTTGTACTCTTTGTACAAGCATATCCGTAACTTCTGCTTGCACTAAAGCATTTGGTTTTTAGACTGATAACAAATCCTGAAACACCAACGACACATAGAGGCTTGGTTTTATAAAAATAGCTTCAACTTGGTTTAATTACATACATGTGCAAAACTACTTATTTTCCCCCCTTCTATCTTTGTGCTGTAGACCTGTTACAGAAATGTATTTGTTTGAAGATTAAAATCTTAGTAAAAACTAAATGGAGCTTCCCCACCCCCTTCCTTGGGCTTGAACTTCTGAAGTGTCATATTTACTCCATGCTGAAGTATTTTGAATAGGGTTCACACTCAACAGAATGAAAAGAAAAAAGAATTTTTCAATCCTCAAGTGTCCTGCTCATATAGCTTATGAAGCCTGCCAAAAAATTCTGTGCACTTTACAGTATTTATAAGCCATGCTAGGATACTGTTCTTGATTTCATAAGGCACTTCATCAGAAGTAACCAGATGACAAGACCACAAACTTGAGAATTGTCTACTAAGGTTAGAACAGTCAATTTTGAATAATATAAAAAGTTGTTAAAAAGCACACAAAGTAATTTTTACAATATATATTCTCTCATTTGACAGCAGTAATGGTAGATCCAGTGGTTATCCAAGAAATTTGTTCTCTTCAAAAAATACCAGTAAAAAAAATAAAAATAACTAAATGAATGCAAAAACTGGCTGGATGGTTGGCCTCAGATGGTAGTGGTTAATGAGTTGTACTGTATCTTGATGGTTGGTAACAACTGGAACACCACAGGGCCCTATCATGGGACCTGCCTGTTTAAAATCTCTACCAGTGATGTAGGGAAAGCGTTGGAGTGGTCTCTTGTTGACTGCGGAGATGACAGCAAACTGAGGGGGACCAGCTGGATGCACTTGCAGGCAGGTCTGCCACCCAAAGGGACACAGAGAGGCCAGAGGATTGATCCAACAGGAAACTTGCGAAACTGCACACGGAAAAAGCCTGGGTCTGTGGGCTCTTGTTGGGCAGTGAGATGAACACGAGCTCATAGCGTGCCCCTGCACAACAGCATCCTGAGCAATATCCAAAAGAACACAGGCAGTTGATTAAGAGGAGAGATGATCCACCCATGCTCAGCCCTGGGAGATGACATCTAGATGCTGTGTCCAGTTTTGGGTTCAGCGTATATTGGTCAGCTCAAGGAGTTCAGCAGAGGACTATCCAAGATGGTCAGGGGCCAGAGCACTTGCCCTATAAGCCAAGGCTACAGGGCTGGGGCTAGTTCAGCCTGGAAAAGAGATGGACTTGGGCTGGGTACTTATGAGCAGCCTGCCAGTACCTACGGGGAGGGCACAGCGATGATGTAGCCAGGCACCTTGCAGTGGTACGTGGCAGGTGGCGAGAGACAACAGGCCTAAGTACAAATGAAAGAGTTTCAGACTGGATATAAAAGATAACTTTTTCACTGCAAAGACAGTCAAGCAGTGCCAAAGGTCATACAGGGTGGTTGTGGCACCTCCATCCTTCGAGGTTTTTAAGGCCTGACTGGAAAAATCCCTGAACAGCCTGGCAGCTGACCCTGCCTGCGCAGGAGGCTGGACTAGAGACCTCCTAAGGTTCCCTCCAGGCTAAGCTGTTCTGTGATACTGTGACCCAGTATCTGTCACAAACAAAAATATACTGCATTGTACTTGCCCATTACATTTCAGTACAGAGTAACAGGTTAATTTAGAAATAAGCTATATAGATGCCTAGATTCCAAAACCAGAAGATTCCTGTATAACACAGACAATAGGATTCTCAAACTAGTTCTTGTTTCAACTATTGCACACACATTAAAAAAAAAAAAAAAAAAAATCGAACCTGATTTTTGTTTTTTGAACTGTTGTAAAAAAATATCTCCCAATATCTAAAGTTGTTTCAAAGATTAATATTAAAAATGTGAGTCCTATCGTTAGTTCAAATTCATGTAACAAACTTCCATACATTAAATCACTACCATTTGTGCTAATTTGTTATTAAGATACTGTAGCCAAATCATTTTACTTCAAACAGACAGGGATATAGTCTCTTAGCATTTTATAACTACCACTCCAGTTTCAAAGTAGACAGAAGTATTCCTGTTCCACACCACTATTATAAGTGTATTAACTTACTCTTTATAATAGTTCCATAATAATAATAAACTCTATATCTAAGGATTTACAGGCCTAGATGTATGTCTATATAAAGCCATTTCCCTGTCTTATTTTCCTTTCTTAATTCTGATGCTGAGCAATAAAATTCTGCAAAACTGTAATAAGGATTTAAAAAAAAAACGCAAATAATTTGTTTAAAGAGTTTCTTGTTTTTATAGTGAATTTTGATCTCATAGGCTTGGGTTTTTTTAAACACATATTATATATATTTATTTCCTTAGAGTCCCTCCATCATTTGTTACTTTGTATCTTTCCAAGCTTGGCTCAGTAAAAAACAAAACAAAACCAAACCAAACCAAAACTCCTCCACAACCACTGTGAGGTTGATTAACTCTGTGTTAAGCAAATTCTGAGCTAATTAAACTCAAAGTCAATTCAGCCCATGACAGAAGGTTATTACCTCATAAACAGGATGTACTTTAAAGTTATTAATAATACACTAACATTGCCTTTTCAAAACCTTTCATTAACAAACAAGTGAAAATTAGCATCTGAAATTCTGTTTGTACAGACTGTAGATCAGATTATGTAAATTTCTAAATCTCCGTTTTTTCCAAATGAAAAAGAAGCAGCTCGCAACAGCTGTACAAGTGGGAAAACAGTACAGATACAGGGCCCAATCCGGAGCAATTTCAAACTCCACTAAGACCTATGAAGTGGCAAGGAGGCGACATATTGTTCCATATTCTGTCCTGTCGTGCACTATCAGCTATGCAACCAACAATAAAATATAAACGCTTAGTAAGGAATATTAGAATGGTATTTTAAGTGCTACATCTAAAGTTATCCAAATTCCTTCAAGCTAATTAGAAACGGTCTCAAAATGAGAGACTCAGTAGAAGAGTTAAGGAGGACAAAAGCAAGCCTTGCCTTTTCTCCAACAAGCTTAAATTGTGCACAGATATAAAAAATATAAACCCAACAAGTTCTCTTCTAAAAAATGACTGATAACACTTTTGTATTTTCAGAATGAATGATAAATAATTCCCAAACAAAATGATTCGGTAAGTTTCTCCAGACATCTGTAATATAAGTCCACAGCCTCAAGACATTTTATGTACAACTAAGAATGTGAAGAAACCAGGCAGATAAAAATCACACAGAAGTAGTCTTTTTTGTTCTCTCTGTTTCAGATGTATCATTGCTATTTAGCATGATACCTGGTAGCAGGAAGACAAGAACGCTACCAGTAAGACTGTTTGATATTTCTAAACATTATAGAGCTAAGTGTATGATTTATATAATTACACAGTATATATTTATAAAACGTTCATGCTGAACTGTTATTACTTAATATCGCATGGAACTAAGAAAAGTTGTATGTATGCCAGTCGTATATGCAAACACAGACTTCTTCCAGGGATTTCACCAGGAGGAGCCGTGCACCGTAGCCTCCTTGGAGTCCCACTGTGCTGCCCGCAGCGGCTTACACATTCTGACAGTGCTCAGTCTTCAAATAATACACCAGCTTCATGCCTTTGATGCCACACCCTCAAAGCCAAACTGGCTTCTAAGTCAAACTCCTTGAGTGAGCTATCAAATGTGAAGAGTAAAAGGATGCAAGACTATTCAAGAAAAAAAATAAATAAATAAAATGCCAAAATAAAAAAAATAAATTACAAATTGACAGCTGGATATAAGAAACTTTATGAAAAATAACCATTATTCAGAAGGAATGAAAATGCCAGTGATTGGTGGGATTCTTTCAGGGAAAAAAAGTGTTTAATAGAAGATCATAAGACATACAAGGCCAAAAAACCCGCAAAATTATACTAGTAAATCACAAGCTTGAACGGCAAAACATATATTTATATAATCTTTCTAGTGCATGTATTCATCATTTCTCTTCTACCGTACTAAAAGGTAAAATTTGATTAAACACAACTTAGATGTTTCCAAGGTTTCAGGCTCTGAATGTGGAAAAAACAGTGGGTAACATTACAGCATAGTTGGGGTTTTTTTAATATAAAAAGTATATTTGAGCCTTTCAAAGACAGTTTAAAGTGGTAAGAAGAGCTCTCAAAGTGTTAGTCTTCCTTTCTATCACCAGTGGTGATAAGTAAAGCTGAAAAGTAATTGTTCTCAGCCTCTCTGGGCAACAAATTGGTAGAATAAATGCCCTTTGGAAATGGGCAGAACGCTATTTGGCTTTCTCAAAGGATTTGATGAACAGAGAAAACAAAGAGAAAAATGGGCTTCACATTCTGGAAAACAAAAAGGAAAAAACACTATTCACTGGAGTAGAATATCAGACGCAAGGGAAGAAAACATAGTTGTTGATGGAGAGCCACTGCACTGAAAAAGCAACCCCAAACATCACCGGCAGCTCCAGGAACAGCTTCTGCAGCTGTAAGGCTTGCAGCTTTCTGGCCCAGTAAGGACCTGCCCAAAATTTTTTACACAAGCTAAAGCATTGAGGGGTCTTTCCACCTCTTCTGACTGGAGAACAGGTTATCAATAGTGCTCAAAGTGATCAAGAACCCCAAGAAGACAAGCTTTGATCATTCTTTCCCCATCCTCGCTGCCCCACGGAGACGCAAAGTATAATGTTTTTCTAGAACGGGCAATTAAGTTTCACATACTGATTTAATAGGGAGAGAAAAAAATGGGAAAAAAAAATAATAAAGAAATAGAGTGCATAGCTTTTAAAAAAGAGAGGACTGGCACCAGTGTTTTAATGGTGCTTCCTTCCACCCTCCTGCATTCTGTTTGCTCCTCCCCATGCATGCTGCTTATTTGCAGGTTTCTCCCTATATTTTTCTTATTCTGAGCACCATGACTATCAAAACCAGCCTTTCAGGTAACAAAGGAAAACCCTTCAAAACTTGGTATCTTCTGTCAGCTCCTAGCACTGAAAAAACAATAACCTTGGCATCTAAACCAGTAAAGAAACCTGTAACAGAGAGCAAAATGTGCATTCACGTATAACAGTCAACACCAAAGGTTCTTGCTGAGCTCAGAAAAGGTAAGAGTGGTGCAAGTTTTTCGGTGTGATTTTCTTCAATTCTTTTACGGGACGGGTTATAGGGTCCAGGATCCAAACCTACTACACCTCCTCACATTTATTTTTTTTTTTCCCCCTGTTAGTATCTCCTTTCAGTGTTTATGTGTAGAAGCAATTAATGTTTCCAGACAAAGTTATCCCTGGGGGTTATCACTGAGTACCTTGGGTCTACTAGAGCAGAATGCTGTGAAAAGCTTCCGTTCCCTTGGGGAAACCAATCCTAATTTCGCTAATTTTATCTTCTCTCCGACTAATCTAACATAGCATATCTCCAGTTGAGTCAACTGTAAGTACCGGAAAAAAAAAAAAAAAAGCCATACCACACACAGTAAACATCCTTTAAAACCCCTCAATTTTAGGTATGAAGCTACACTCTACTGAGAAAGCAAGTGTTAAAACAGGAGTGAGGTGAAGCATGAATGTCCTCATATAGATTTAATTATTTTTAATGTTTTGTTTCACTAGCTACTCTGAAAGTAGCACATACCACTAAAAAAAGAAAAGTCAGATTTGAGAAATTAGTATTTTATGACACTTTCTAAGTTATAACGAAAACTAGTACCCAGGAAAGTCAGAAATACCACTCATTAACTGTGTTTAGTCACTGTGAATGCTCAATTTCTGGCAAAGATTTTTGCACTTACTGAATTCTATGGCATTTTCATGCACAGATGGAACAAAAACGTAAAACAGTTTTTAAGTTACCTTTCAACTTTTTCAGGAGTATATAGAAATGACTGCAATATTTTAAAATGTATGTTACTTCATTTTGCAAAGTCACTACATCAGGTAAGCACAGGAATTGTCTTTTATCATTTTTCTTTATTGTACATCAATTATCTCTATTGAGATAATAAATTGTCTCAAATATCAAATATCTCTATTGACATAATTGAACCTATACTAACAAAAACCATCTACTTACACAATACATGTGTTCTAAAACTCTTTTATTAGGGTTTCCATCAGTGAATGTACCTTTGAAAAAAAATAAATGTTCTACTTTTACTGGAGTTTTACTACATAAACAGGTTATACAATGCAAAACTAGAGGCTTCTCAAATTTATGAAGAGCCTACAGCTTTCTTCTTTCTGAAAAATATGTGGTAGTAAACATTTTTCTTCTGTTTCTATCCTGTGATAGAGGATCTGAGCTGCTGCCTAAATTTACAGTTTTTGCCACAGAGAACTGATGGCAAAATATAAATTTTTACACTAATGCACAATGTCCAGATGGAGATCAGTGACAAGTGGTGTCCCTCAGGGGTACATATTGGGACTAGTACTGTTTAATATCTTTATCAGTGACGTAGGCAGTGGGATCGAGTGTATCCTCAGCAAGTTTGCAAACGACGCCCAGCTGAGTGATGCAGTTGACACGCCTGAGGGATGGGATGCCATCCAGAGGGACCTAGACAAGCTCAAGAAGTGGGACTGCGTGAACCTCATAAGGTTCAACAAGGCCAAGTGCAGGGTTCTGCACCTGGGTTGAGGCAAACGCAGGTATCAATACAGGCTAGGGTATGAAGGGACTGAGAGCAGCCCTGCGAAGAAGGACTGGTGGATGGAAAGCTGGACATGAGGCAACAATGTGTGCTCACAGCCCAGAAAGCCAACCGCATCCTGGGCTGCATCAAAAGAACTGTAGCCAGCAGGTTAAGGGAGGTGAATCTCCCCCTCTACTCTGCTCTGGTGAGACCCCACCTGGAGTCCTCAGCACAGGAAAGACATTGACCTGTTGGAGGAGGTCCAGAGGAGGATCACAAAAATAATCGGGGGGCTGGAACATCTCTCCTAAAAGGACAGGCTGAGAGAGTTGGGGTTGTTCAGCCCCAACAAGAGAAGGCTCCGGGGAGACCTTGTTGCAGCCTTTCAGTGCTTAAAGGGGGCTTATAAGATGGGGACAAACTTTTTTGTGGGGCTTGTTTCCATAGGACAAGGGGTAATGGCTTCAAACTGAAAGAGGGTAGATTTAGACTGGATATAAGAAAGC
This sequence comes from Larus michahellis, assembly GCF_964199755.1. NCBI lineage: Eukaryota > Metazoa > Chordata > Aves > Charadriiformes > Laridae > Larus > Larus michahellis. Next base: position 62,086,276 of record NC_133899.1, on the reverse strand, counting down.
TGGTGAAACACTGGAGCAGATTGGCCAGAGAGGTGGTAGATGCACCATCCCTGGAAACATTCAAGGTCAGGTTGGATGGGGCTCTGAGCAACCTGATCTAGTCAAAGAAGTGCCTGCTCATTGCAGGGGGGTTGGATCAGACGGCCTTTAAGGGTCCCTTCCAACTGAAACTTCTATGATTAAAAAATTATGGATAAAAAGCACTACGTTGTCTGCCAATGACTGCATGTTATTATTATACACCCTAGTATTTCTAGACCAAGAGCAGCACTGATATCTAAGTCCTAAATATCCAGCTAAATGGGTAAATTCCATTAAAGAAATTTCCAAAGTTATCAGATAAAAATTTCCATGTTTTTAATGAAAAAAAAATGGCCTTTCTTGATGTAGAGGAAGCAATACACATGTCTCTTGCTTTGGCCTGGGAATTTCATGGGAACTTTGCTAAGACTTCTCAGAGATGTACTATTGGGAATTCAGTATGTTCCCTCTGCAGCATACAAAGGAAGAAGGTTCCCCTCTTCTGTGTTCAGATCACATTCAGAAGAATCTACAAGTGTACGAGAACAAACAAATACAGTTTATCCCTGTAAAAGCTCACGCATAATGGAATTTAAGACCAGAAAGACTTGTTAGGTTATCTCCTTTTGGCCTCTTACACAACCAATCACTAAGTTTCAGCTGATAGCTTCTGAACTTCTCTACTGAAACCTGTGACTTTGCTGGCTAGTACATCCTGCAGAAAGTTAGCCAATCGAAATTTGAAGACATCTACAGATGGCAAGCCCACCATTTTCTCTTGAGGAATTCCCCAAGAGTTCCATGTTTCTCAGTTGAGCTCCTCCGGTTTCAGCTCCCAGACAGGGGCTCCTGTTACCATTCTCTGTTCTTTTAAAGAAACTGCGGCATTCCAGGCTTTTGTCCCATGAAAGTGGTTATGCAATATGAATCAAGTCATCTTTCAATCTTTTTTCAATAAGATACACCATACAAATAAATATTCCCTGAAGTCAGAAAGTTTCATCAACCCCCATCATTTGAAAAATGGGAAAAGTCCTCTTTAGAGAAGTCCTAATGCCATGAAGAGACAGGATGGATCAACACATTCAATTCCTGCGCATGAATCTTTTAAATTTAGATGCTCACAATCTTTCATTCTCAAGTCAACTCTAAGTGATGCTTTGAGTAGCCTCCAGGATTATTTTTGCATGGACAGTTCTCAGGGGCACCCCAGATATGAGCAAGATCACAGACGCCTCCTCTGTCAGTATCAAAGCAAGAGGAGCCCATCCCCATATTCTGTATGATCTCATGTGCCACAGCAAAAAGTAAGATTGGGATCTACTACAGTAGGTGTGGCTATATGTGTTTGCATATCAGCTTAGTGAGCTCTTTAACACGCTCTTTAATTGTCTTAAACCCGTTAAGTCCACAAAAAACAGTCACAGCATGATACCAAAGCTGCGGCTCTAGCCCTCTAGGACTGCTGACCTAGTCCTCCATATCAAATTTCTAGCAATCAATAGTACTGCAGGGAAATAAAAAACTGAGCAGGTCTCAAATCCTGGCGAGGAAAATTTCCTGACCAGGCTTTGTCCACATAGCATTTGTCAGTCAGCCAGAGAATAAACTCCTTTTCTCACAGGCAATGGGTAAAGCTGCTAGCAAATATATGCATTTTCCCCCTCTCATCTACTTTTAAATGACTACTAGCGAAAAGGGAATAGAAGTGCTCTGTGTTATGTTACATACATTTACTATTCAGCCTGGCTTAACACCTAGTAAGTTTCAACGGACATTTGCGCAGGTAGAGGTAGCTTTTTTTGTTCTCTAGCATCAAGATGAGCAGCAAACAAGCTGAAGAGACCCAAAACACCACCTGAACGGCAAAACTCAAGATCTCCAAACTGCTGCTGCAGTTTAAAGCGTTTAATTTATTCTATTAATCTTGCTGGAATTTATTTTCCGAATATTCAGACAGTTTATTCTGAAAAGAGGAAATACCTGGAAGTTGTGTGCTCATACCAGGAATCTGGTTTAATAACTCTTACTGCAGCAATATGGTTTGATGTTAAACTAGTATGATTTATGCCAAAAAAATTGCATTAAAATCCAACATTAAAATTTTGTCTTGAAGCCTTAACTTTGTATTTTGTTCACAGCTGTACTTATGTAAAGCAGTACTGTAGAATAAACTGTCCACACTGTTTTTGGAAAGAGTAAATATTTCATTTATATACAGGGAAAACTCTCCAATCAATAGCAAGATACTGCTGAACTTTCGGCACTATAACTTTATTTATTTATAATTCCTTTAGTTAATATATTCTGCAATCTAGAGATTACAGAGAACGGGTCAGGATACAGACAGTGTTGGATAATCTGTTCACTCCTAAAAAAGCACAAATTCTATTTTTCATTCATAAACCCTTGCTGTTTGCACAAAGAAAATTTTGGCAATTTACTTGTTGTTGCGCAAATCAGGATTAAAACAAATTTGTTTCTAATAATCAGACCAGAGCCAATGAACTGAAAACTCTTCACGTGTCCCTGGTGAGCAAAGCAGAACTACAAATAAACAAAAAAAAGATCTAAAATAAGATCTATGTTAATATTTTATTACATATAGCAAATAAGGAAAACTAATAGCCTGAAAGTAAGCAGAGCGCTCCGTATATTCACTTTGTATTCATATGAAATTCTCTCCTGCAAGTTACCGAATTTCACTTGCTGTAATACACTCTTCAGATAAAACACTGGATGTATTTTTCTAAGTAAATAAATAATTATTAGGAAGAGCAGTACAGGAGATGCACACTTTAGATCAACTTACGAAGCTTTTGGGGAAACCCTATCCTAGTGTAATCAAAATGGTATTTTGATAACATAACAATATCAATAATAGAGAAGACATGTTCTTTTTGTTCAAAGGTGCTGTGTTTTGAAAATATTGCCGTGTAGTATTTACGGTAACAGCTGTACAGTTAAACTTTAGGCACAAACTGAACTGCAGAGGATCTGCTGCATAAATAAAATTCCCATGGCAACTAAATGTGCTACTAGATAACAGAGAAAAAAGGATTTATGTGTTTGCTGAGCTGTCTTGCCCTAGAGGAATTCTCCAGGCAAATGCAGACCACCTGCCACATGTTATATTAAGCTCAGCCTTCTGGATTTATTTTCAAATATACAGCAAAAAGGTCCACCAAGTTTAATTTGAAAGTTCCCCTGTCATGTTCCCAGCCCCTCCAAAACACATAGTTCACTCTTCACTGTGCTTTCTATATTGCAATAGAGATGTTTAAAAATGAACAGGTGTGTTTCTGCTTGTAACTTTTTAATCTTAAACCCCCATGCAAAGTGGGCAAGCAACCTGAATTCTCAAATTCACGTAAAGCTTTGTGTATGCCCAATTGTACCGAGATGCACCACTAAAGTATATGTACTTTTTAAACTCTACCAAAAAAGTATTCCTTTTGTAATATCATAAGGAAAAATATTTGGGTCAGATTATTCATGAGGTATCTTTCTGTACAATAAATAGATTATTGGTCAAAAAGACTTTCCCTCATATCCAGAAAAAAAAAAAAAAGCCAACAACCCCAGACATTTTCACAACAACCCCAGACATTTTCACTAGACTACAATGCTAACAGAAAAGCATTGCTTGGGAATGCTTTAAGTTGGAATATTATACTTAGAAGACTGAAGACCACTAAAATGTCTCGTAGAAGAAATATAATCACCTAGCAAGCAATAGGCAAACTTACTGCAAATAATGTCACCAAGTTATCGAAGGACCAGAGTATGTGCAAAAGTGCAGAACGTTTGTGATATTCACTTTGTCATTTTTGCCTCTGAAGATTAAATAAAAAATTTTTTAAAAGCTGTATTTTATGATCAAGTCTATCTTTGGCCACGAGCCTCAGGAACAAAACTTCTTTGCTCTACTCTCCTCACTGGGAAAGCCCTGTGACATTTTAAAGAGGCAGCAGAGCTCGCCTCATAACATGAACTATAGCGTGTGAACAGACACCATACAAGCTTTTCAGGTAGTTTGTAGATCTAACCAAATTGCTAAATCCATGTGCAGCATCAGGCAGCTATAGCATCATGAAATTGGGCACTTACACATATGAAACACCGTCATATTATCTTTCTAAAGCCTCCATGCATGAAATATATGGACAAGCCATTAACATGGGCTTCCTGCTGTCTTACTATTAGGGCTCATCTGCTTTAGAGTTGTTCATTTACATCCCTATCTTGGCCTAACGGTCTTGCTTCAGTTCCACATGAACTGTGAGCTTGACCCAAAGCCCACAGAAATTAAACAAGCCTTGTGCTAACACAAAGATATTTTGGTAAGCATTAGGATAGCATATGTTCCCATTGCCTTTTACTCTTTGCTCCTGTTTGAGCAGGTAACCAGTAAATTTAATATTTATACAAAAAGAAAAAAAGATATTAATTTTTGTGAACTTATGTTGCAATGGTTCTCTCATTTAATGTCTCTTCAGGATATTCATAAACTATTTGCATGTAAAATGCAGAACTCCTTGTGCAAGGACAGAGAAAGAGGATACAGAAGTTTTATAAACAAACATTTAAAGAACACTTGCACATCACTGCAACATAATGACATCTGTATTACATAAAACCATGAAAACAAACAGCATACAACAGAAATTAGTTGAGGGTCAATATGACATTACCAGATAAGACTTTATATTTTTATTACCAATAATAGTTTATATACCCTAATGATTATTTTTCTCTTTTTACAAGAAGGGGCTAAAAATAGAAGACTAACATTAAGTTTTACTCTGACTTGAGTTTTGTTAGATGTGATCACATAAACCACTCCACCAATAGATATGACAAATGCACTTTATATTTCAATGTGTCAAACCATTTCAATACTCAGGAACTATGTTGAAGCTGGCAGGCAAGCAGACTATATTAAATTTTTCTCTGGAATCGACTTCAATTCTGTACTGAATTATTGGAATTTTAGTGACCCTAAAAAAGGCTGTCAGAAATAATATTCAACACAGAGTTTTCAAATCTAATGCTCTATTACACATACTTCACATAAAATAATGTAGTTTCAATATAAGCAAACCAGTCAAGAACAACATTCTATTTGTACTTGTAATTTTAGATACATTTTATATTGATTTGTCACAGCATTTTTTAAATGTACCTTCTCCTTAAAAAACAGTCAGTGGCTACATTTGGTGATTCAATGGCTTTGTTGCAGATTTGATACAGTTGGAAACTGTTTTAAAATAAATAAATAAAAGTTTTACCATCACAGGACAGTAAACATGTTAATAGCTCTTTCAAAGCTCTGCTTTGGAAGACTCCTATACTCTTGCATATCACAAAATTCTCTTAAGTATTTTCTAGTGCCAGAAAACCAGCTGCATTTGCAAACCACTTAACTCCTTTTTCCTTTATTTAACTCAATGCTCTTTCTGCATAATGAAATTCAACAGCAGTATTTCTTTTCTCCATTTTTTTCCTCTTCTTCCCAAGTCATCAACTTTTTACTATCTTGCTTTTAAGACATCTTTGGCTCTAGTGGTTTACTATTCTTATTAATAACGTAAAAAAATTAAGAGTTAAGCTTCCCATTTACCTGCTCACTAATAATTCCAACCACTTCTTTCTGTTAAATCCCTACTGTTATGAAACGCTAGAAGTAAAGCGATGGCACTAAGTATAGCAATATCTTTGCTCTTGTATCCATTGATGTGATAGAAGTACAGAAGTTGCAAGATCTTGGTGTGCTTCAGTTAAATAAGGGAATTCAATCGTACATCACAGCTCAGGAGGAAGCACAGTTAAATCCACAGTAGCTTGGTAAGCAATACAGAAAGCCCATCAGCAGCTTTACTATATGACAGACCCAGAGGCAACTCGAGAGCTGTCAGCACAACTGCCTGTGAAGCTCACAGGGGAAGCAATAGCCAATTATGCCCCATGACCTGCTCCTGGAAAACACAGCGAGAAAGATAACAAATCAAGGGCTTGGAAAAACTCAAACTTTTCAGAGAAACTATGTAGTTTACTTCCTATCAAAGACGCATCTCACTCGATGCTTTTAAGAACAGCGTGGCATTCAGTGACCATGGTCTGCCTGACCCCTATGACTCCCATTAACAAATCCCAGAAAGAGGACCACACCTTCAACACTCCCTACCTGGATAAAAACATACATGTCATTCACCTGGAAGCTAGGCTTTAGTTAGAGCAGCAGAGGATTAACACTTGAATCTCTGCTTCGCTCTCGACTGTGACTAGTTACTTAGCTCCCATATCGGTGTGAATGATCAGCGTCAAAGCCAAATTAGACTCAATTAGAAAGGAATCAAGCCTACTTGAAAACTTTGTTTCCACCCAGCCACTTCTGACCGGTTGGTCTGGTTAGCTATACGAATTAATTGGGAGAAAAATTTATTTTGCTCACAGCAATGAATAGAACAAAATAGAGTTTATCTTGATCCTCATGAACTGATTTACCTCCTTGCCCTGGCCAGCACTGAGTTTCCCCAACTTCACTGTTACACAGGTACCTCCGATAAAGCAGTTCAAAACCCAGCCTAAGTGAAACTTAGTGAACTGCACTGGTCATGCACATGGCATCAACATCAACGGTGCCCTGCAAGTTGAGCTCAGAAACATTTCTAATTATTCTGTGTGTCTGGAAAGAGTCATTTAGGGGTTGAATCTGAACTACAGAAGCTAATAAAAACTTCAGCCTCCAGCTTCAATAAGGATAGGATCAAGCCCATACCTGTCTAGGTTAAAATCATCACGTTAAGAGGTCTAGTACACAGTTTGCGCCTGCGCTTTACCAAAAACACACTTACAGTTTATTTAAGGGCTTAAGCGGGATTTTAAAGACACGCAGACCTTTGGAAAACCATCAGTATGAAGGATGAATTTCACTCTTTCACAGAGGTAAGAATACTCGATTTGCAGGTGACGTGTAAAGTAGTTTGTTAGTTATAAGACATCAAGCACATGCGAAGCATCTGAAGCACACTGACTGGGGGTTACTTAAATAAACACTAGCAAAGGGAAAACAGATTAAAAGTTTTAAACAACTAAAGATGTAGATTAAATAGTTGTGTCTCACACACACACAAAAAAAATCCAACCCCACATCAACCCCAAAAAAGAACTGATGTAACTGACGTGCTGGTTTTAACTTTCATAATTTCAAAACATGAGTGAATGAAATGTGGGAGAAGTTATTGAATGCAGACGCAGTGTTTGATGATGATGATTAGGGCCAGTTTTGCCGTTCTGCAACCATGCTGGAGTCTGGTGTGGCAGGAGCCCCATCTGGGAGTGGTGGCCCAAAACACTTTGTTCTACAGGAAGGGTTCGCTGAGCAAGAAGCAAAATGGTGGCCTTTTAAAATGACTGGACCTCTGAAGGTCACGGCATCAAATATCAAACAAAATGCAATTAAATCCCCAATTTTAAATTTTTTGCCTGTTTAACCGCAGTCATGCAGCTGCTCTTCTCTAGTCAATGCGTTATTAAACCAATTTGAAAATGGGTTAAGATTTATTAAATTAGAGGCTTAACTATTTTTGTGGCCAAAGTCCACCGAAAGAGAAAGTTTCCTAAATTGTGAACCGAAGGATGATGTAAAGAAAAAAAAAAACCACACACAAACAAAAAAGAAGCACACCATTGAGGAAGAGAGAAAACGCTAAATGTATTTCCCTTCTATATATTTGTATTTGGCTGAAGTTAAGATGACTAAACTTCTGTAAAGACAAATGGGCAGCACTATAAGTTCTAGAAACCAATTAAGCCTATCTCTGTTAACGGTCACATCCTGGGGCATTCCCTGCAGGTCCACTCAGTACACACAGATTTTCCTCTTTACCTAAACAGCTTGGTGAAATAAGAAATGCTGATTAAGCCAGTAATACTGTATAGCCAGTAATAAGCTGCCAACCTGGACTTCTATAGGGTTTGCTGCCAGGGAATTTGAGAACATAGTCATCATCTAGGAAGCAGACTGAATTCTACAAGCCTCTGACAACAAGAAATGAGGTTTGGGTGGATAAGGTAAAAAAAGGGTGTGGAATTATTTGAATGGTTCCTGGTGCAAACAAACTGCAAAAAGTCTCTGAAGGATGCTTTAGGTAGGTTCTTGCCCCCGATCAAGGATTTCTACACAACAGAACAATCTGACCCTTTAATAAAATACTTTTTAAAGGTTTTAATGAATAAAAATTAGATTAGGTAATCAATACTTATTACTATGTTATATTTTTATCAAATTATATCCAAAAGCAACCTCTCTCATCCACTTTGTAATTTCCAGAGTGGGTTCTGATCGACATTCCTCTAAACAAAGGATGCCTGATATATGACTACATTATTGGCATTTTGTCAATGGCAGCAACTTACAACTTGTCTAATAACTGAAAGCTAATGAAAATTAGCTCTCGCCAAGTCTGGTAATGTATCTAGTTACTATCTAGCGTTCCCCAACTGTAAAAGCAACAGCCCTGTTTTGCTGTATTGTAGTATAGTTTTGGAAAAGAACCAAAAGATTGCCATTGTAATTGTTATTCAAGTCAAAATGAAATTAAATATGTCACTCTCTTTTGAACTCCTTGATGACTTAGACTTGAAGTTAGCACAAATATAATGTAGCTGCAAGACAATACAGTCATTTCTTATTTTTATGGCTTACCTGAGGCAATCTTAACTTTACAAAAGTCTTTCAGTTATTCAAGAAAAGGGGATTTTTTTCAGAATAAAAAGAGGTTATAGTCAAATCTATGATTTGACAACTCATTCGGACTTCATGCATAATGGGGAGAAATTCTTTCGTGAGCTCAGCCTGTTTTCCTTGACAGAAAGCTGAAACTTCATATTGTTTAGTGTTCTGAATTTAGTGATGAAAGCTATACACATATTGGACAGCACTGTGTATCCAATACATATACTGGACAGCACTTGTAAACAGAGTCATAGAATACAGGCCATGGTAAGTGAGATTTAGCCACAGAATTTTACCAAAATGTTTTAACTATGACTTGCCAAATAATCTCAAATTAGTACACCCATTCAATTTTCAGTACTAGGAAAAGAACAGCAGAAGCAGTACTTTATCCTGCTAGATCTGCTTGAAATGTTTACAGAGGTGATTTCTGTTGTTTGCTTGTTTGTTTCTTCCTGGGGGAAAAGAATTTTGACTGCAAAATATACAAATGTCTCCACTGTTTTGCCTACTCGAATATAGACACTGTGATTATAAATCCACTTGCAATTAAAAGAAACAGGTTTCACACAATATATTCTATTATTTATATTCTCCACACGCACAATGACTTGAAAGTTTAACAAGTAGAACATTTACCAAATGTTTCCAAGCTTCCAGTTTACTGAAAAATTAGTAACCACGTTCAGACCAAAAGCAGTCAAGCTAAAACCCAATCCAATGCATCCTGCCCAGAAATGGAAGAGATAGCTAACATGAAATAAAAAGGGGGGGGGGGGGGGGGGATACTCCCCTGAGGCAGGGATACTCAGAAAACAAAACAAAAAAACCCAACCAACAAAACAAACCAAAAAAAGAACACAAAGAAACAATTTAACCCACTACTTCCTTACATCACAGAAAACATTTTTTGCCAAGAGAGATCGCTGTTAAAAATATCAAGACAAGAAAAAGTGGATGAAAAAAAAAAGATTTTTGCAATATGGTGCATTCTCTTCTCCACCCATTTGCTGAACATATATCCTAACATAAGTGACAAGAGAAAAATCAAACACATTTGTTTGACAGAGCAAATGCAGTGCATAAAAGGTGAAACAAATATTTTTGAACACCAGCTGGAAAATATTCTGTTGTGGTAAAATTGGAAGTATGCGCACTAAAACACGTCTGGGCAGATGAGAAACTTCCAAGTCTCGTGAGAGCACTCAGACCACTCACTGCACTCAGAGTTAAGCCATGTTTGCATGTCACCTGGAAGCACTTTGCTTTGACAGCATTCTAGAGCCGAAATGAAGTCGCTTTTCAAACAACAGACACAAAATTAAATACATCCTTCAGAGGAATTGCCTGCAAGATGGCACGGGAGTTACTGTAAGAGGACCAAAAGATAGGCTGTTTAGCAAAGAATCTAAGTATCGTGGTGTTTAACATCCAGTAGCCTTCCATGCAGCGGGCTGACTCGAGAACCTGGAGGGGTCTGATCAGCAGGGTGGGACCTGCAGGTCTGAATCACGGCCACTGCTCTACCAGCTTGGAGACGAAACACATCACTGCAGGCTCCCCAAAGACTCCTCCTTCTGATCAAAGTTCAGTCCTGAAACTTTGATTTTGACCACTTTATAACACAGCATAATCTACATATAAGTCAATGGGACAAAGAGGCACTTCTCTACACTGAGCTTTCTTTTTCCTGAGAAGCAATAAACAACTGATTTTTACTATTCATTCTACCTAGAATTCTTTGTTGGAACTATCTAGTTTTGGTTTAGAAGTTACTAATTGGTGTTGCGACAGCTGACAAAAACTTGTCGTGTTGTAAAAAAACCACTGTTTACTAAGGAAAGTGTATTTCCAGGAAATGTTTCTCATTTCATAACCTTAAAACATGAGCATTTCATAACCTTAAAACAATTCAGACTGGATCTCATATTCAACACTGAGTGCTATTCAAATACGATTTCTCCCTCAGGTTTTCAACATCCCATTACTTTGCTACCAGTTCCTTCTTTAGCATTTCCACTCCTTGCTGCCCTCATCTACATGCCTCTCATTTTCACCATTTTACGAAACTTGAAGGTATCTTTAGTTTATCAAAAAAAAAAAAAAAAAAAAGAAAATCTATTCTCTCACAGCCTGCTATTAAGACACCATTGTTGTTTTGTGTGCTAAACTTGTACTGCCACAACACAAACACGCCACTGTCAGCGTTCTGGCAAGTCCTGCGTCCTTCTGTACTGCCTGCTGCTTTGCCCTACCACCTAGGGCTGCCCAGTTCACACTGCTGTGAGACTATTACATAAAAGCCATTAATACCCTTCATTTACAAAAAAGAAATCCCAAACCTATCTCACCCCACTTTCTCCCTGCTTTTATGGTATTGCTGTGGAAAAAAACTTCTCTTTGCCCAGTCATATTTTGTCCCTGGCTGCCTTTGAAGTTTTTTTTTCTGAAGGCAAAGAGCTTCTGTATAAAATACCCACCAAACAAATAACATCCTGTACGCTCGCTCCTCCCCAATACAGTTAAATGTTTAAGTTTATGTGGTGAAAATTCTTGTATTTGTGAGCATTCAGAATTTTAATCATAATTTCTTTGACATGCAGAAATAAATAGCGCGTGTGAAGTGGCATCCTTTAGAAAGCAGAATCCCAAATCAAAAAGATACAAGTCAAGGGAAGGCTCAGTTCCCTGCTAAATTCATTACAATGGGAGCCATCAGAATTTAGCAGCACTGATAGGTTTATTTTCATGCCTGCCTTCACTCTGGACTTTAGCAATTCTCCCCAAAAGAACTAATGCTGCAGGTGGTTTGAACTCCTTCCTCCCACTGCCAAAGACCAAAGAAAAAACCCCAACAACCAAACTCCACCCCGCCGAAAGCTCTGGTACTTATGTTCAACTAAACGGCATTAATGCTATCTCAACAGAAGCACTCTCACTTCTGACACTCTCTCCTGCCCCAGAGCAGGGAACTTTATTACATCAACGTTCTAGCTAAAGTACAAGCTGCAGTCATTATCGTTTCTATCATCACGCACACACAACTCTGGGATAATGGTACTGAAGCATGAATGCCCGTGTCTCAAGTATAGCTGACCACATGTCCAGAAGAGAAATATGGCAAAAGGACTGATACTAGATAGTTACACAGGTTAACTCACGCAACTCTTGGAGGGCCTAAATAGCTCCAATATTCTATGGATAAACCTACTTAATGCCTGTTGGTACCAAAACAGAACCCTGAGGATAAGTTTCAAGAGGTGAGTTTTTCATACTGCTTCAAGAAGAATGTTGTCTGTGGTGGTCAACTCTAGTATGAGCCAGCTCAGAGACAGAAGACTTTGCTCACTACAGCATAATTTCTCTGGTAAGGTTAATCATGCTCTTTCCAGTTATTATGGAAACCCTATCAGGCATGTTTGACTGTTATAAACACCGCCAGTCTATTACCCGCGACAGCAACAATTTTCTGAGATGTCAGTAAATCACTGTATCCCAGCTGTGTGCCAGCTCTTTTTGGCACTTACTCGTTGAACTGAATTCCTCATGCAAGAGGTGTTTGTGTATGGAGACAAGGAAGGATTCTCAGCTCGCACTAGCAGCAGGAGGGAAAGCAGCACTGCTATGAGAGCAGACAGGTACAGGGACAAAGATCTGAGATGATCCTTAAAGACAGAGAGGAAAAGTTTGGACTTGATTCAATTGAAAAAAATAGATGAGAGAGAACAGGTCTCACAGGAAAAGGATATGTGGCCAATACAATATGCAAGGAACGTAAGAGGTTTAACATCCTCATGAATGATCTGGATGATAGGACAGGGTGTACCCTCAGCAAGTGTGCTGATGACACAGACTGATGACAGTCCCCACAACTGGGAGGAGTGGCTTATATGCCAGAGGGTCATGTTGCCATCCAGAGGGACCTTGACAGGCTGGAGAAGCGGGCTGACAGCAACGTCATTAAATTCAAGAAGAAGTGCAAAATTCTGCACCAGTATTATACTGGGAGTCACCCAGCTGGAAACCAGCTTGGCAGAAAAGGACCTACGGGTCCTGGTGGACACTAAGTTGAACACGAGCCAACAATATGCCCTTACAGCAAAGAAGGCAAATGGTATCCTGGGCTGCATTAGAGAATCCATACAGCCACATTAGACATTGACTGACTTCACCTGCACACAGGTTGGGAATCAAAAGAGATAATATGACAAGTAAGGAAAGAGATAACAATTTTAATGCTAGTGACACAGGGGCTTCCTTTTGGGGGAAGAAGCAATCAGAACTGGACAAACTGGGATTATCTGGGAGTCTGCATGTGACTATGACAAAAGGCTTAGAAAAATCAATGGTCATTTTATGACCGGAAGTCTATAACATGACAATTAGGGCCTGGTAAATACTGAAAAATTACACATTAGTAAGGAGGATTTTTGGGAGAAAGATCTTATGTTCCTTTTTCCCTGCCCAAATTTATTTCAAATGAATGAGATTGTCATGGTTCAGGCCAGGTTGTCTAATCTGGCTAAAACGACAGGTGCTCTCACCCACCTCTCACTCCAAGGAGAGGAAGAAGAGAGATAAAGAGATTTCTGAGTTTAGAAAAAAACTAAACTACTTTAATGAAGTATTAATAATTAAATAGAAAAGGAAATAATGAAATAGATACAATATATACTAATATACACAAACCTGTATATAGCTCCCAGGGAGATGTCACTGGCAGCACTGGAAAAGTTCCAGACTGGACTCAGTGACAAATGGGAACTGGAACACGCTGACTGGGATCAAAAGGCAGATGAGCCGAGGGGGTCCTCCTCAGACATCAGCCACTGAAGAAGGCAAGCCACTGAAGAAGAGCCAACCTGATCCCTTTGATCCCTCAGCTTTTATACTGAGCATGGCCGATGGGATGGAATACGTGAGTGGTCAGTTCGGGTCGCCTAACCTGTCCACTCCTCCCCACAGGTGCGACCCCTCCACAGGGTAAACAACCCAGCCAGCTGACCCTGGTTGCCACAGCAACAAGGATAAGCAAGAGCATCTCTCACTGAACAGAAAGTTGGCTCCGCTCCACCCCAAACCAGGACAGCGATACTTGGGAGCACTGCAGCTGTTATGCGAAGCAGACTTCGGCCTCGTGAATCTTTTTTCCTCACCCTGCGTGTACTGAGACAGGAAGCTCGTTTTCATTGATACAGGAGAACTTCCTGAGTGGGACCAATCCTACTCTTGCAAGTTACTGTGAAAGAACTCTCACACATTTGCCTCTCATAGCCAACACAGGTCTCCTAGCAATAAGACTAGATCTCAGAGATCAGTCATAACCCTTCTGTCTGCCATCTACACATTAATCTGAGGAGAGGAAGAAATCTTCAGAATGAAAAAGAGCCAAGAACAGCCCTGTTATTAATTAAATAACAGCCCTGATTTACTTCATTTATTACCCATGCAGCAGAATTATACAATATGCAGCTGTACCTAGATCATAAACGAGACTGGGCACTGTACGAAGACAAGCTAAAATTACCAGGCAGCTTTGCATGACATCTTGATCATAAACGGATGTATGGAATAAGACTTGCTTAAAACAGGCCGCCAAAACAGAACTGTGGGGTTTTTTTTGTTCATTTCTCTGACGGTATCTGTTTATCTTCATGGTTTTCCCAAACAATACTATCAGTCATCTTAGACAAGACCTTCTTCACGGTGATATCATACATAACTCCTCTATTATTATTGGGTTATTTTAGCACCATATGGCCCTGTCTATGTGAATCCAAGAAATGCTATTGTTCTGTAGTTGTTTAGACTTTCCATTTGTATCAAAATGGATCAAAAAGATTAGCTAGAAAGAGATAAGTGCAATTCCTTGTTTCCCAAAGCCACTGTTGCTATCATAATCCCAAGAGACACACCTAGGAGTATTAAAGAATGTTTGCGATCAAAGTCAGCACAAGAAAAAGGGTCCCATCCACCTACAAAATCTAAACATTATCTGAAGACAGGAAGTTATATTCTTCTGAAGACAAGCCTTTTTTACAAGCTTATTTGGAAGCCAAAGCGAAGTCTTGCTCTGCTCGCCTCCAATCCCTTCCCAGTAGGAATAGGTTGAGCTGTATTGATCTTAATTTCATACGTGGCCCTACAGGGTAGCTGAAACCAGGAGTTATTCTTGAAATTCCTTTCCATGTTAGTACAGTAGCAGTTCTAGATAAAGTCTGGAAATCTCAACGACTCAAAGTTACTGATACTCTACATGCTTCTCTATTGAAATCGTTTCCCTCTGCTACACCCGGAAGAATGGCTAACATACCCAAAGACGTTTGATCCAATGGGAGTGTTTGCCTCACTTGTTCTGTCCAACACAAAGACTTACTTTCTCTTACTTCATGAACTATTTCAGTGCACCATGTGATTTTTTCTTCCTTTCTATAGGATTTGAATTTACCATTCAAATATTTTCAGTATCTGACTGCAATGTTCAGAATTGATCCAACTGAGTATCTGATTTCGGAGCTTGCTTTCCTTGTTTGAAATGGATTTGGATCTTGATTCCCTACACTTTTCCCATGAGAAAGAACGAAGTGTATAACCTGACAGGAGCCATTTTTGGTGAGAATTTTTTGAAAAACAAGCAGAGGCTATTAGAATGATAATCAGTCTTTGGGTTTTCTTGTTACCTTAATGTTTTCAGGGCCCTCATAAGAGGAGCAAGGTGGCTGCATTCCTGTTTACCTAAACTGGGAAGGTGGTAACAACCGGCAGAGTGAAAAGACAATTCTGTTGAGTAAAGGTCTCCCTCAGTAAAAAAATGCTGGTAGAACAGACATGTTTAACTTCAGTAGTGACAGAGGCTGGAGTTACATGATGAGAAATTTCTGTCTTTGTAAACTTTTAGTGAAGGTTTGGCACAAATAAAATTAGAAAATCTCTAAGAAACTCTTTTTCGTCTGCTGATTTATTTCCAGGATTTTCCAACCACCCCTTAAGTTGCCACAACAGCTGGGAGTGATGACCTGGGCAGTAGGATTCTGCAGTGGCAACTGAAAAAGAAAACTCAGTCATTAAGTCATGATAACCAACAGCAGCAGTTTGTGACAACAGCTGGGCATTTCCTCAATTACTTGTGTGCAACAAAGAGACTATCTTCCTGTGGTTCTCTTTCAAGCAGCCTGGGGAGAGATGCATGCAAACCTATTGGCATAGAGATGTTCTTCTTTATGCAGGCATTGATACCTTAAGCATAGTTTTACAGTTATACGCACACCTAGGCAAAAGCGTGTAGTCAAGTTTGTTTGGGTTTTAGTTTTAGGGTTGTGTGGTTGGTTTTTTTCTTTGTCTTTCTTTTTTTTTTTTTTCTGCTGCCTTTGCTGTTCTCTAGCTCTGGTTTAATCTGCTAGTATCCCCATACAAAGGAAATAGGAATCCCATGGGAATGATGTGTGCATACGGCTGTGTGCCCCACACGTCCAAGCCACATGTATGGTCCCTTCTTCTCAGTTCTGATCTTTCACACTGCACTCTGCTGAGAGAAGCAGAGGAACAAGACATTGAAGATTATCACCACAGCTGCATTTCACGAAGGTGAGAGGGAAATGTGTGTTCATATCATAATCTATTAGTGTATGTCCCTTTGGGATAGCTGTCCCCCAAATCTTGCCTCACTTCTAAAACTAACTCTGTAGGCACCACTTTCATTCTGTAGCTTTGGCAAGAGCCACAGCTTGAAAAGCAGAAGAGGTAGAGAAGCGGCTCAGTTCTACAATCAAAGACAGGGCTAGCAAAGCAATAGGTAGGGTGTTCCTTTACATGGGGCTCTACTTTCTTTTCACTTGTGGATAGAGTGATGCTGCTTTCTTCAAACTATTTTTTTGCAGGTCAAGGAACAAAGAGTCAAGGCGGCAACACCAGCTCCCATTCAGTTCTCTTTCATTCCTCTCCTGTCAGGGAAAAGGGATCAGGGATGGTGCTACCCAGAATGGCCTGCAAAAGAAACTACTCTGTGTGCGGAGGTAGCTGAGCTTCCAACTGAAACACCAAAAGAGCAGGAAGAAATCCTTTTCTTTTCCCACACTAATTTTTTCCCACCAAAAACTTCAGAGCACCAGCAACATAATCATGCCATTGCAAAGGAAAGAAGCAGCAAAGAATTAACCTCCTAAAGTCAAACACAATTTTAGGATGCAACCAGAAACTGGAGAAAACACTGAAGGTGCTGGTCAAAAGAACAGCTTAAGATGTTAGAATACCCCTTAAAAATGCTGCCAAAAATTTCATTTGATAAGAAGCTGTGAGTGCAAACACAAAAAGGGAGGGAATGGCAGGGTGTGGGGCATTCCACTGCATCTGATCCTGGTACCAAGGTGCAAAGAGGATAAAGTTACAGATTTGTGCATCTAGTGGGGGGAAAAAAAACATTTCCTATGGTAAAATTCATGCTTCTCTGGGAATAGTGGGTCTGATGCATATGTTGTTTAGAGGCAGTGCAAATTCTCTTTTGGAAGCTCAAAGAACAGAACAGTTTCCTCAGCGAAACTAAGATAAATCTTTGCTTCTCTTGCACATCTCAGATTCAGCCCTAAATGACTGAGGGAAGAAGGCTGATTAGAAGAAGGGAAAAAAGCTTCAATTAGCATACAAATATCTTGGTAATCAAGCAATAATAGCAAAGGAAATGCAGAAAAAGTACATGACAGTTTAATGGGCCATTCTTAAAATATTATATTTTGTAAAGTTTATCGAAGTGTGTATATGACAGTTTAATGAGGTTTTGCTAACATACAATATTTTCAAGTTTTGCTTGAGTATAGTAGGGATGCTTTATATTAATGAATTGTGACCAGGGCTTTGCTTTTTTTGCTCAAAGAACAAGTCACAGTTTCTGCACATACTCACTAAAATGCACACTGCAATTATTACTTTCCTTACAATTTCTTCTATTTATTTCTAATTTAAATACACGCAATGTTGTTTCCATTTGCAAATATAAAGGGAAGAGAGAATGACACAAAGAGGAAGGGCTATCCTTTGGAATATGAGCTTAACCATAGGGGCTAAACTGTCTAAAATAACTTTTTTCTGTTATGAATAGCTCAGTACATGCTATTATGCATCATGTACCTTATGAAATTACTCTGTAGACACCAATTACTTACACAGTACATAATGCATTTCTCTGCTAGGTAAAATTAAGTCTCAGCAACAAAATCACCATGCCCAACAATTTGCACAAGCAAAAGGGAAAGAGGATACCTAAATTAGTGGAACAAACAAAAGCCTTATCCCTGTATGCTCTGATTTCAGCCAAACCTTAAATCTTAGCAGAAGTGAGTTTGGTGATCTCAGAACTGAAATCACCATGCCCAACAATTTGTGCAAGAGAAAAAGAAAAGAGCATACATAAATTGGTGGAACAAACGAAAGCCCTTTCCTGCTACACTCTAATTTCAACCAGCTCTTAAAACCTTGTGGAAATGAGTTTGGCGATTTCAGCTGAATTTCACAGTTAGCATCAGAAAACTAGTTTCAATTATTAGCTACAATTTCATTTGATTAAAAGCCCCTAATCTGGAGAGGCCCAGGACTCTGCTAGCTTGTAAATTAAGTTAACATTTTTCTTCACCTCAAGACAGGAGGATTGCTCAGAGCTAGGATTCAATGCACCACGTGTTTTCTAAAGATAAACAAGTGCATTATGTTACTGTAATTCTTTAACCTTCACGAGCCACAGAATATTCCTCTCAAAATATTTAAATGTTGTTCTCCGATTGCTATGAGGTATCCACCATAGTTCGGGAAAATCCGGAAAGCAGGAAGAACTTTGTTTTTATCAGAGGCCTCTGTCAATGTACCAGAACCTGGACCTACAGTACCCTATTATGCTGTCCCCGCTCTGCCCCCACCACATGTGCACACACACACACAGGAGGGGGAGAATTGTGAGAGAAGCTAAAGCACTGCCACCTCGACATAAATCTACTGACCCTTCTCTCCCAGCCTCACATTCGTTTGAGCTAGAGGGTACGTGAAAAGGCAGACAGAAGTATAAAATACAGGAATCCTCCATCAACATCCACCCACCCCAAATTTAAAAAAAAAAAAAAAAAAAAACACAAAAACAAAACCAAAACACATTATGGAGTAGGAAGTTTGCTTTTTCTATAAAATTTACAGTGTTTGAAACTGAATTGCTTTTAGAAAGAAAGAGTTTATAGAAAAATTCCAGTTAAAAAAGCCCATCTTTTATTCTTTCAGTTAGCCACAAGAAAAGCCTGTCATATGGAAGAAAGCAGTGAACAGATAGAAGATACACCTTTAGTCATTATGCCCTAGAGTAAACTTAAGCAATGTCACTCTCAAGACTGGTGTTGGGTGCTCTGCACTGCAATGGGGGAGTTAAATCTCTTACTGGTCTTTTTACCGTAATAAAAATATGGGAAGAGTGAAAGTAACCATGAGAAATCAGCTGAAAATAAAAGCATTTGGCAAAATCCAGGACCCGTTTGCACCGGCAGCCTCTTGGTTATTAATGCTTCCAGTCTCCATGAGTAACTTTGGTCCTTACCATTGTCTAGTACAATTGATAGACAGAATACTCACAGCATAGCACTTAACTACCAAAAAAACCAGAGAGAATAAAACTACAGTAAACACAATGTTTTCAAGTTACTTCCCTGGCAACTTGCAGGTCTTGGTGAAATCATACATCCATATAGTTATATCACTTGTGGATAAAAGCCAAAGATTTTGAAGGGCATTAAACTGCATAAACTTGGCCTACCAATAAACTGCAGCTACTTTCACAGTGGATGCATTTACAATACAGTTTTCTATTCATTTCAATACTCTGTGTTACACTACTATTCTGACTTTTTTCTGTGTGCGTGTTATTCATCTGGACAAGATCTCTTTTCACCAAGAATAACAGAAAGTATGGGATTTATTGCTATAATGAAGTTCTTTCAAATCTCTGTTTTCTCTCTCTAAAGGACAGGAGGATAGGCGTTCATCTCATCAGGCAGCTTATTAGGATTAGCACTGAATAAGACACCACAGAATGTCAAGCCTATCAGTTACTAAACATGCATCATACAAACTTTGTCTTTGCGAGAACCTCTGCTCTGCATTTGTCATCCACCTGAATAATTAACAAGTACATGCTGCCTGCCAGCAGCTTAGGGAATTAATTTTACCAGATTAAATGCAGATCACGTCTGCAAAAAACTCAGACCACACACATACTGCACTACTACCTTTCAAACATTGAAAAGCAAGGAAACAAGTTTTATTATGGTCGCAACCGAGTGACCTAAAACTTATTTATTATAAGTGACTTCATAATCATTATGAAGCGGACAGAGGGGTTTTAACACCCAACAAAGTAGTGTGGAACTCTCTTCAGTTAGCATGAGGAAAAGCTATTTAAATAAATCTTCCTTTGAACACTCTAGAGTTGCTTCACTGTTTAATACTATTCCCAAAATACTGAGACAGTCATAGGGAAAAGCTAATGTCTGTAAACACTCAGGTTTTTTTGAACTTGAAGGATTTACTCTAGGCTCCTTAAAAACAGATACAGAGATAACTGCAACGTGCAATAGTGTGTATATCGATACCAAGGACTAAGAAACAAATGCAGTATCTCATTACCTTATATTTTCTATGACCTAAGTTAACACTTCCAGAAAACCAGAGGCCTGTTAAAGATTGGGTTATATTTGCAATGAAAAATATGACCAATTATTGGAAAATATGATGAAAGACATCCTTCTGCACTATGCTTAATGAAAATCATAACCGCACAGTGACTTTATATGATTTATCTTATAACATTGTAGGGAAGTATATTCTCTAAGAAAGAATCTGACTGGACAAAGGATTTACAGCTTCCAGGACACCCTTTCTGAACTGCCGTTCCTCAACATACTGATGGCTAAGCAGGAATATTACGTAGTTTGGAGCCATGGGACCATTTGCCATGAGACTCTACTAGTTCAGTAGCTAATAAGGACAACAATGCCAATGGAGTTAAAGATGTCCACAATGAAAGCTGCAATCATTGTTCCCAAACTCAAAGGACAGGAAACAAGCCAAACAGGCACACAAGTTTAATGCCGTAAATGTCTTAGGATGTGAATGAGTACAACAGAAGAGTCTATATGAAAGGGAAGACTCCATAAAGGAGAGCGCTATTGCAAATGTATCCTATACTTACCTCTACCTAGCTACAGAAGTTAGGCCTGTGTAACTCCAATACAAAGTCTACATCCTGGCAGATTCTGCAAGCTTTCTATGTACAGTACTCACCGCAAAGGTAACGGGAGTCACAGGTATAGATAACATGCAGGACTAGGACCTTCCTCTTAGAGAATCATCACTTTAATAAGGCAGACAATGTGTTCCTCTTTTGACTCTTCTGTCCTGGGATGCAGCATTTCTACAGAATATGGAGTACTCAAGACCTCTCAGACTCATTAATCTGATCTTCGATTTGCCTTTCCTTTTAGTTGAGCTTCTGGAGTTTATACAGGGATCACCACACCTGCATCATCCATTTGGATGTAGATACTACTACATACTACTACAGCTTTTGGTAGTGGTTAAGTGGTTAAGCAATATTTTTGCTACCTTCTTAAAAACTGGCATTGGAGGGAATTTAACAGGAGGGAAATTAACTGCACAATTACATTTGTAATACATACAGAAGTAGCAGATGACCACATAATGTATGTTATTCCAATAAATACTAAAGGCAGTGGTTACAGATGGCTCTCCTACTTGTATTTAGTCTGACTGAGCTATATACTGCTTCCAGCTCATAGAAACCTCATGTGAGGGAAGAGTTCCTTCTGAAAGTTCTGCATTCAGAAAAATCCATGTGTGCATATATACCTATATTCCTTTTTTTAAAAAAAATATACATTTCAAATAGGAAGCAATTTTAAAAAAATCTGAATGCTACCAGGTATGTTTTCTGCAGTTTTAAGAGGTTTTATGAATATTTATAATAAGCTATTGTCTATTTATTAAATAAAGTATGTTACACTTTGAATCTACAGCTCCAAAGTCTTTCTACTCTCATAAAGTTACTATCAACAAATAAAGTGATTACCATTCCTGTGACCTACATTAAAAACAGCCAACTTAATGTGAACGAATTACCAGTTAATCATCAGAGTAAACAAAAATCTATTAAAAAATTATATTGAAGTGCAGTACTTATTACATTGCTAAACATTAATGCAATCATCTACACAAAAATCATTATCTTTTTTGTTCTTTGCTCATTAATAATCATACCCTCAGAAATAAATATTTTCCATAAAATTAAGATACTGTATTCATTTATATTTCTTTCCATTTTTGAAAAAAAGTAACAATTTTTGCATTTCCAATATTACATCGTATACTTTATCCAGGGAAATGACTGAATGCAAAGACAGGGTGGTTTGCATTGTTTTTTGGTTTTGTTTTGTTGGTTTCGGGTTTTTGGTTTTTTGTTTTGTTTTGGATTGTTTTGGTTTGGTTTTGTTTTGGGTTTTTTGTTTGGGTTTTTTTTTCTTTAATTCGTGTTCTCCATGTTTAATATTTTGCTACTGTTATTGAAATTTAAATTGAAAAGGCTTGGTATTGTCCGCAGCAGAGACCTAGTTCTAACCACAGTATGCCTATCACTAGCAAACTAAAATTGAGGCCCTGCCCTTGGCCCTGGGGCTTAATCTCTGGGTAATGCTGGAAATGTTGTTCCATGCATGGATTAGCAAATTAAAAGAAGTTACAAACCTCTACTGTGACTTGTCTAACTCCTGCAGTCCCTAGATCATCATCCACAGTTACAGCACTAGGTTTAGGTGTTTTGAAAAGACACAGTAGGAAAAAGCAAATTGATAGAAAGATTTCTGTTAACTACAAATTGGAACTACACATGCCAAAAAACAAAGCCACAGTGGTAAACATGCACAAACCTTTAAATTTAGAATTACCAGATAATATTAAATACTATCAGAGAGTTCCTTTTGTCAGATGTAACTGTTTTTATTTCATTAAAAAAACCCCAACAAACCATGACTAAAAAACCCTATGAGTGTCTATCAAGATAGATCTGGTTAAATATGCCATTATTTAGAAATTCAGCTAATAAAGACTGCTATACAACAAATGAATCCAATTTTTTCCCCATTAGTGTTGAAAAGATAATATTCAGGTTCAAGCCTCCTGCAATGGTTTACATCATAATGTTTTAACAGAACATTCAAATCGGTTAGCATCTTATATTGCACAATACACAAGCTTTGTGGGGCTTTTATTAGAACTTTGATACTTAACTGATCTCAAAATAGATGCAGGTATAATGAATATTATTATTTGCCTATTGTAGGCGAACGTACTTTTAAAACAGTACCATATGCTCCATTTAGAACTTTTCATTTTGTTAACTATTCTCGAGGAAAAAAAAAAAAATCCTCCAGCAATTTTGTAAACAATGTTCACTGCAAAGAAGCATGCATTGCTATCTTAACAAACAGAGAAAAGTCAAATAACTGAATATCTGTAAATTCTCACCGAATACTTAAGGAAATCAGGGTATTCAGACAGCCTAATGTTACGCATCTGATCTGTTTCTTAGGGAAGATGCATACAGAATATGCTGAGTTATACAGGCTCTTGGGATACTGACTCTAAACCCTTCATATTTGTGTGTTTAGAAACAACGTTTAACATATCCAGTGGAAAGCTGCCCAGCATCTTAATATTAGTTAATTCACTGTTCAACTTATCAGAGAAGAGTCTACTGTATTTTAAATAAATATTTGCTTGAACTTGATGAGAAACATGATACATGTTTCTGTCTTTGTTCTAAAGCAATTGCACTGGAGCACTAGTGTGCACTAGTACCCAGCCCAAGTTCGAGGCACGTGAATGAAACTGAAACACCAGTATCACCTTGCCATAATCATGAGACAACAAAAACTGCAGGAAGTGCAGTGTACTGCAGTGTAACTGGTGAAATACCCCAGCCACTCTGCTCCCTGCTCCCATGACTTTTCTAGGATGAAGCATCTTCTCTTACTGATGATGTTATGCCCAGCGGATGCGAGTGTGACTGGAGGTATCCACAACCTGATGGGAACATGGTCTTTCTCATTAGTAGTGTGGCCCCTTGGCCCACGTATAGAAAAATCAGAATTAGTTCTGTTTAGGAGCGTGCAGTAGTAATGGAGACCAGTAATCCCACAGGCTGGCTCTCCAGAAGACTCTAAAGACAAAGCGATTTCCTTCAACTTCCTGAGCAAAAAAGCAGAGTGCACCTGATGAGGCTGCATTTATCTGGCCAGGTGAGCTTCATTAGCTAATCAGGACCACGTTCAAGACAGACACCCAGGCCACTATGCATAAGAGCTGTAAGAGGAGAGCAATTCTCTGTGGGTTGGAAAACAGTGTATGCTTTGCCGTTCACCACAACAATTAGATTTTGAGCATTGATTTTATACAGTGACTACAATTAAGAGTCTTTCACTGCCTCTGACAGTAATATGTTACTTTCCTCCTCTAGTACCAGGATGACTAAACCAACTGGAGACTGATGGCAAAGTTACAGGCAGAGAAGTTGAGGGTTTCAACCAGCTAGTTTGAGAGTCAACTGTGAAAATTCAGCCAGGATTATAGCCTCTCCAGGCTTCGTGTTAACTAATGTAAAAAGTTCTCTGGTTGGTTTTTTTTGTTTGGTTGTTTTTTTCCCCAGACCTTCCACTTATTTATACAGAGCATGCAGCATTTCTCTGAAGTGCCTTGTAAGCAATGACAGTAAGAGCCAAACATAGCTAAACGGTTCTGGAAGTGTATTTACAAGGCAGATCTGGCCTAACAAGTGCCAATGGTTTCTCCATTCTGTTACACAGTTATGCTTCTTGCCTGTCCTACACAAACCACTGGAGGTGCAGAGGGCAATTCAGTGCCCAAATCCACTCCAGCCGCTGTTTTTTCTGCAAGGAGTTCCAGCAAGGGTCCCAATCTGCAAAAACTGTGATGATGATTCTGCAATATTGACGTCTTTCTACTAGGAAGTTGACTGGGACCACCAACTCATTTCACAGAGGCCATCCAGGAGCCATCAGATGATAATGGGTTTTAGTTTCCACCCACCTGGGCTACTTTCATACCAGTGACCTAAGGTGAAGGTCTCCACATCCCATTACCAAACCCTCAAGCCATTTAGTATCCTCACGTAGTAAGTTCTTCCCTGCAGCATAAAGTCAAGAGACAGTAAAAATCTGTCTATATCTGAAATCTGGTCTCAAGTACAGTCAGTCAAAGCTTTTTGATGCAAGTACATACAGATGAATTTTCAGATATTAATTTTACTGAATATTTTTTAGTCAATACAAAGAGGCAAGGAGAAAATAGGTAAAAGTGAAAATAAAATATTTTTCCATAAAATCTGAAATTATTTTTTTATATAATACCAATAATTAACTTCGGGGCTATTAGATATTAAGTCTCTGCATGGTAATAATAAAAAGAATAACCCATCAGCAGGATTTTGAAAAAACGTTAATAATAATTCAAACAACATTAGCAGTATTATCAAGACATTAAAGTATATCTATTTTTAATAAATTAAAGACCGAGCTACATGTAAATTATATGTTTAGCATTTAACGCTATATTCACATTCAGTGGATTTTCTGTTCGTTAATGCTAGGCTTTTTAATACACAGTTTAAAATATTAGGAACTGTAAATTATCTTGTGTGTTAAATATGCCAAGTACTACAGAAGTGTTAATTAATGTATTATTAAAGCAGTTTTTAGAAGGAGTGAGAAGATATTTTAAGCAGTATGCGTTTTAACTAGTGTAAATGCACATACATTTGCAATGAGTTTAACAATTTATTAAAAATTATCTTGTACTAAATAATAAAAAAGGGGGGTTTTTTGAGGGTGGGAGTTTTTGGTTGGGGTTTTTTTGTTTGGTTGGTTGTTTTTAAAAAAAATAAACATACCAAATACTATGCTAGGTTAAAAATACTTTCTCTGTAACATTCAGCCTTGAATTAATCAGATAAAGATGAAAGTGAAGAATTTTGCCAACAGTGTTTCTTACTAAACTCACTCAGTTATGCCTTTCAGCCTGGTATATATTATATGAAGGATATCTTGTTAAAACAACTGTTGAAGGGAAGTCATGTCATATCAACCACACACCATACCCTATGGGAGCTCAAATATTCCAAAATCTATGTTAATATAATCCTGCCGCACAATTCAACTGAGGAAATACAGCAGGTTTTCAGTGACATGCAAGACTTCATATAAGTACCACATTATCTATATGTCTTCCAGAAAGGAGGTAAAGCCATCGCAAGGATTATACTGAATCAATTTAGGAAGGTAAATATTGTTAACAAGCACCATAAAATAGCCTAGTAGATGATTCTAATCTCTATTTATCAACTAACAAGTAGGCTGCACTTCTCAATGCAGCTTCCAACAATATATCTGCAGGACAGCAATATTCTCTGGCTCAAGAGACCAATGCAACTTCTCAACAAGGGGTTTGCGGCTTTCTAATACAAGATTTACTATGCATTATGCCACGTGCTTCCACCATCCTTTTTCAAAGCAGTTTTAAAAAAGTATGCTGCTTCTTGCCTATCCACATCTTTTGAGCGTTTTGTCCTGATCATAAAAGATTAAGTGCAATCGTTCAGGACATCCAGAATCTCTTTTGGAATACTTCTTGCAAAGACAGAGTATTGCTTGGTTTAGCCTCAAAAAAACCCACACTTTTACAGTCATTTAGATTTCACCGAAAACGAAAGCAAAACAGGGGACTAACAGGGGGTCCAACAGAGCTACTGGAGTTAACGGGTTCTTTGCTACTCCTCCATGTGACATCCAAAACAGACTGAAAACTTCCATGTTACAGGGACGGGAAAGGTGGAGACAAAAACAGTCGTGGAGATGCTTAAGAATTTTACTAAGCTAGTCAATTATGAGTCCTTTCCAAAAAAGTCTGAATTTTGTTTATTATTTGGGCTAGGCCTCAAACCACTTTTTGTTGGTTTTTTGGTGGGGTTTTTTTTGTGGTTTTTTTTTTTTTTTTTTTAAATTAAGAAAAAAGCTAAACAGCAAAAACTTGGCAGAGTCAATTCTCCTGTTTAACCAGGCCACTCAGCAGGCTGACATTCAGCTTTTAGACTGTATTTTTCAAAATATTTTCTCTTTACTGACAGAAGCTGCTATAAAAAATTTGTCTCAGCATCCAGCTGGTGATTGACGGCGGGGCCAGAGAGACTGCAGTAGGCTTAAGCAAGGGAAAAGAGCATTAGCTGTGCCACAGTGGTGAAGTACTACAGGGTTTACAAGCAATAACAAGGAGAGATAAAAGCACGTTTAGGACACATTTCTGAGACAAAAGAATAAAAGAACGTTAATGATGCAACAACAGGCATTGACATTAAAATGAAAGTCTAGAAAAACAAAATAAATAAAAATAGAAAAAAGCTTAAGATTCCATCCTACTGTCCTAAAATGTTTCAATAGAAAAGAAGTACACCTAGATCTGAAAACTCTCTACATCTTCTAGTGACTGGAGTATCTGGGATCCCAATTTTGAAGTCACAAAAAGCTGTTTCTGTGTCTCTCAGATTCCAATTTTTAAATCAATAATTCTGTTTTTAAAGATCATTATTTGATTCTAGCCCCTAACCAGACAATGGAGTTTTACCAAAATCCTGATTATTTAACCAAAAAATAGCCACAGGCATTCAGCAATAAACATAAGTAAGCTTTGTGTTTAAATCTGACTAATAACAAGTGGTAGCCTTCTGCTATTCAAAGGCCTACATTTTTTTGCCTTACATGGAAGCAAGAAAAGTGCACTACACAATGAGGAAACCTTTCTTCATCCAAAAGAACCGCAGAAAAACCCCACAGCAAAAATCCCCATACCCCAGAGAAGTCACAAAACAGTGTTTCACTTTTGATTATGGAAGGGGCACTGAAGTGTGTGTTCTCAGTGTTCCTCTGCCGTGTCCCCCTTGACTCTGCCACTGAGAATGCAATTAGCTACTTGCACAGAGCAGTTAAATCTCTCCATATGCATTTTCTAGATGAACAGGGAACTCAAAGGCCTTGTTTACTTTTCCAGAAACGTTACAACTGCAGTCAGCACACAATCAGCTTACCTGACCGATCCATAAAATCTAAACAGTAAGCTGGCACACAACAGATCTTCCCTCTGACGCCTAACTCCTTTTGACTCATCTAGCTATTTGGGCTTCACTACCTCTGTAAGCTTTTAAGCCTTCTCTAGTCTGAGAAAACTGTATCACCAGCTTCCGTGATTTCCCTGGCACAATGACTAGGCATTGGTTTTCCTGGTTCTCCCTCCATGACAGCCTACTTTATTCCTACAGGACAATGCTGGCCTTGTTCTCCAGCCGTCAGAAGAGCTCTAGCCCTGGTGGTTTTGAGCTCAGCCCCTTCCAGCATATGTAAAAGTTAAAGTTATGCGTATATTTCCACAGGTTCCAAAAAACAAGCACCCTTTACTTTCGCTAGCACACAAAGCAATTGACAATATGTCTCTCCAGTTTCCCCATCACTCATGAGAATTGTTTGGGTTTTGAGTAGTGAAGGCTCTCCCCTTCGCATATGCCTCTCTCCCCTCACCACCACCACCAGCAATCAGCCTCTGCCTGTGCTCTTCTCTTCAGCCACATTTCTTCTGCCTCAACCAACTTTCACCAAACCAGGGACCCCGCTCCTGCACCTTGAACAAGTTTCATTTGTCTCAGTAAACATGTTATCCATTCACCCTCCCAAGTTCAAGGCCGGTGATTGAGTGACTCAAGCCAGTGTCTCTGGCTCTACAGTTTTAAGGACTCAGAGTTAATGTGTGCTCTTTTTTTCCACACCTCTGAGCACTCTTCCTATAGGCATGCTCTGACTCAAATGGGAATGATTTAACTTTCCTGTTCTATGTGTTTGTGCATCCCTGAATAAATATATGCACATCAGCATGACAACCAAACTCATACCTGTGTGCAGATGTAATTAGCTACTTAGGACAAGCTACAGAGTCATATGGTGATCCACCCCCCAATAAGAGCCACATGTCCATAGGGTAATCTTCCTAAATAACTATGTATTTACACTGAATTTCTAAATTACAAACAGTGAATTTCCTTCCATCACAAATATTCTTTGATCCATATGCTGTACATATTTTATATAGTTTTATTTTACACTGTATGATGACATGTAGCTAGGAAGAGAGAGTCTGCAGTAGATGTAAAATGCTACTGTTCCAATTAGACAGGATTTTATGCATGCAAGAGTTAGTGACTATACAAGGCACAAGGCAAATGAGAGACAAGTCTTATGGCAACTGAAGTAGTTAAAGGTAATAGCAGCTACTATCTAATAAAGACCCATGCATCTCAAGGAAGCTAGATCTTATATTGAATTTATATTAAATCCAATCTTCCTCTGACAATCTAAAAAAAACAATTTCTGGAAAAAGCCACCTGATTATTGTGGTAGGAGCTGAAAAACAGAAGCTGACCAGTGCTTTGAAAGAAAATAGAATTTTTGTCAAACCACTTTCTGTTTTGAAGAAATACTGGTGAGCCAGTAAGCAGTTTGTTGGGGTTTAAAGACATGGAAGGCTTTAAATGACAAAAAAAAAATTTATTCAAGGTATCCAGACTTTTTTCTTAATGGTTCTTGAAAGAAGGTGAGGACATGGGCAAGGGGGTTAAAAAAAGAAAAAGGCTCAGAGAAAAAACACTGTGCATGTATAAAAACTGGTATCACACAGTAGAACATGTTTTTAGAAAATTATTTTTTACATATACAAATCGAGGCTTTTTTCATCTAACGAAAATGACGCTAAAAAAACAGCAAGACTTTAATAGTCTAAATCTGCTTTCAAATACACCATTGAAAAATCCACATGCCAAAAAAAAATCTGTAAGCAATAGCACGATAGTTCATTCTACCACAACTTTTTTCTTCAACAGCGTGGTAAATTACAGCTCTGACCTAAAGTTTCATATGTTTATTGAATGGATTGTTTACTACTCTATAATAAACATTGTAACACCAGTATTTATGTTTTAACTAGTATTTTTTGAGTCCCTTGCATCCGAGACCATAATCAAATTATGCAATGCAGTTCCCCAATTACCTCCCTGCTTCATTATGTTTACCTGTTTTTCCCTGGCAGCCTCTGTTTGCGGTGCCATCTGGAATGCATACTGTGGTCTCCCAAACACAAGCCTCAAGCCAGGAGAAACACCGTTGGAAGCAACGGGCACGTTAAAACCAGTATCAGGCACTGATCTACCTACCCAGGTGTTCCCAACAGCTCCACGGAGTGCTGGTGTGCCTGCCATAACAAACAATGTACCCGTCTTTCTCGGGCTGGAGGTTAAGGAACAGTGATCACAAGCAGTGACAGGGGAAGCTATGGGGATAGCAATGAATAAACAGGAATATGGGTTAGCGATGGGGAGAACTTCAGTATCAAAACGTAAGCACGAAGGGAAGCAAAAAACCCAGTAATTTCCTGTTTATAGTTACTACTGCATTTGGCCTAATATATAATAATTTTCTGTTCTTGATGTCATCTTGCTACCTTATGCAATATGCAACACCCGTATCAACTCAAACTATGTTTTTCATTCTAATGTAAAATTTTGCTTAAACGCAACAATAAAAGGGCTGATATTTGCATACATTGGATTTGGTCATCCAAGCTGAATTTAGTTATCTGTCAATCAAAAATATCCACACATAAGAGTCATCAAAGCAAGCCAGTCTGCAAAGCCACAAATATGGTACTGTAGGTACAAACAGGAAGGGTATGATGACCATCAGTAAGCACTTATTTATTTACTTTGACACTTACAAAATAGTCTTCCATAAGCACGTGGAAGAAGTTAAAACAATACACAATTGTTAATCTAGAAGAAGCTACATGCCAAAATGAATTTTAATATATTTCACCAAATCACCTCTTATCAAATATATATCTGGAAACAGATAAGCCTTACACCATAACTTTAGAGTAAACACACTTAGAACACACAGAGCAGAGGAACCCTTGTAAAGCCCTATTTCCCCTTTGCAGAGCCTGAAATGAATAGCATTTTCTGCTACACTCCAAATTATTGCAAACATCCTAAAAGCTCATGGATAAAGAGTGTTCATAGGCAGCCAGGAGCGAGACCACTCGCATCAGGACTTTGGTGTTCTCCAGTAGCAAGTAAAAGAAAACAAGAAACCTCCCATTGGCAACCATGAGCATATTGCTGCCATGTCACCAAGATGCTTGCAAGAGCTTATGGCCAGTACTAACTATCCTTTAAAAAGCGCCCATGTGAGGAGGCTCTACAAGCCTGGAAGCTCAGAGGAGCCCTCCACCTCCTTCAACTGCTGCTGCGGAAAAGGGCACTTACCCTAATAAGGACCAGTGAGTTGAAGGGTCAGCCAATTCCCGTATAGAAATGATCTGAACGTCTGTGAAACATGACATTTATTCACCTTTCCTATGAATTCTTAAAAAATTCTAAGAGCAGACTCTCCCTGAAATTAAGGGAGAAGATCTATTCCTGGTTTTCAACCTAAAATAGATGGTATCTGGTGTAAACAAAGGGGAAGGATGCATAGTTCATTGCTTGGACTATTTTTACTCTTGTGAGGGAGGCCTTGCTGCAGGAATGCATCAAAGTATCTAAGCAAAGGAAATTAAAAAACTCAGAGTGTACAATAGTCTGAGAAGTTAATGTAATTTTTGACATTCCAGAACGTATTTCATTCCACTTAGTGACAATGTCAATTAAATTTCAGTTTAACCTCCAAGAGACAACCTAGGCCTGGAGCACTTGATTTGCTCTTCTTTTAATATCTCACAGAAGATCTGTTTATAACTTGCAAGTACATTTAGGGAGAAGGTGAGGTAAAAATAAGCCAACATCAACAAAGGAAAAACCCTATCTAATGAAGTTGCCTTAACCTGTTTAGTAAACTTAATAGATTTTGCCTGTTACACAGTACCATGCTCCCATAAGGTATGAATCTACCAGCTGTGAACTTTGCAGCCATTTAGTAGTACTCTTTTATGGACGATTATCTGATTCTGTGCCTTTTCTAGCAATTTCAATGCCACAGTTACCATAGATGCTGATGCATGGTCTGGATACATGCCTGATGCTCCCCAGGGTGATATGAATCAGAACTGCCTCTCTTTGTCCCGCTGGGTCCTGCATGTAACATAACCATCACCAGTAAGGAAGCAGCAATGCAGAGATTCCAAAAGCATGCTGCTGCCCCTGGAAGCAAGAAGGTGTCCTGCTAGGATAACCATAAAACGCTCCTTTAGGCATAAGATCTAGGTGTTGCCGAAAGCATGCAGAGCAAGGCATTGTGCCTGGCTAGGTCATGATCATCAGTCCTTTCGCTTCAGTTTTGGTGGAGAGATTTTTGAGGAGGTGAATAAGCTCAGAATACTTTTGGAAAGTTTTCGTTTACATCATTTGATTTCAAGGCAAAGGAACTCAACCATGTGGGATTCAGTATGGCTAGCACTGTCACAATTAATCAGGCAAATCACACCACCAGCAGGATTCTATGAAGACCAAAAGTGAAATATGTGAAGCAACTCAGAAGATTAGATTTCTCACCCTTAATTCAAGTCTACAACAAGAAT
This sequence comes from Larus michahellis, assembly GCF_964199755.1. NCBI lineage: Eukaryota > Metazoa > Chordata > Aves > Charadriiformes > Laridae > Larus > Larus michahellis. The sequence goes on along the minus strand of NC_133899.1, from coordinate 62,053,797 downwards.
ATCTCAAATGACAAAAAACTTAATTATATTATGAAAAATAGGATTGATTTTTAAATGCAGTACAGCTCTTGGGTCTCTTTATCCCAGTGATTATTCACTACAGAGTCGTGGAACGACTAACATCCCTTCAAATTCTACAATAGCAGTCTTATTTTGTTGAGCTTTGAAATCAGGAAAAGTGAATGACTAAAATCAGATGAGGTCTGCATTAGGAGCATTTTGCCAATAAAGCAATCTTGGTACACCACAGTGGCAAGGCACTAAGCATGTAATCAGCTATATCAGCAAAGGTCTGCCTTGGACTCATACAGGAAAATCACCACTTATTAGCAAAACAAGCAGTATCAGTAAAAGAACAGTTTTGCAAGTAAAATAGTATCTGCTATAGAGGTTTCTGCTGATGCAGCTTTGTCCAAGTGGGATACTACACCACTTAAATACCTCCAATTGACCAAGCTATACCAAATATACTACAGACTTGGCTTGTAGTCTGCTCTTAATCTTGGCTCGGTATTTCACTCAAAATATTTTGATCATTTTCTATCTCTACTGAATAACAAAAGCCTCTCAATTCAACTTGCCAAGTTAGCAAAATATGAATGTTTTTTTCAGGATAACATCCAGCTCAAAATGTAGAGTATGGCAGCATTCTTGAGGCAAAGAAAACACTGCTAGACAAAGCAATGGTACGTGCTATACCAAAGCACAGTTATGGTCAATACATTGATCAGTATTGGTCACTGACTGTACAGGTGATAGACTGCCTAGTCTACAGCCTAGTGCAGGGAGCTTTGTGACCCTGGAGTGCTTCCAGATGGCCCCAGGACTAACAGGCTGCCAAACTCATTGCACCCTGCAGTGTGACGGGTTACACAACCCATTTTACAGCTTGAAAAATCTTTGCGCTGCCTTCCTTTGCCTGGGCTGTCTATATGCACGTCACTGGGAATCACCAGCAGAGAGTACACTCAGAAATGGCAGGTTTTTCCCCGGGGAAAGGGGAAATGCCCTCAACAGCCCCTCTCCCCCAGCCATGTGAAGCAGCATGTACAGTAGCTTACATGAGAGGATATGCAGAAGGGGACAGTGCTAGCATTCCCTCTCCTAACGCTGTGATGATATCCAATCTTAGAGGTAGCAAAGGTAAAAATAATAGGTAGCAAATGTAAAACTAATAGGTAGCAAAGTCCACCACAGTAGCGAGCCTTACGGACCTTCTGCCCTAGGCATGTAAATGAGTCACTGGAATTTAGCAAAGGGATGGAAAACTATACAGGACACTTCCAGGCAAGGAGACAATTGATCAATGCAAAAAAAATTCAGCAGCCTGAGAACTCCAAAGATGTGTACGGGCCCTGGCTGCGAGTCAGCTGTGGAAGAAGCAGAGTGCAGCGTCACAGCCAGCGACGGACAGCTACACGAAATTAATTCATTCAACTGCTGCTCCGTTCCCCACAGCACATTTAACTGACTTTTGTGAGGAGATAGGGGAATTTCACCTTTTATGTAGATGCAGCTGGAAAGACTTTACACACAAATTATTCCCAGTACACAACACATACTCTAAACAGTGCAGCCTGATTAAATGGTACACGATACAGCATCCTAAACTACTCTGCATCACAGTCTGCAATCTCAAAGATGGCACAGACCCAACATCACTTACGAAACTGTAAGATAAAGTTCAATGCAACTATAACAAAGGTATCTACTTTCATGAGTTGCCCGTTGCTGAATGAGCAGAAAACTTTAAGTATGACAGACTGTGTCTTTCCTTACTGTTGATCAGATTGTTTGTTTGGTATTTACGTGAAATTTCCTCCCTTATTTACCAGAAATTAGGGGAAATCCTAATTATATAATCTTGGGTTCATATGGTATTGAGTTTTTGTTGTTTGTTTGTTTTTTTGATGGTTTTTTTTAAAAAAAAAAAAAAACAAAACACTGCCACAGGATTGTTTTACATCTAAAAATGATCGTCTTCCTATTGCACTCAGGCAGAAGTAGGCTTTACACTTCCATTGTCTTTTTCCCTAAATTTATTGTATTTTCTTTCTTTTCAAAGGTGCATGTATGTATGTGCATATATGTACATGCATGTATATGAACATGGAACTTTAAGACCATGAACCCCTGACAAAAACGTTGTATTAAAAAAATTAGTTTTACAAAATGTAATGCAAGTCTTGTTTTCTATATACCAGTTTGAGGTGATGCAGACTTTGATAAATCTTTGCATGTTTTAATCAGAGTGGTATTTGTCTTAAACGGAAAGCAAATCAGTATAAATACTTCAGATTGACTACAGATACTGCTATCATAAAGGAATTTTAGCAGAAAGTCAATAATTTTGTCATAGATAAGTCAGGAGTTTAGTGATACTGCTGCATCTGGATGTCAAATAGGAGTTGTGTCATTTTTGCACCATGACGCCCTATGGCTAGGTGGAAGAATTAATAGACTGCTAAACAACTTAATTTAAGCCTTAAACTTAATCAACATACAATGCTGTGCAGGTCTGCTAAGTGGCCAACTTCATGAAAAAAAAAATAATCTTCAGAGCACAATTTTGAGGTTTGCTCAAAGAAATCCTTTTGTGGGGTAGAGGAAAAACGAGGGGCAAAGTGTTATCCAAAAGCTTCGTTTCTGGTAAACTGTAAACTCATTTTTCAATAAAACATTATGCTTGATGACTTCATTATTTAAACTCCTAGTAATTTGAAAAGCAGATTTAGCTCTAAATAAAAGCATCATTTGGAAATGAAATTAAAAATAATTCCATTTAGGAAGAAAACTAACATGAAAGATTTCAGGGTTACCAAAAACCACCTCTTTGCCCTTCTTTTTGGATAAACACATTCACTAAATTTGCTAACCACTTGCAAAAAAACTGGCTTTGTTTCCAGAAACAGTCTTTTTTTTTTTAAAAAAAAAAGAAAAAAAGAAAAAGGGAATTCACTAGTAGCCATCACTACGGACACACAAATTTTCAAGGGAGAATTGTCTTCTGTATTTCAACAAGGATCACTATGCAAAACAAGCCTCACATTATTTTTAAAGAAAGGCTGCAGCCATCTCGTACTGCTGCAAGTAAAGAGGGTGTGCTCATGACTCACGGCCCCTGTTTGGTTGCAACTCATCAGTGCCGGCAGCCCCTAATCTGCTCCCAGCCATTATGACCAGCAGCTCTGAAATATGGATTAGGTCTACCCCAAGTACTCCATGCAGGGAAAGAACTCCTTGAGCCCTTTATTCCCTACGGAGTACCTGTGCAGGAGAATAAATCAGCGATGTGAAAGAAAACATAAAATCCTTCCCAGTAAAATTTGCAGATGACACAGAAGATAATAAAATGGTAAATACCAGGGAGTTGTCAGTTCCATAGATTGCATGGCAGTCTGGGCTCACCTGAATAAAATGTGTTTTAACACAGCTGAGCACAAAGCTGTCTATCTAGTAACTAACAGCACAGATTCCAAACAAAGACAATATAATAACCTAGGAAGAGGCATATGGATGATGGTGGATAACCAAATTAATATTAGCCTACAGTGCAATACCCTGGCTAGAGCAGCAAAAAAGATCCTTTGATGTACAAGGAAGCAAACACAGAGTAGCAATAGGAAAGGATTATAAAAATCACTACCGATGTTGAGATAGAGAATCTTTCCATTTCAAACAGCACGCGACAATGGGGTTCTAGTTTGTATCGGTGATCCCTGAGCACTTCCACAGGAACAACTAATGGACTATACTAGTATTCAAACTAGAAAGACTTCATCAAACAGCTACAAGAAGCATTCAAATTCTGGAAAACTTGCCTTGCTAAGAATGAGAAATCTGTGCCAAAGAGGAGGATAAATGATCAGTGGGTTACTGTCTACAAATATCTAAATGGGGGGAGGGGGATTAAGAACTGAGGAGTATCACGAATGCTAAAGGTGGATTTTTCAGATTCTTAATGCTGGATTCGGTACATTTCTGCTACATAAAAGTTCGAAAACGTCAGACTAAAAACAAGGTAACAATATAATTAACAGCTAACAGTAAATACAGTTCATCTAAAGAAAGGCAGGATTTTCTTTTCTCTGAAGTTCTTATAATCAGCATTTTCCTTCTAAAACCAACCAGAAGTTGCAAGACTGTGTTACTATCTTTTATTGTTCTTTTAAATCGAAAGATGGCAAAGAGTTTGAACTCTACCTTTCAAAAGCATACCTAAAATGCTTCAGCATAGCTTTGTTACTGCAACCCATAGCACTTACGTAACCTTTAGGGCAGGTATTTGCCTAACTCCTTATACTTGGGGGATAATTATTTCCCCTTTCCCCAAGTTGTGGAATGATCATATAAACTGTTAGTAAGAACTTGTTATCTTGCTCACTGCTTCCCCCAGTGATATTTTGGATACACTTGGTATTATTGCCTCTGTATTTCTGCAAAGCAGTGAGTTACTGAAAGAGCATGGGAAAAGTGAAACCTTGCTGAATACACAGAGTAGCTCAGTCACAGATAATGTGAATTGATCTCTCCGTTTCTGAAACCACTGACATGACTCAGGAAAAAAAACAAACCAACAACAAAACACAGCCACCAAACACAGAAAACCACAAAACAAACAACACAAAACACAAAAAGAACCCTTCATACCTGAAGTGAAAATGAAACGCAAAACCAATTTCTGTACAATATCAAAACCCCCGTTTTAGCAGGGAATTAGCAGATTGTGACTAATATCCTATTGAAAGGGTGTGGTTAAGGGACCTGAAGATCCAGCCAGTTTAACATGGATTACGTGCAAGATCGCAAAAAGGTAATTGCCTAATTGGTCAATTGACCAATACCAAATTCACTTCAGGATTAAACTCAGAATAGATATTACAATTAGATACTGGAAAGCTTAAGTGAATCTTCAAAATTTGTATTGAACTATAAACTGAATAGGATTTTGTAAACGTGAACATTGTCCTTTATTATTCAGTGGAAGAAAATTTTCAGGTAGCATGTATACATTGCACCTATTCTCTATTCAGGCTACGTTCCATTAATCTCAAAGTAAAATGTTAAAGACAGTACAACATCTAACTGTCTCATAATAGAAATATGACAAAATTTCTGTTATTGAAAAATTACGGGTTTTGAGTGCTGTTCTCTCAAATGCTCCAATCAGCCAAGGATTAGATGTTCAACTTAATGTTAGCCAGTGATCATTAATCATTTTAAAGTGGCACAGCTAATCTCATTTCTTACACAGAGAAAGTCCGCTCTCATATCTTACGTGTAAAGAGACGTTGGCTTGCTTTTGGATGTGTTTCAAACGTGCTTAAAAACTCGTTTTTCTTCTTGCAAAAAACATCTAGAACAGCTCAGCACAGAGAACCTGCAGATATGCTCCACGCTACAGCAAGGTGAGAGCAGATGTAGGCAGCTGTAACAGGGATAAAGTTTTGACAGGCAGCCTCACACTGAGACTATAAGAATCAGGTGATTTATATTAAAAGGCCTGTTACATGACTTAGCAGTGATTTCTCTGCCATTTGCTGATGGAGAATGAATTAGGATATTAGCTTTCAGTATTTTCTAAGAAGAGGTCAAATTTATGAAGAGGAGATGCATCGAATCTTCTTCAAATACACCTATTAAATTCACATTTCTAGGAGAAAAATCAAGATGTGAAGTGAGGGAACACCCCACCCCCCACCCCTCCCAAAGAAAGATCCACTGTGCAAGAAGATGGGGGCCTCTCCTTCCTGTTTCACTAGAGTAGATCAAACTACATAGCAGCTTCTTCAGTATGTTCTCTCTTAGGTTAACTCCTAAAGATGGGATACAGAAGTCATTGTTGGGAAAAAAAAAAAGCCTGTGTACCCTACAGCATTAGCTTGAATGACAGTCCTGTTGTCCTACATTACATTTTTTCCTGCAGCTAAAATAATTGTTTTCAAACAATTATTTTCTTTTCCTCAGCTATACGATGAGTCAGGATATACAAACAGGAAGTCAGAGAAGTCTTACATCTTTCTAAGGCAATTTATGTGCAACACCACCACTAAGAAAAAAAAAAGATAGTGACCTCTCAGCCATTATCAACTTCTCTGTGCTGCTTAAATGGCTATACTGACCCAAACCAGCATGCCCAGGTGCAGAGGAGCCAGCAGGGGGTTTTAACCCACTTCCACAGAGTTGTGAATCTCTATTTGGAACTATTAGCTCCTCCTCTGCAAGTCTTTTACTGCTTTCTCCACATTAAGGTGCTGATAAGCACTGCAGAATACTTCAACCACCCTAAGAAAGCCTTTATCTTTCAGTGTTCCGTATCTGGTTGAATTCCCTCACTAGAAACCCTGGGAGAGCTATTTGTCCTATTAAAAGGTTTATATGCTCATTTGAATTGTCTACCAGGGCCATGAGATTTCTTGGACATCCAAAGCAGTTCTGTCTTTGTTTTAGCCATTTGATAAATAAAGAAATCTCAATTTCAACCTTAGAGGCTGACAGGAATGGTTTAGCATCGTGCCTCCTTTTCTCAGTTGTACAAATATTTATGAGTTTGAGTCAATAAATAGTCCAAGGGGAACTTTTTTTGGTTTCTTAAGTTTGGATGTTTTTAGCATTTATAGGCTCAGGATGAGCCCCCACTGACCCTGTTGTTTGTGAACAGAGAAGGACTTGTGGATGATGTGATAGTTGGAGGCCATCTTGGGCACAGCAATCACAAAATGATAGAATTTTCAATTCTCAGAGAAGTAAGGAGGGGGGTCAGGAGAACTGCCACCTTGGACTTCTGGAGGGTAGACTTTGGCCTGTTGAGGGGCCTGGTTGACAGAGTCCCTTGGGAGGCAGTCCTGAAGGGCAGCGGAGTCCAGGAAGGCTATATGTTCTTCAAGAAGGAACTCTTAAAGGCACAGGAGCTGGCTGTCCCTGTGTGCCGAAAGATGAGCTGGCAGGGAAGAAGACCGGCCTGACTGAACGGAAAGCTTTGGCTGGAACTCAGGGGAAACACAAAAAAGGAGTTTATGACCTTTGGAAGAAGGGGCAGGCAACTCAGGAGGACTATGGGGATGTTGTGAGGTTATGCAGGGAGAAAATTAAAAGGGCCAAAGCCCAGCTAGAACTTAATCTGGCTACTGCCGTAAAAAACAATTAAAAAAAACTTTCTATAAATCCATGAGCAACAAAAGGAGGACTAAGGAGAATCTCCATCCTTTATTGGATGCAGGGGGAAACACAGTGACCAAGGATGAGGAAAAGGCTTAATGCCTTCTTTGCCTCAGTCTTTAATAGTAAGACCAGTTGTTTTCCAAGTACCCAGATCCCTGAGCTGGAAGACAGAGAAGGGGAGCAGAATGAAGCCCCCATAATCCAAAAGAAAATGGTTAGAGACCTGCTACACCACATAGACACACACAAGTCTATGGGGCCGGGTGGGATCCACCCAAGGGTACTGAGGGAGCTGGTGGAAGTGCTCACCAAGACACTTTCCATCATTTATCAGCAGCCCTGGCAAACCATGGAGGTCCCAGCTGACTGGAAGTTAGCAAATGTGATGCCCACCCACAAGAAGGGCCAAGAAGGAGGATCCAGGGAACTACAGTCCTATCAGTTTGACCTCAGTGCCAGGGAAGGTTATAGAGCAGATCATCTTGAGTGCCATCATATGGCACATACAGAACAACCAGGTGATCAGGCACAGTCAGCATGGGTTTACAAAAGGCAGGTCCTGCTTGACTAATCTGATCTCCTTCTGTGAGAAGGTGACCCGCTTAGTGGATGAGAGAAAGGCTCTGGATGTTGTTTACCTAGACTTTAGTAAAGCTTTGGACACCATTTCCCACAGCATCCTCCTGGAGAAACAGGCAGCTCATGGTGTAGATGGGTGTATGCATCGCTGGATAAAAAAAACTGTCTGGATGGCCAGGCCTAAAGAGCGGTGATGAATGGAACTGAATCCACTTGGCAGCCAGTTACAAGTGGTGTTCCCCAGGGCTCGCTATTGGGCCAGTTCTGCTTAATATCTTTATCAGTGGCCTGGACAAGGGGATCAAGTGCACCCTCAGTCAGTTTGCAGACAACACCAAGTTGGGCAGGAGTGTTGATCTGCTTGAGGGAAGGAAGGCTTTACAGAGGGATCTGGACAGGCTTGATCAATGGTCCGAGGCCAATGTTATGAGGTTCAACAAGGCCACGTGCCGGGTCCTGCACTTGGGTCACAACAGCCCCATGCAGCCCTTGGGGCAGCATGGCTGGAGAGCTGCCCAGCAGAAAAGGACCTGGGGGTGTTGGTCAACAGCCACCTGAATATGAGCCAGCAGTGTGCCCAGGAAGCCAAGACAGCCAACAGCATCCTGGCCTGTACCAGGAACAGTGTGGCCACCAGGACTAGGGAAGTGATCATTCCTCTGTACTGGGCATTGGTGAGGCCGCACCTTGAATACTTGTTCAGTTTTGAGCCCCTCACTACAAGACAGGCACTGAGGTGCTGGAGTGTGTCCAAAGCAGGGCAACAAAGCTGGTGAAGAGTCTAGAGCACAAGTCTTATGAGGAGCAGCTGAGGGAACTTGGGTTATTTAGCCTAGAGAAAAGGAGGCTGAAGGGAGACATTATGTCTCTCTACAACTACCTGAAGGAGGTTGTAGAGAGGTTGAGGTCAGAATTTTCTCCCAAGTAACAAGTGATAAGACAAGAGGATACAGCCTCAAGTTGTACCAGGGAAGGTTTAGATTGGATATTAGGAAAAGTTTCTTCATGGGACTATCAACCATTGGAACAGGCTGCCCAGGGAAGTGGTGGAGTCACCATCCCTGGAGGTATTTAAAAGACGCATAGATGTGGTGCTTAGGGACATGGCAGTGGTGGACTTTGCAGTGTTAATGGCTGGACTTGATGATCTTAAAGGTCCTTTCCAACCTAAATGATTCTATGATAATGTTTATATGACCAAACTACACCTTCCAGGACAAATTGCTCCACTTCTTACACTGAAATCAATGAGCCTTCTGTTCCATGCTCATTTCACTAACTTGCAAAGAAATGAAGGAAAAAAGAACTAATAAGACCATAGCTATATTTCCAGGATTTAAACGAGCAAGGTGTTTTCCTTACATATTTATTCCATGCTCTTGATTTCAGAAGAAATACCTTACTGTAGAATTATTCCTTATTCTCTATGCTCTAAGAGACACATAGACACATGACCTTTAAGTCTACTTAATATGGACAGAAAGAAATGAGGAAGAGATGATTCTTCCAGCCTTGCTTTGGAGATAGCACATAACAGCCACCAAACTGATTCCCCTCATGACCCAGGTGATACTCTGAAGGGCCAACTTTATGAATGGAATAACTTCCAGGCTCAGAAAAAAAAAAAAACAAACCCTGAGATATCCTCTGCTTGTACACAACAGAGACTCCCTGCAGACAAGCAAAAAACCCCTATTCTTGACACACCGTTACTCCTTGTAATTTAGCAACAAATGAAACCGGAACATGTGCCAGGAGCTGTGCTCCTCTTGGGCTATCTCTGGAGATCATCTACCTGGGCTTTGTTCACTGTTTGACACTCCATAAAGGTGAACAAGGGTGCAAAACCATAGGTGTCTGTGCAAGCAGAAGAAAGGATTTTCAGCCTGGGCAAGAGGGAAAAACCATGGCAGGTTATAGCGAAGTAGCTAGAACTGAACAAGAAATACTTCTTTTTATTGACAATTTTGTCTGACATCACAGAAGAAGAGTCTGGACATTCCTGGCTACAGCTGTGGGGACTGGAAAAGAAAAGCGGAAATATTCAGTAGTTGATGGACAGCCATATTTCAGGCCAGTTACTGACAGGCCTCTGGTTTTACCTCTATAGCTCAAGAGATGTCATTTACTTCAAAAAACACAACGGTAAAATCTTTTATGAATGCTTGGTGTGTTAGTCTCTACTGCTAGTGAACACAGAAACAATTCGTAATTATTTTCAAGCCTACTTTACAGCATTTTAAAAAGCATATTTACATGCTCAGCGACCTAAAACGACATAGATGCATGGCGACCAAGGTGGTGGACAATGAGGTGGGGGAATAAATACAGTTTCAAAAGCCAGATATCTAGCGACAGCTATGAGACTGAATTGCATGAGGACCATAAATAGCCTAGAGGGATCTGTATTAAAATATTTATTATTCTGCCTATTTTATGTAATATTAACTAATGTAATCATTAGTCCAGCTCCTCAGGAACCTGTGTCACAAAAAGCTTTTTGCAACTTTTTTTTTTTATAGTACCATAATGTATTTACTAATCTACACCTTTCAGAACTCTTTTTATAGTATGTATTAGCACTAAGATTTGACTAAAAAGGTTACTTCCCAAATGTTTTCTGAAAAGTATTTTTGGACTAGAAGATCAAGGTATGATCCTTTCAAATTTTTTACAGAAAGGATCAGAATACCTCAATTTCAACTGCTATGTAGGTTTACACAAAATACCTTTAGTAGGTACATGGTTAAGCATAAATCCAGAGTAGGCTCTCTGCATAATACTCCTTTTATTTTTAAAATAGTTTGGAGAAAAAACAATCAAGCTCCAAACGACAACTTTTTGTCCTGTCTTACTCCATATGGCCAGTCCTTAAAATTCCTCTGACTCTCAAAATAAGTAGTTTGCTGTTTTGTGTCCAGCCCAGATAAAGGATACAGGAGTATCCTGGATAAATACAGGATAAAGGAGTGTCACACAGCCCTTTTCTGTTGACGACCAGTGCCCTTTTTACATCCATTCTCTCTTCCCCAGTCTAATCAGGGGAGAGACTGAGCCTGCATAAAAGAGATGCACATGAACATCTAGTAAAAAATGTTCACGTCTTATAGCACTAAAGTATAAGTTTTAAAAGTGTCATGAAAATAGCTTGATTTTTTGCTGTTGTTTTGATTGTTGTTATAGCATTGGAAATAAATTACTGGGGGGAAATATACCAAAGACATCCACTGAGAAGAAGACAGAAAGAATGCCTCAGCGAACTTCAATAGTGTGGAAAGAAGTACTGAGAGAAAATATCACTAACCAAAAAACATTTCATATTTTCTGTAGGAAGACCTGGCTGTTAGTTTTCCAAAATAATACATGCTTTTTACAAGTTAGGTGAACTGGACTATAATACTTCATAATTCACATTTCAGGTACGACAAAAGAGATGTCAAACCCAAACACTTTCATCACTAGTCTTAATTTTTGATTTTGCCTTTTTTTGGAAAGCTATTTAGCTAATGCCTTTTTGCAATTGTACACCTACTTATAAGTGAACATCTAGCATTCCATTTTGTGGTCAGAACAGCTAGCTGTTTTAAATTACTCTGACTATAAATTCTACCTAATTAAAAAAAATTAAGATAATCAACTATTTTGAAGTGTTCAGTGAAGCCATTGCTGTATTTAATACTCATGACAAACTGTGCCAAGTTTTCTTATTTCCACGAAGTTTCAAAATCTTGAAGTTGTTCTAAAAACTGATATAAATAGTGCACAACAAATCTGCTTCATACATTTAAAAATGAATGCATTTTTACACTTACTGAACTGAAGTTACAAGAAAAGTAAAACCACTGAAGTTAAGTTCTATGGTGACATTTAAAACAATGCTAGGTCTGGACTGCGTCAGCCACCCTGGACACAGCGATTATTTGGAGAGATAGAAGGGAAAAGCATCAAAAATTCAGAAAGTGCAAGAAATACATGTAAGTCAATGTAAAATCATGAATAAATCATGTGTCACACCAAAAGCAGCCATTCACAAAAAAGCCAAGCAAGAGGTCAGATTTTCATTTTGGCTCACCAAGTTACATTGATGCTGTAATTATATTGATAAATCTAGATTTCCCTTTTCCTCTCACTTCTGGAAACCAGAATGATACTCTTCATTTACACTGAAGTAACAGCTTTTACTGATGTAGTTGTACCCATTACTAAAAGAAAACATTCAGGAAACAAGCAGCAGGTTATGGAACAAAAAGAGGGGATGAGAGAACATGACCTAAAAATTTATAATGAGTATGACTGCCTTGCCAAAGAAACATGTTGTTGCAATGCAGAGTACAACTGATTTTTAGAAGTTAAGGGGGGGTTTGCAAAATTAAATCTGTTACATACAAGATGACAATGATAGCACTCGGATATAAAACAAGAATATAGTTGGAGTGTAAAAAGTAAACACTAAGTGACAGAAAGCAGTTTCAAAATCCAGCAAGATAACAGAAAATTCATAATGCATTTGCAATATATTAATACAAAATAATCTACCACACACCTGTCAAATATATACTTTTCAATTCTATGCAGAAATTAGATTATTAAATCCTTACTACAGTAAAATAGAAACTTCACTGATTGCAAAAGTAACAGAAGCCAAGCACATAGCATTTGCCTGCCCACGGCAACAGCACTTTTGTCAGAAGCACCAGTAACGATCTTGAGTTACGCACAAAAGCGGGCTCTGTTAGGGCAAGGGACAAAGGCAAATGACTGCAAAGCAAGAGGACTCAACTTCAATTTAACTGTCCTGTAAGGTACATACTAATTAGCTGCAAAGCTATGAAATCCTAGCTAGCATGTTAAGTCTGCTACATGACAGTATAATTTGACTTCTTAAAGGATTATGCAAATTACAACTCATCATTCCATTACACGACTGAAAAAAAGTGACAGCTAATTTATACATAACACACCTTTCAAATCCCTAAGATGTGAAGCACCTGTGCAATACGTTTTGCCTAGATTTTCTAGTGTATACATTCTTGTTTATTGCACTCTACAGAAGCATATCTAAGAGATTTACACTAAAGTCATAGGGGTTTTTATTTGCTTTTCAGCTTTCAGAGCACAATTCCAAAGAATTAAACAACGTATTTCTGTCCCTGCTGTAGAGGTTTTGCACGCGAGTAGAAGTGTACGGTTTCAACACACGTGTAATTTTTGAATAGCGGGAGAGCACGAGCACTAAATGCACGAGCTAGAGGCAAGACTCACACAGATTTCAACATACTTCTGGTAGGTAGATTCACAGTAGATTCCGTCATATCGGTAGATTTTCCTACATTCTGATTGGTTGGGCAGAGGATGCTGGACAGTTATTCTGTAGAGGCATCAAAAACAGATAGACATGACTAGAGGTTCTCTACAGGTAACTGTAATGCAGGACAAATCAGTATGTTGAAATTTATTTTCTTTTTTTCTTTTTAAATTAAACATCTTTCTGATCTCTTTAAATCAACTGCCTTATGCACATAACATCCAGAGTTTCCACTTTTCAAAATTTGCACTGAGAGTAAACTAAACTTCAGTTCTCCACAAGAATAGTATTTTTTTCCCCCATCAAATAAAAGTGGAAGAGGAAAAGAATTTTATGAACCGAATGGATACGTCACATAGTTTGCGTATATACAATAGGGCTTATAAAATTGATTATTTATTGTTTACTGTTGCAATCCCTCCTCAGGCAGAACATCCATTTATATCAGCTGGGAGTTTGTCCAGACAAAGACCAAATAACCCCCCAATTTAAAATGTCAACAGCAATTCTCACATTTGCACAGAATGAGGATGTTGTGGCATTATGAGGACTGTGATTGAAGGTGCTCAGCACCATCTGAATAATGCCATATGTTCTTGGATCGACTGAAAGAAAATGAAAGTGATTGGCAGCAATCAGGAGGTGCGCAGCATCTTGTAAAATCAGGCCCTAAAAGATTTGTCAATCATTCTATTATTCATCCCTCCCCAACTCCCTGTTAGCAGAAAATATAATTTGGCTATAAAAATTCAATGTTGTTTTTAAAATATACTTGGGAATTGCACACAAAACAGTACCCACCAATTTTCTTTTTTTCTGCCCCCCGCCCCCGCTCTGGAATAAAAACACATTTTAGATGCTTTTGTATCTTCCATAAAATAATACCTTTTTTATTTTTAATAGAATGGTAGTTTATTAGAGTAAGTATAAATTGAGAAATTTTACACATTTTTCAAATGTAGAATTTTAGGCTGTGAATTTTTTTTAAATAAGTATTCTTGTCAATATAAAATTATTTTTTATTATTATTATTTTTACACTATTACATCTATAAAACTCTAAGCTAGTCTTGTTTTTTTAAAATCACACATTTGTTTCAACTGTAATTTGAGACTGAGGTTTGAGAAAAAAGTTAGTATCATTATTCAGCAACAAGCTTTACAAGAAAATGGAAAGTTATGTACTGTGGAAACTGAGGGCCTTCCTCAATAAGACTGCACCTACACAGAGTGGTAAGCGCAGCACGCCACTTCGTGTCTTAACAGCCCTGGTCCCTTGCTCATTTAAATTGGAAACCTGGTCTGAGCATGCCTCAGCGCTGTTTTTCGCCCATAAGAACCCACCTACAGGAAGGAAGAGACGACTGTGTGATCAAGGCAGGACCAAACACCTCCAAACCCAGGGATATTCCTGCATTCATGAATTAAGGCATCGCCAGAGAGACTTATTTATTGTGATACCCAGGGCCTTTAAGTTAAATGCCTAAGCACCATACACAGTGTATGAGGAAAGCTAAGTATCTTAAAATGGGATTTGCAACACAAGTGCTACCTGCAGGGAACCATGCAAGCTGGTAAAAAAAGAAACCCAGAAAAGGAGAGTTGCTTCTGTGCTGTTTGTGTGTGTGAGACACACAAACACTTCACTTTGGGTCAACCAGAAATGCCTACATCAAAGTGAATTCAAGCCTCAAAATCTTCAATGCACCATCACATTGGCTCACCCATGCTCCTACTTTAACTCGCCCACCCCCCCATCTTTTTTGTTGGTGTTTTTTTGTTGTTGTTTTTGTTGATTTAAAAAAAAAAAAAACAACACACACACACCAAAACCACAATACTAGAAGAGGTGCCTGGTTTTACATGGCTTCAGACGACACAGGAGAAGTAGGCTCTCCATGCCTTTCAGCCAGAGGAGGTTTAAACATACATCCCTCACAGCTCCCAAGATTACCACAGACTCCTTGATAACAACTATTCTAAAGCAAGGGACATGTTAACTCCTGGTAAAACAATGGTACTATTAGAAATAAATAAATAAATCAGGATTCATTGGATGAAATAGAGGGAGCCACAGTGAGAGCATGTTATATTAAGAGTCATTCAAAAATGCATAATCAGTCCTTGCAAAAAAACTATCAGAATCCTTCCCAGATGAGTGCCCTCATCGCAGGGCTTCAGAATTATACTCTTTCTTCCACCGCTTCTCTGGCCAAATGAACTTTGAATAGTAATACTGATTATTGCTGTTACTTGAGTAGTTAAACAAGTGAAGTAGAATACGGATCACTCCGGAAAACCTTTATTCAGAAGTAGCTGTGGCATTCTTCTGGGAAGTGGAAGATGTGGGTTTGAACATCCTAGTGATGAAATATGTCCTAAGTAAGTATTCACTGCAGCAAGCCAGTGTAGAAGACCTGTCAGCTAGCTTTTGTTTGTTTGTTTTAGTTTTTATGATAAGGGCAGTTCATGCTCTTTTTTCAAAGGGATGACAGACAAATTGAAACACAGGAGGTTCCACCTGAACGTCAGAAAACACTTTTATACTGCAAGAGTGACAGAGCACTGGACCAGGTTGCCCAGAGAGGTTGTGGAGTCACCACCCATGGAGATAGTTAAACTTGACTGGACGAGGTCCTGGGCAACCTGCTCCGGGTAACTCTGCTTCTCAAACCCAGAGCGGCTGGACGAGAGGGCCCCTTCCAACTTCAACCATTCTGTGGTTCAAGGTTAGATCAGAGATTTGGACTGTGAATCACAACATGTAGCCACAATTGTGTGCCACAGCCAAAGATGGGGAAGATATTAGAATATGGAACTTTTTTTTTGGGGGGGGGGGGGGGGGGAATCGTGGGGGAGGGTAGGGAGAGGGGGTGGATTTTGTTGTGTTTGTTTTTAATGTAAACAATATATGAGACTTTATACACAACATAGCAGCTGTTGTGGATCCTAGTCTGAGGGAAATAAGTCTTTCCTTGCACTGTATAGGGCTGGATTCCACTTCATGAGCCAAGACCCTATGACTTATGGGGCCCATCCTTATGCAATGCTCACTAATAATTTTGTTTAAACAGTTATTTTACGCTCTTCCATTCCCCCTCTGCTGCAAGAAAATTAATAATAAAAAAAAAATTATTCCAAAACACTGAGTCAAATAAAACGTCAATGTAAATCTCTTAAAATCCCACTGACTTCATGGAGATTGCATAGCATTTAAATTAGCACAGAACGGGGCCTATTGTGCTTAGCCTGAAAAAGCACACAGTCCTGAGACACTAAGAAATACATTTCGAAGTGCACACCAGGTTTTTAGCTATGTAGCTACCACCTAGAGCCATGCTTTGGGGAAAAAAAAAAAAAAATCCTATATTTTCTTGTATGATGTTTGTTTCTTATCGTTAAGGTTCATTTTAGCATGGTAAGTGTATTTCCATAAATGGACTTTTATGCTGAATAAAGACTATGTTTGTATTTTATGTAATTTAGAAGCTGCCTAACACCATCACACCCATTTGCCCTCTGTCCTACGCCCTATGTACTTTAGCTGTCATTTAATAGATTTACATTTACCATTAATTATCATCTGATAACTATGAGGCTATGGGTCAGAAATTAAGACTACCTCACAGAACAGCTTATTCAGCATTTCTACTAAAAACCAAACAAGAAACCCAAGACAAAACAACAACAAAAAAAACCATCAAAAAACCACAAAACATAAAACCAAGTAGCAAGAATTACTGGTTAGGATCCAAAAAAAGTTTTCCAAGACAGTCAGTCTTGGTTGTTTTGGTTTTTGCGCCCCCCCCCTCCCCCCCCAAAAAAACCCAAAAACCAACCAATAATACTTTTAGACAATCTTCACCAAATTAATTTTCCTAACTTGTTTTTAACACATTATGTCAGCAGATAGACTATATCTCTAAGGTTCCACATACAAAATCGATTTAGCTCAAGATAAAACTGTATATTGGCTATTTACTCTGGGTACTGTATATTCTTGTTCTATTTTATGCTTTCAAATTGATTTCTTGTATTTTTCTCTGTATTAAAAATTAGAGCAATGAAGAGTATTTGAGTCTGATCAATTTGCAGTGGTTATCTCACCCCAATTTTAGTTGAGTTTTGACTGGTTTGAGAAAAACACACACCTATTCTCTTAATAAGCTTTTAGACAGTAGAAGTTGCCACTTCATGATAATAAAGGCAAAATTGAGTTTTAGGTTATAACTATCTAACTGTAGTACAGAAGGTTATTTTCCATAGAAGCCAGAAACATAACAGAGAAAATGCCTACAAACACTGCATGAAACGTGATATTTCATTAATATTTGTATCCCCTGCTCCTTGGTATGTGTGCTATAAGATGCTGCTGCTGTGTGCATTCTCGCACCTGACCTTGGTTTTTAGAGGTCGCATACTTTCCCTAAAAAGTTCAAAGGCATCACCTCAGATGTGAAAGGATTATAAGGTGCTGCGTTTGCACATCAGACAGCTCATCTTCCTATCTTTATGTGTCACTAAACTCTAGATGGATTCATCATACAACTTGAGGTGGAACTTAAGTGCATTTACATACATGTGGAACGTGTAAGCTATGACTAATTTTAACTCACAGGGCAGAATTTAAATAATTAGTTACAAGAAGTCAAACTAAAGGAAAAAAGGAGGAAAGAGATGGTTAGAGGCAGAGTAGTAAATTGTTCCATTTTTGCAGGTAATCTAAATGCAAACTAGAAGCAACTTATCATGAGAATGGATTTTCCACCATCTGGTCAAATAACAGGGGATTTGTCTAGTGGCAAGCAAAGAATGGAATGATGTGAGAAAGATTAGCGGGCAAGTCCTACAGTTGGCTAAAATGTATTTTGTGCAAACAAGAACAGATGACGCCTTAACAATTACACCTGTCAAAAACTCCAGAAAGCAATCCATCTCTGAACAGCCCAGTTGAAAACAGGCTAGTTCATAACAAAATGAATTTTTTTAAACAATTGCCAGCCATAACAGTTTGATGCATGACAAGCTTAGGAAGTCGCATTCCACGTACAACTGAAACCTTAACTAACTGGAACCTGCTTTTCTCTGATAAGTAAGATATTAAACTATTAAAAAAAAAAAAAAAAACAAAACCACAAAACCCAAACACCACCTCTTAAGTGAAGTACAAATAGCTAACAATCTTGGAAAACATGAAAATTCAGAGTTAAGGCTGACATATAGGTAGAGACTATAATTCCAATATGTCCTATGTGAATTGGTACAATAAGGCTCTTAGAAAAATGCCTTTTTTTTTGTGGGAGTCAAAAATACCAGATAGTACCTTGACTGACACCTTTTGCGCAGAATTAGGACAGTTCCTAGAATTACAATCCTTTCTAAATATAGATATGAAGCCTATGAAGCCTTAAAATTACTACCTTATATACATCCTGCCAGGAGGGAGTATTCTAAGTAATAATGTTTTCTGTAGAGATCTAATTTCTTTCTTCAGAAAATATATAATCTTAAGGTGCAAGAATATTTTACAACAATTCCAAGGTGACTTTCTTTAAAATTAACTCTGATTATATATACATGCCTAATGTTTCAGCATCCAAACTTAACATTTACTAATACTCGGTTTTTAAAAAAGTCCTAGTTCCCTATAGAAGATGAAGAAAATAGCTCATATATCTATTCAGAGGGGATGGTGAAATAAGACTATCCCAGCATTAATGTTTTTCTATTGTTGGGTCTCTGGCTTTCACATATTCAAGCAGAACTTGTTACTTCATTAAGCAATATTAAGAAAGGGACTTCATGAAAGAATTTATAGAAAGTCATAGAAAGGACAATCAAGAAAATAGATTTTTATCCATTCAAGTCTAATGTCTTCAAAGAATGACAGTAAAGTTATTTAAGGTAAACTGAGTACATCAGCAAAGCATATATCAAGGCCATCCAAGAACCACAGACGTACATTCTTCTCATTGGTATTAGCCATTTAACTTTCAGCAGAAGTCTGTATACTTACTAAAAATAGGATTTCAATATAGAAAAATGAAGAAGCTTTGAAAGAGATTAGATTATTCGTCCCATATCCCCCATCCTCTTTACCAGAGATGCAAGTTCAAAGGTAGCAGGCCAATCCATAGGCCTGATTTCTCATTGTGATTGAAAATTCTAAGATTTGGCAACATCTGTATTTAGAAGATGTTAGGAACCAGACTACTCCTCTTGTTCTTTTTTAATATACATTGCAAATCACCACAATATTCAACAACTAGCCAAGTATAAATAATTTGTCCATACAATTTTTGTAGCAGCATTACACCTGTTTAAAAAGATGATTGTCCTCTTTCTTGCAAGAACGACAGATCAAACATCCAGACTGATTTTTTAAAATTGTGTTGGTTACTTTTTCCCCTGCCCCCAACCCAACATATTTCTGTCAGCAGACTCCAGCAAGGCAAGTCAGAGATGAGCTGGAGGCGCTGCTTTCTTCTTCCTCTTAAAACAGCATGGAGATAATTTGTGGCGGTTGTTCATCTATTTTGAATTTTCTCTCTCATGAGAGAGACAAAGAATAGCATTTCGCCATTCTTCATATTCGGATAGGCCAGAAGAACAGCTACAGAGCAAATGACCCTCAGCATTATATGTATGCTGTTGGTCTAAGACAAAGCTGGGTCTCAGGCTCCCTGTTGTCCTAGTGTAGATGAGAGCTCACTGAATGCAACACGGCCAACAGGGAAAGCCATCAACTGTTGTAACTGCAGACTTCATGGACAGGAGTTAGCTGACAGTTCTTACTAAACATGGCAATTTGAAAGTTCTGCTGGGTTCTTGAGCATTCTTGGGGAGACTTAGTAGGCTTGTAGCAAATAATTTATTATTTATTTTATTTTATTGTCCCTGCCTCATTTTGGCTGCATAACTGTGGTAAGGTTCAGATCTGGTGCTTAGAGTTAAATCTGGTCATTTAATTTCCAGACACTGAAACATTTTTCCCATTAAATATTTGAAAATAAGCCAGAAATTTTGCAAGGTCTACCTTCCTTTTCGTTAACTTTGTTCCTGTCTTCTAAGAATCCCCAGATAATTCTTGGCAGAGATCAAAGTGCTAAGATTAACCCTGTGATTCTTATACACCACTGATTTCTGCTTCTTTTCCATGCCTGCACAGATCAGCATAATTTTTCAAGCTTGTAGTAGTAACACAAGCTTGGTGTTGGAAGCATTTTCTGTGTAGGAAAGCTCTTGTATTCAGGGATTCACCTCCTCATCAGTAAAAGTAGCATGAATTAGAGATTCCTCCCTCAGAATTGAGAAAGTTGTTCTAAACAGCTTATCTCCTCTGTTCTTACCTTAATAACAGCACAGTAACATTACTTCCAGAGGACAAGGGGGTTTTCATTGAAAACTTAGGGATGAAGAGTGTGAGGGCCCAGATTCAGACAGCCCTAGGCCTCAATTTTCAGAGACAGTTGGTCATTGGGAAACATAAGACTTGAATCTGCTTCAAGGTTTCTGATTTATGTGATTTTTTTTTTTTTTTTACACAAACATTAAATCATTTTGTTAGCCTTTTCTATTTTATGAACATATAAACTTCAGAATTTTAACATAAGGACAGTACTTTTAACATAAGGAAAGAAAAACCAAATTTCCATGCCACAGCCAAAAAGTTAAGTGACACCAGCCATGGAAATAGAAGAGATTACAAAAACTCAGATGTACTTGAAATTTCCAAATTAAAATTTGTCTCTGTCATCTTTGCTTTGACCTCTGGCCAGTTTTTCCCCTATATCGCTTCAGCTTTCTCCAGATTCTCTTTCCTCACTTTCTTATTTCTTTCATTTTTGCACATAGACAACTTTAGAATGAGGTCCTGCCACTTTTTTTTTTTAAGCTACACACATGAGTAACTTTAACGGAGTAGTTATATTCATACTTTCTTTTTTAAAATTAAGTATTTTAAAGCGAAAACATAGGAAAAAACACCTGCTCTGAGGTTAAGAGTATTACAGAAGTGCATCCAGTTAGTAGTTGGCTCATATGGACCTCAGCATACATAGTTCTATCACTTTTTTAATTTTTCTGAAATCGTTTACATAAAGATCATCAGGGACCTCTGCCTAGGAGACAAGATACACAAAACACTTGGACAGTTAATTCTTACATAGGAACCTAACTTCATATTGATTACATAGGAAGTTTAGCACCTGCTTACAAGTTAAGAAGTTGAATAGTAAGTCTTGTCCTGGGTCCTTTATAACTACAAATATCTGCAGCTGAGAAAGACTGTGAGGTGAAGCCCAAGGTCACCGAGCAGGTCAGTATCAGACAGAAGTGAAATGAGGTCTTGAATTCCCAACCCTTCGCCCATCCTCTGCTGAAATGGTGAATGTCCTCAATACTTCAACAAACATCAAATCCTTTCTGAATCTTCCTACATTTTTGATATCAAGGATGTACAGGGCAATGAAATTCAATAATTAATCATACAGTGTAGGGAGTGAGGTTGAGTACATTTTTGTATTCTTAAATTGTCAACTTTGAATTTTTGAATTTTACTTTATATCTGCTCACCTCTCCCATTATAAACACAGTAAATGGGAGCATTCAGTGTATATCTCTGTTAGTATGTACGTACAGTGTTCATCTCCGATCTTATTTCTTTTGATACTTACCCAGTCTCTTCAGCCTCTTCGTGTTAAACACAAATGATTTTAGTTGTTTCAGACTGGCTCTATTTTGCTATCTCTTTCTCACAGCGATCAGAACTGAACACGTTATTCAAGTGATGTCATACCATCGATCTACATACCACAATATATTTGTTGTAATGCTCACACTATTAGATGCATCACACATTAGATGCATTTTCAATGCTATTTTCTACTCCATCCCTCAATACAGCTTAACATTTTGTTTGCTTTTATGTTTAGTGTTGCACACTAAAGCAAAGATTGTCACTGAGCTGCCCACAGTGACACCCAGGCATATTTCCTCTAGGTTATAGTTAATTTAGAACCCAGCAATGTGTATGAGTAGTTTAAATTGTTTTTTTCCAATGTGCACTACGTTTCATCTGTCAGCAATGAATCATTTGGCATTATGCTGCCTGTTAGCTCAGTGAGGTGCCTCCGAAGTCCCTCACAGTTTCTTCTAATCTCTACAAAACTAAGCAGAAGTGAGCTTCTTCCATATCTTATTCCCTTTTTAAAAGGCTCATAAATGTATTAAATTTTCCGCAAAAAAATTTCTAATGGGGGACACTTTCAGAACCTTTTGATAGAAATATCACACCATTTTTTTTCTTATTCCAATTAATATTTGATAACAAATTTCTAATAGATTAGAAAGGCGCTGTTTTCAAGCCTAGGAGTCATTCTTGTTTCTTCTATACGTTTAAGTTCTAAACAATTTTTTTCATTTTACAAAAAAGCATTCAAATTTTATTTGAAAGTCGACAAAAGAAAAGCTTTTAAGTTAGTTTTACTCGTATTGTTACTGGGATAAGCAAAGTATTCTTTTAAAATGCTTGGACCCTCATTTTGCCATTGTTTTGGCAAAGAATAGAAGCAGTAGCAGAACCAGTCCTGTAGGGCTAAATGCAATCTTCAGTCCATAATTTGAGAGGTCTGTATAGGACTGTAGGTTTCATTCCCTGATATCAGAATGAGAGGGGGAAAAAAAAAACCAAACAACAAACAGCTGCTGATGCTATAAGACCTGACCCCACACGTTGAAAGTCCATGGCCTCAGTGCCCCGGTTTATACAGTATTTTTTGCTGGTGGATTCACGTAGTTACTACCTATCCATTTCCACTGACAGGATCTCCTAGAACAACATGATGCAGGGAGGTCTCATGCAGAGCTCTGTAGAACAGTGGGGCAAAGGGTTTTCCTCCTGCATGTCACTACTGAAGTTTTTCAGACCCCTCAGATGAGGGGATAGGATTGTCCAGTTTAGCAGGTTTACCTCAAGTTTTTCCTTCTTTTTTTTTTTTTTAAATAAATAATTTGCCTCCAAAACCTTTATGTCAGTTTCATGCTGTCATTTTGATGTTTCTGTTTCGGGAACAAAAAGTAAACAGGTGAAATTCGTAAGTAATATCTTGACACATGTATTCTATTCATTATAACAATTAAATTTACAAAGGTAGGGAATATGCTTCTGAGAATAAGCTTCCTGAAGTTTGACTTGGGCTGAAGCCAAAACATTTCAGGTTTAGTACTCAGGAGTATTATTTAGAAGATAAATTGCTTGATATCAGATTTTGGGAAAGGCAGAATTAGCATCAAGTCTTGTTGCACAGTAATTCATTGGAGGGAACATACACCATATTACTTGCTCATATTCACAATAATAATTAAAAAACCTCTGGCTAAGGGAATTTAACTTTAATAAAATGTTTGAAAAATGCTGTCTGGGAGTATTCCATGAAAGAAGAAGTGTGAGATACTCTCCACTTTATTTTTAGGTTAGCATACTATTCTGCTACTTCAAAAAAATTTTGAGCAGTATATAGTCTTATAAATCTTGCGCCGTTAAAACTGATTATTCCTATGAATGGCAGACCCCTATTATTGATCTTGAACTTCTGAGTGACAAGAACAGTTTTTGAACCACTGTGTGGTAATTCCTCACAAAATACACTCTCACAGAAAGATTATACTCAACTAAAACTGTGTTTACAAAGAAACAAACAGCAGCAGCAACATGGAAATATGAGATACTTATTTTCCTTTTGCTTACTTGGAGCCTAAGTTTCTGCAGATGCTGAACCTATGCCTGTAGCACTACACGTGCAGAAATGGGCATGCACACCATTCCCATACACACACCTGAACGCAAATTGTCTCCTAAGTAACAAAAATTCTCCCTCCTGTCTTGCAAGCGCAATTTCCATTTTTTGGTATGGAAATACGATTTTTATGCAACACTGTAAGCAACCACATCAACTGGTGTTTGTTTGCAGATAAGTGAATGGGGATATTATTCCTTGAAACTGCACTATTGTACACATACCTGTTTTTTAATATTGGGTTGAGCTGAATATGTTGCGTTATGTTCCTTCATCCGTGATTAGAGTACAACATGTTTAAATTACTTTTAAAAACAAACAACTAACAGATCAATCTAAAATTAATGAAAATGAGCCTGAATTTGTACAGGAAACCATAGATGTCGTTTAGCAGTTGAAAAGGATGACATTGATGTTAAGGAATAAATGGTCTTGGTAACTAGTGCTCAAATATAGAAACTCATTGCCTACTGCTGACTTGGACCTATTCTGATAGATATCGAAAAGATAGACATCTTTTTGATATACACCTCATCGTGAACAATGAGTGAAAACATAAGGCAATCTAAATGTATTAATGGAGA
Organism: Larus michahellis; assembly: GCF_964199755.1. Taxonomy (NCBI): domain Eukaryota; kingdom Metazoa; phylum Chordata; class Aves; order Charadriiformes; family Laridae; genus Larus; species Larus michahellis. The sequence goes on along the minus strand of NC_133899.1, from coordinate 62,029,373 downwards.
GAAAACAGCTGGTGGCACTGAAAGCCTCAGAGAATAATGCAGTAGAACTTTTATTTTTTTTAAGAAGCATTTCAACTTGCTTAGAAGAGGAGAAGAATAAAAAAAGCTTCCCAGCAGTGCCACCTGTTTATTTTATATTTGATTCCTGGTTGTCTGATTCTTATGAGCCCATTTAGGCATGTTTTAAGAGAACTCTTAAAACAGTTTGATTTTTTTGTTGTTGGTCGCTTGTTTTTTGTTTGGGTGGGGATTTCTTCATTTTGTTTTTTAATACCACTTCTGTACAGTGAGACTGCATCAGTAAGTATGTCTTGAGTCCCTATGCTACAATGATTACATTTCCAAAACGTGACGAGTTTTACATACCTAAGTTCTCCAAATAAAGGTGACAGTAACAGTAAAACTCTAATACTGTAAAGATCACTGGAACATGTTCCAAACAGGTATCACTTAGTAAACAGATATTATTTCAGTAACATACTACTTAGCCTGACACTAGTGAGTCACAGTCACTCTTATGGTTCTTTGCATCATACAGACACCATTATTATACATCTCTCCCTTCCCAGATTCTGGTGATATAAGAAATCTAAGCTGATAACAGCCTGAATTAATATGTGAAGGAGCAACAAAAGAATTAGGTTATTTATATAGTTAAGTGTTGTTAAAAATGTATATAGAGAGCAATATTCTCTCTCACTAATATCATTGTAAACAGTTTCATAAGTGAAATTCAGACAGTACATTTTATCGTTACAGGGTTTAGCGTTGCTTAGTAAACTACATTATGTTGAAAGCTGATTTTTACTTCACTCATGATGCCAAGATTGCTACAGTCGCATTTTTTGTTTTGGGGAGAAGAATGGCAGAGGAATACTCCATTAAGAGACATTAATTTCATAACAAAAATCTGCGGCTATCCTATTTCCTACCACAAAATTTTGGAAAAAATGAATGCTTATCCAGCAGTTCATGCAGCTTTTTGATTTCAAAGCCAGTAAAGGCTATTAAAGTAATCTAGCTAACAGCACAATAGACTGCTTGGTGCAAGCATAAATGCCCATTATATCTTCAATTTGTCTTTGCTTTCAGTAATCCTCCGTTAAATCATGCTCATAAATAAATAAATAAATAAATGTCTTCAAAATGCTGATATTTGCTGATCACTGTTAGTTAGTAATCAGATGTACAGAATGTATTTTCCTCTCTGTTTTGATTTTTTTATTTTTAAGCAAAGGATTAGGTTTTGCTTAGTTTTGCAACAGCTTTAAGACATCTTAGTTCAAGAAACAGTCCTCTTCCCTTGAACGTACGCACTGTCCAATACGTTTTTTTCCTTTGAAAATTCAAATGGTATTAAAAAAAATAAAATTGTATCCTATTAGCCAGTGATAAAGTCAAAGAAAAATGTGTTTCCACTTAAAAATAGCATTAATAGTCTTCTGAAGTATTTGCTATGTTTCTCCTCTTCCATAACAACATAAACTTTATCAGATACATTTAGGAACAGAACTCCCGTGTCTTCTCGGGGAGAAATTATTCTGGCTGCATACATACTGTACATGCTATTGAAAATGTTTAATAATAGAAGACCATGCACTTTCATGTAATTCGTAATTAGAAGATGACTACAACTGCATTATTTAAAATCAAGCCTTTGTTATCAGCACCAGTTTTAGACAGAAGCTGAGAATCATTTGTGAGCTGTGGCAGACCCAGACTGTTCAAAGCAATTGCTGTTCAGCATGAAAGCTGCAATGGAGGTCACAGAACAGGTCAGGAGGAAAGATAGTGTATCGATTTCACACCAGGAATAGAGGCGAAGCGAGGGCCCACTGTTGCTGCATGTGATGTATTTCACTTCAGTTTAAGGCACATTTCATTCCAATTCAAGAGGGGGTGGGGAGCAAAGGGCGAGTGGATTTCACACTGAATCATGATGAATTCTGGACTCATGTATTCCAGTAAATATCTCCTTCCTGACATTAAGTATTTCTATAGCAGTGTGAATACAATGGAAATTAGACTGCAACCAGATAGCAGAAAAGGACTCCGGAAAAAAAAAAAACAAACACAAAACCAAAACAACCGAAAAACCACAAAACCTGTGTAAGATTAGGTCTACACCCTCCCAGCTTAGTATACACAAATGCTACCTCAAACGCAGCAAACTGTTATAGATGAAGGCTATTAATGAAAACTGTACTTTGTTCCAATATTCATGCTGCTGAAGACAACTGTATACAATATTCCAATCTTTTATTAAAACATCGTTAAGCCACATAAACCTAAGCCAAAAGTCTTCAAAAACTAAAGGACAGAAAGTCTGTTCACACAAACCTCCCAGCTACGCACACACACAAAGGCATGCTCAGTGCAAAGAAAACACCAAGTCCTGACAAAAAGCATCAGTATAGTAAACATGTAAAAAGGTAGTGCACAACTGTATTTTGTTTCATTTTATTTTCAAACTGATATTCCAAATAACCCTGAGTACTCCAGCAAAGGATATTAGCGACTATCCCTAACTGTTTTGCTGAACAGTGTGGATGATTATTTATATTTTGTCACCTAGTTGTAGTGGGAGCTTCTCTCCCCCACCCTTTCTTTTTAATTAAAAAAAAAAAAAAAAAGGAAAAAAAGAAAAATCAGTTCTCATGAGTAAAGCATTAAATGTAACTAGAGGGATATTTCTCAAGTTATTTGGATAATAGGCTAGCCTTTTTTCAATTTTTTTTCCAGCACCGGGAAACTGAATTTCCAGTACTTTTGCCCAGTACATTGTAAAAGTGTCAACTCCCAAACTGTTGAGATCACATACAGGGGAACGGTAAAATGGTAAAAACTGTAAGGATAAAGTGCTCTTTCCCTCCCCCAATGTTACTTTGCATAATTTGTTCTCTGGAAAACTGCTGTGCTTTTGAAATGCTCCGACTCTGCTATTCTGCTGGTGACAGTATTTTACAACTTTTCTAGATCTTTATACTGGCTCCATAATACTGGCAAAATAGCCAGACACTGACATATTTCAGAACAAAAGAGGACTGTATTTGAGACTGCACAGAGATTTCCTATTAAATTATTTATATTAGTTCACTTCCACGTCATTATTTCTTTTCAACTGTTCTAAGGCATCAATGTCAGCTTCTTGAACCCTCTCATGAAAGCTTTGCTGTCATCAGGGTCTATTTCAGCATCCTTAATTCTGCATAAGGAATCAGTTACCCAGCAAGTTTCCAATCACAAAGGGCCAGATGCTCCTCTCTGCAACACGCTGGAGCTGGGCAGACGGGCCCCTCACTAAGACAGAGGAGGGCAAAAGGTGGCCGTGCAGTGTGTGTGTGTACTACTGGCCTGCCACAAAACAGCTGAGACTGCTGTGCATGAAGAGGAAAAAAAAAAATTTCAAACAGTGGCTACGGTTAACAAACTGAAGTGATGGCAGAGATCAGCTACTCCATGCAGAATGATCCACAAGGAAATGTCATTAACTTGCACTGCAAAATTCCATCATAGTTACCGCTTCTCTCTTCAACTTCCATAACGCTGTGCTGCAATTGTATAGAAATCTTACGCGGCCTTGAGCGAGGCTTCAATGGATTAGCACCTGCTGGCTATGGACAAAGTCAAAACCCACTAATGCTATTTGATCTCCAGATTCCTGCTGACACCATGCATCATACAATTCTTGTCTCCTCTGATACGTGAAGTATAGTTAAACTGCCTGTGATGGTTCCTCTCAGGAACATCCAAAAGCATGGTGGTGCTTAGGATTGCTTCCTAAAGACCATGAACTGCAGAGTAGCTGCAGACTCAGTTCCATAAGCAGAGGGCAAGAGGACAGACATTTCTCTAGCCTCACAGTGCTAGTATCCAAAGCTACCTCTTCCCATTAAGAACGGACAATAGGAGCATCAGGATATTTTTAATTTCACATCTGTTACTGGATTCCCAGATAGTACCGGTAGCCAAAATGAAGTTGTTTTCCCATTTACAGCTGGACAGAGGATTGCTATTTTTTAAAAGGACAAGAACCTTAGCAAGAGAATAAATCATTAATACAACAATAGACTAAGCTATTTTAACATGCAGTTTTGAAAACAGAGCCTCCAAGCTACCCATATGGAATAGACTGTAAATCCCAAATAGTTAAACAAAACCAAAACACAGTAATTCAACACAATCCACAATGATTGCCTATCATACAGCAGGCCCAATTTCAATTCCAAGTCTAATCAGAAGTTCAGTGACCTCAGTGGCACGGGTTCCCGCTTTTTTATATACTCACACACCTCCACACACACCCCAAACACCAGCAGAGCAGCTACGCTTAACTGGGACACACCAGCTGTCATACGGGGAAAGCGCACAGCTACAGGAGTCGCTTGCGTTAAGAGTTCGAGCCCAGCCCGAGGCTTACACACACCACAGAAGGGTCCTTGGTGGCCACTGCTGTGGATATTCCTCGGGCAGGAAAGAACACATCAGGTGATGTGGCACCACAGTGGGGATTCCTCAGAAACACAATGCCAACAGCTGTACCAGCTGCTACCACAGGCTCCATGGCTGGGGAAACACGTGGCAGGAGCGCCAATCGTACCATCAGCTGGAATAGTTACTGTGGTGTGGGCTAGAGAGGCAGGAAGCTGTTGCATTCCCCAAAATTTCTAACCCCTGTATTTCTTACTACTGGAACAATGTTCTACCATTCCCTCAAAGTCCTCCATCACCCCATTAACTGAAATAACCCGTGCTGTCAAAAAAACAAAAAAAAAAAGGTAGATTAAAGATTTAAAGAAGTCTGAAAACTGAGTATAGTTTTCTCTTCGAGACTGTGAGGGATGGAAATGAGAAAGAAAAGAGATAAGCAAAGGGGCTTGGGTTAAGTTCAATTAGCAGTAAAGCATGCTCAGGAAAGGTGTGTGCATAAAATACAGGCCTCAGGGAATAATGGTGGTAAATAGACAAATTAAACTTCAAGAGTCTTCCTAACCTTTCATACATATAATTATTTTTTTTTTAATATTTACTGAGTATAAAAGGATCAGCCTTAGACCCTTGCAATGAAAGTGATAAATGGTCATATTGCTTGTGTGTTAATTAATACTAACCCCTCTCTGGATAACCAAAAAAAAATATGCAAGGAAAGAAAACAACACACACAAGAAAAACTCAAGCCCTTATGGATGCAATATACGTGCTTTTAAGCAAAGGGAGCCTGGCAGGTGGGTGTGTTCCAAATAAACTGCACTTACTTTCTATACGGAAACAACAACCTGAAAAAATGAAACTCAATCAAGTGCAAAGCATTAAATTGCATCTTTACTTGTAAGATACTTTTACCAAAACATTCAGCCACTTCAGCAACAATCTCATCCAAACTACAATATTTGGAGTAAATGGTGTGAATAGAAACTTTCGGTTCTACACTAGGCATTTTCAGAGATTGACCTAAAACACAGTGAGCTTCTGCACAGTCGACTTAATCCCTAGAGAAGAAGAAAACTTGCTAGAAGCATACCTTTACAACACTGTCTCTTAATCCACACCACTTGCGATTTGCTTGGGTTGGTTGTGGTGGGTTTTTTTTGGTTTCTTGTTTTTTAAAAGAAGGATACCAAAATACAGCAGATCTCAGTTATACAAAAATATAACAATCACAGAGTTCTTCTGAGAATGAACCAGCATTCCATATTAAATCATACCAAGACTGTTGAAAAGTCAGCACTGAACCGAACACATTAAAAACCACAAAAAACCTCACAAAAAACATCCGCGAAAAAAACCCCTCAGATTCACACGTAATCAACTCAAGTCCTGAAAAGAACTGTGTGGCCTGACAGTCTGTACTTTCTGTAGAGGATTACTAAGGATTATATGTAATTAGCCATAATTGCACATTATTTTTCCTCAGTTTTATAAAGGAGGACAACCGATATGGATTCTCTCTGGTTTCTAATAACATTTTGTCCCCTGAATCTTAACAGTAATTTCTAATTTTGCACTGAAAATGATTATGAAAAAACTTCTGGGATTTCCACTGAGCACAAGTAGCAAGACTCAGTTCAAAACCGGTATCAGAACAACTAATCAAAGACCATGCTGCAATTGCTGTCTGCTTGCTTAATGATGACTTAAAATGAACTGGCTTTCTGTTAGAGCAAAACACTCATGGATTTGATGTTTCAGAAAAAGGACTGTAAGATAATGAGTATTTTTAGTATTGTCATTTATTGAAAGCATAGAGAGTACTATTAGTCCTTCCAATTCTGAACACTTTCGTATTGCGTAATTCAAGGATGAGAAGGTTGTGAACAGTGGTTTTGAAAAGATATTTTAGGTCTTCTAGTTTTAGAAGCGGCACATAAAACCAAAATGCCTTTTTGGATGCCTTGGCACAAGAAAAAAAAAAAAGCAAAGAAAAACATGAAATGCAAGCAACATACTTTTTATGTGATATTAAAGAAAAAAGCACCGTATCTTTCACATTTTATGTCCTAAGTAGGTTTAAGTACTGCCTATTACTTGTCAAGAATTCAATAGCAAATAGAAACTTTCCAGGTTGACGTGCTGGGGCAGAGCAAGGTCATTCTTTAAAGCATTTGCTCCCTTGAGAGGAAAACCTGGAAGGATGCTGTTTGAGCAATTTATACCAGGCACAGCAAGTCATTAGATCTCTGTGCTGCAAGTCTGCCATGATCCTGATTCCACAGCCATACGTGGTTACCATGGTGGGAACCAGTTCTAAAAGCCTGTAAGTCAAAGGAGCGCAGAGGTGTGTATTTCCTTCTCAATGTGCTGAGCACTTATAGGCACTGTAAATCTTTCACGGAATAGGACGAGAGCAGAAAAGAAAAGGAGCATTAGGCAGGTGAACATCACGCATTATTGTTCGAAGAAGTAAATTTTCGATTTTGGAGGGGGAGACAGGATTGTGGAGGGGGAAAAAAATAAAATCAATTTGCAGGTAAGAAAATATTCTTTCCAGTTAGCACTTTAAAGAGAATTTTTCTCCTGATCCAGTTTGACTTCAAAACAAAAACCAAACAATAAGTAATCCCACAGCATCTGTAAGTAAATACTATACTGTTAATTTTCTCCTTAAAAGTTTTGCTGAAGTGAAGAGATTTGTATTTTAAATAGCCAAAACAATGCAATTCCTGGACTGTACTTTGTAAAGACTTAAAAACTCAGCATTTTAGGCCATCCAAGAGGAATATACAAGCTTGCAAATAACTCCCTTTTCCAGGAGAAGATTACAAAAGGATGCAACATATGTCTAGCTTTCAGGTATATAGCAGCCAATACAGGATATAGATTTGCCTATATAGAACATGACCTTATTCCATTTATATGGGCACAATTTCAAGTCTAACACAGGCCTACATGATTAAAGAGGAACAGAAATGAGCCTATTAAGTGCATACTCCCGATATGCACGTCACATGTAGCACTATCGAACGTTTACTTTTATTTTCACTGGAGATTAGAAATGACACAAAACCCAGAAGTGCTTTCACCAACAAGAACTACACACGGGCTAGTCCCACTCCTCCTTCTCTTGGTGCTTCAATGATCTAAGGTGACACGCATTCCTCTACTTGCTGTCCCCAAGGACAGCCCTGTCTTGAATGTCTCAGCCCAGGCAGATGACTTCTCATTTTAGCATGGACTGCTTCACTGGCCTGTTCACAGTCCTTCCTGTGCCTCTGAACCATACAAAAGGAGAGCTAATCCTCAAGTTTTTGGCTAATTTTATCCTCACACTTGCTGAATGCAGTTTTGTGTGTCTAGGTTTAGTATGTGTCTGGAAAATAAAAAGCTCAGGAATATAACTGTGTGTGTATATATATGTATGATTATTATTTTTAACTCTCAAACTTCATTACTGAATCTTTACATATACTCAATGTAAGTGACTTACTATTTTACGGCCTTCTCAAAATACTCTCCTATAATATGTGAATTTGTCCCTTTAGCTTAGGGAGCTATGTGAACGAATTTAATGTGCTCAGAAGACCTCCTGCATTTCTTGTACATTCACATATCTCAATTCTCACATATTTTTAACACTGGGAAATACATCAAGCTAAAACTCTATGAAAAAAAAAAAAAGCCTTATGAAGACAAAATTAAGGCACCAGACTCATTAATGGCAAGCAAGAGTAGAAAAATCAAGCAAGGACATCACCATCACCTTTACACTATCCAATGAGCTTTGGCAATAGCCTGTATTAGGCAAGAGATGTGCTACTGTATTTTAAAAGGGGACACAAGGCATTCCCCAGTCTCATTGCTTCTTGACTTTCTTGAGCATTATTCAGTCAAACAGCAAAGCATTTCCATACTTTACATTTACTTACCTCCATTCAAAAATTCCAAATAGGAAAGAAAACATACCATCCCTAGGAATCATAGTTTTTGTTTACATCAAACATCGCCTCTATGTATAACTACATATGCTTTTCACAATAGGAAAGCATGAATGCTTTTGTCCACATGAAGATTATCCAAGTACCTCTCTGACGTAGAAGGGTCTTAGAATACACCATATATTCAACCAGATTAAACCCTACGACACACACAAAGGAGAGCAAAGTACCCTGACAAAAAATGATTCTAACGTATATATGAGCATTAAGATACTGTTATTAAGTTTTCTGACAGAAAATTAATTGCCTTTTAAAAAGCCACTGCATTTCTGTAGCCACATTCTTGACCTAAATGCATAGTCAAAGTTCCATTGAAACCAATAGTACAACGCGTGCATTAAATGAGGACCCACAACAAAGTCATCATTTTGTTAAAAGATAAAATTTACACTATGCTCCTAGCAATGCATCAGTCAGAGCTTCTTACTGCAAAAAAAAAATGGGAGCCCACCAGTACATATTGAACTTATCACAACTTCCTCACAGGTCAGAGTATGTTTCACTTTTCTTTTTTTCTAAAGCACATCCATGGCCAGAAAATAATGTCTCTCGCATGTTTGTTACGAGGCATCTACACATGTAGAAGCAGTATGTATGCATATACATGCATGCACCTTTAAAGCACTATTATAAGGCTTCCTTTCCAGTATTATTAGCAGCTGCTTGCATATGTGTAACTTCTTGTCCAGAGTGACAGCTGTATTTTCGCCTGTTTTGACATTGAGTCTGATCTGGGTGAATAGCTCATATCCATTAAAGTGCTATTACAACACTGAATGACTGCCAGAATACTTCCTGATCAATTTTAAAAGCCAGCTAGCTGTCATCATCTAATCGCAACAGCAGAAAACAAATCTTTGGGGAATAAAACAAGATTTTAAAACATTTTTAAAAAGCAGGGTATTAAGTCTAAAACCTCCAAACTATTTAAATAAAAATCACAAGCTGCAGCGATATCTAGGTAAAAATCTCTGCACTTCGAAAACCCATATACTTCTTACTGACAAGCATTCTAACATAGTCTCTAAATCTACCATTTCAACAATCCCTGGAGTTTGAACTCTTGCCATTACATAACTTAATAAAGCAGCACTGAAAACAATCACCACAGAGTGTGATTGTGCTCACCATTAAATTTAGTTCTATAAAATTTTAGACTGAATTCAATCATCTTTCTGTCTTTGGTTGAATGGCTGAAACCCAACGCGCAGGTTCAACTCCTTACTTCTGAATAGATTTACAATATGCATATTTTTAAGCTGCAGTACAAACACCATTTCAGACTTCCATTTATCAAGCATACTTGAAAGGCTGTATAACTCACAAAGACAGTTAAGACCACTTGACGAGAAGGCACAGTTGGCACAAGGTTGGCACAGCTTTAAGAGGGCCTACAGCAATGCCGTATTTGTAATACAGCTCATTACAAGAACCAAAAAATGGGTTGTAAGAAGTGACATGTTCTATATGAAAGATGTCTAGCAAGTCAACCATGCAATGCCCATGTGCACGCCAAGTGACTAGTCAGCGCATAGATGACTTTTTCATTTGTCCCCACTGCACTGTTTTCTCAACAACGCTGTGCAGCTTGCTGCTTTGCTGTGTGGTCAGTCTGTTTTGATCGGTGAAACGGAAAAAAACAGCCACCTGAATGAAATGTTGCTGCATCAAAATATATTCATGAAACCAGCTCAAAAAAGTGGACCCACCATCTACTCCACAAATGCCCATAACTTGCCTCCAAAAACAACACTGTGCACTTGTCATTGAAAATATACCATGAATTAAAAGTTCTTTGAAGAGCTTCTTCTGCATCTCTAACCTGGAGCTGAAACAATGTCAAACAAGCAAAAAACCAAAAACACTCAACAAAACAAACACACTCCATCACCCAAAAAAAAAAAAAAAAAAGGCACAATGCCAAACCACACAACCACCAAAAAAAACCCAACCAAACCAACCACAAAACAAAATGTTACCAGAAGACGCCAAAAACAGCCACGCTATACCAGGAAAAGACTATCAACATGCAGATTTGCATCTAAATAACTGAGTAACAACAAAGTCCACTCTTTCAGTCCTAGTTCCCATATAAATGGCCTCTATACTTATGAAGTTATAAAACTTAATTAGAAAGTTGCATTACTACCTGCCAAAAATAATGCCATTTGACAGTTTATAATACGATAATCATTAAGAAATCTTGAAAGTGTTATCCTAGCCAAAGTGTTCATAACATGAAACCTCTCTGTATGTAACATAAGGAACTAGAGGATTAGCGAGGGTTCTGCAAACATAGGTACAATATATTTTATAGGTGAGTGATGACTCAGTTCTGAAAATACATGCTGAAGAAGTTTGCGTAGAATGCATGTCATAAGACCTTACTGGATTTGCAGCATCTCAAAAAACGCAAACTGCAGATGAAAGGAACTTTAACAGCGACTGCTGGACTTAAGGGACAACAAATGAATTTTCAGAGAAGCCAGAGTGACAACATACTTACAATTTAATATAAGGAATCCCCCCCCCTCAGGCTTTGGTTCAACCCAAACCAAGTGGACAGACTCTCAGTAAAGAATTTCAAATCCATTAAAATAAAAATATAAATACAGTAAATTATTCAGATGTACACTTAAAAAAAACAAACCACAAACAACTTTGGCTTGTATATTGTAAACATTTAGTTGTAAAACTAATTTGTGTCTATGCCTTAGGTCTAGGATGAGGCATTCTGATATGAAGTACTTAACTAGCATGACATCAGCTCCATTAGAATATATGACTATTTTTCCTGTTGTGGTTTATACATTTAGTAGAGAGGATTCTGATTTCCAAGTAGATCCTCTGACTTTTATGAGAATAGTAATAACCTAAAGCTGGAAAATAACATTTTTCTATGACAGGTGGCTAGGAACATTTGTGTTAATGTTAAAAAATTAAATCACATATTAATGTATTATATATTATTAAGATATCTATAACTAACTTATGTATTTTATTAATACAAATAGACCTATAAATGGTATAAAACGTACATTGTTAAAGCTTAGCTTAGGAGGATAACGTGTTTATTAACTGTTGATAACTCTGGATAACAGCGCCAGCGATAAGTAGTGGCTGCATTAATAACTACAGTGGGAAAGGACTACTGGGAATCTGCATGTTTGCAAAAGGATTCTGAACAGCTAATATGTACAGATTACTACAAAGTACTGTGCATGGAAATATACATTGCCTTGTAACCTGACATCAATAATGCTGCCTATTAAAAAAATCATTGTAACATTTCCATAATTGAAGGGTTCTCAAGATCTTGCTCTGTTAACTGCGAAAATTGCTGCAGCTACCTTCTTACAGTCCCAAAATTAGTATGCGCTTTCTGTTAATGTGATTGTACATTAGAAAAAGAGAAATCATAAAAAACTGACTAAGGGGCTGAAGAAAACTGATCTCTTTGCCTCACAGCAAGCCAACACATCAACACGCTACTAACAGGATGGTCCAACTATATAATAGAAACAAAATCTGGAACTCAGCGTGAACTAGCTAAGCCAGCTAGTTAAGAGTTATCTATTTACTATTTAGGAAGGAAGGGCATGGACCACATCACAACTAACATCCCAATCCCAAATTGGCAGGTTCTCCAACATGAATTGGCTTGTTGCCACTACGCTTAATCTCAGCAGGAACACACAACAGGAGGAAAAAAACATTACAAAAGACCAGAACAGGAAGGAGGGACAACAGGAGTCTGCAAGCCTGGTCTTCTCTGATATTTGCAGAGGAAGGAGGTCACCAATTAAGAGACACCTAAGTCACATGTGAATGAGTTTTAAAAAAAAAAAAAAAAAGGACAACAAACCTTCTCCCCCACCCCTGCTCCCCCCACCACCCCGTCATCCAGCAGATAGGAATGGAGGGTTACATTTGACTCATGATGCTAAAACCTGTCATGATACTACTTGATAGAAGTATTAAGTTACTATTAAACTAATTTTAGAGGTATTATAAAGAGCATAAGAGTCACATATTTACTACCATCTGCCAGAAACGATTACAGTATTAAAGGTACAAAACAGTTATTGGAAAACCCATCTAAACTACTGGTTTAGCAATTTCATCGTTAGGAAAGCTTCATGATGTAATGCCCATCTTGCTCTCACAGGTATTGATTATGCCCATATGACATATTATATAATACAGCTAGTATACTATTAATGATGACAGCAGAGAGGACTTTGCTTTATTTACAGTGTTACAGGAGAAGTTGCTCGTTACATCAAAACCTCAAGCCAAAAGAAAGGAGCAGAGAAATATATGCAATTCTGCAATAGTTTGGCTAACGGTCATTGCAAATATCATGCCAAGCTTCATACCATTTTTTTTTTTTTCTTAAAAAAAATGAGCTTGTCACACTGTTCACTAGGGAGATAACCAAGCCTCGGACTGTAAGTAAATCCACCAACACTAAAACCTCTCCCAGATGTGCAGCTGCTTTCTGCAGCACAGAGATATTTCTTAGCCTTTAAGCAATATGAAAATGAACTACCAACTGAAAAGAATAGTTGTCATATGATAATTTACTGGGCTGGGGAAAAAAGTCAGTGGATATTCAGGGGACCACACATCCTAGCAGGGGTCTTGCACCCTTTGACCTTCCAGCTCACAATCTGGTTGTTCTGGAACGGTGACCTACGCGTCACCTATACAGGATCTGTGCCTCGGGGGCTTCATTGTGGAGGTGCACAGCACAAACACACGGCCCCCATTTCCTTCCCCAACCTCCCTGTTGCTCACTCTTAAGCATATGGGATCCATGTCCTCAGTGTTACCTACTTCCAGGACAGCTCTGTCCTCCTAGTTTGGAATAAAGGCCCACCTCTCCCTGCAGTGCTCTGCCCTTGCTCTTTTTTCCTCCTGACCAACTCCACACCCACAGGGCATTGCTTCAGCTAAAGGCAAGATGAGGAAGACAGAGGCACAGCACAGCTGGCGGAGCCAGGCACAACATAGCACCCAACTGCTACCACAAATATTACAGGAATCACAGTAGCACCACATAGTTTTAGTACTGTTTGGTACGGTGCATTTCAGCATTACGCTTTTATGGTGGTAGGAGTGACTACAGTAACTCAGCCCTGTCATTACACTGGGAGAATCTCCACCCATCGCTGTTTCACTAACAAGGACAATGTTAAGAGTCCGACATACAACTGTACTTCACATTTATGAGTGTCATTCACAAGAGACTTGACATCATTTTTCTTGGGATTTTTTTTTGTGCGAGGGGAACAGAGATAAGTTCAAGTCTGGTTTCATCCTTCTGTACAGAACTTGAAGTTTTGTTTTTTTTTTTTTTTCCTATTCTTCCAGTTCTTTTTCCAGCAAGAAATGGAGATTTGCCATTGTACCAAAATGGGTCAACATCATTCTCCCTGTTCTCTATATTGGACAGCTGTAAGGCATTTCATGTGAACTGCCAGTCACTCAATATGCTGCTCTGTGATTTATGAATATTGTTAGATACTGATATAGGGATGTAGCATTTCAACAGTACTGTAATTATGGGAGCATCCTACGTGTGGGCTTGACATTTACCAAGGTAACTCAGTTGTTGGGAATACAAACCAATAAGGAAGGGGGATTATGGCTCAGTTAGCCACTTTTAGCATTGGTACCTCATCTATTCCATATGTTTTCCCCATTCAGTTATATATTACAAATAGATTTAAAATGTTATTAGAGTTTCAAAGACAAGCAGGTTATAAAAATCTCAGTTTGTTACATTTTTTTGTTCCCTGAAAAATCCTACTACACAGAAAAAAGCACAACTCATAGCATATTATTTATTTACATAGGAATTAAAGTTGCATGTTACCATGGAACAAAATAGGGAGGCAGCCTAGGCTCTGTCCATACTGATGGGAAGTTTTGAAAGACTTCCAGTTATGGAGAGAAAAAGATACTGTAAATGAAAGCCAACATTTCTGAATTTGTATAGGTGGAGTTAACAACCTTCTCCTTTATCTCCAGATAGAATTTGTGTGCCCGATCTGTCTCCATTACTGTTCACATCCCTCATGCTGGCCATCCAGTCTTTACATCAAATATTTAATTTCCCTCTTCTCTGAGAGTTTAAGGTATTTGCATGGATACTTCAAAAAGCCTATTAAGCAACACAGCAACATATGTGTTAGTAATACAGGCAGGCCTCACAATCCCACTAACAATCACCATTGGAAAAAAAATAAAATAAAATTCAATAGCAGGGAACACCTACTTCAGCACCAAAAAAAGGTCTAAATGTCTCTGTAGATTTCACCTTTTTTTTTTTTTGGGGGGGGGGAGGGGAAGGAATGGAAGGAAGGACAAAAAAAAAAAATCACCACACAAAAAACCTGTGCATGAAAGCTGTCCCCTTACATGGTTCACATACCTTCAAGCACATAACATGCAAAATGATTTAACATCACTTCTAAAAACCTAGTGGCAAATTACCACTGCATCTATTTCAGAACTCCTTTTATCGAGTCAGGTGTGCGTGAGCTTGTTGTTTCAACATGCCAAAGTTGCCAGCAGAGAGGATTACAAAGAGTGTATCAAGAGAGCATGGAGTGGGTGCTGACTCTTAAAAACAAGAACTGTAACACTTCAAACGCACATCATGAAGCAATGGGACTGCGAAAAGTCCCTGCCCTCGCAACTCTCTGAACCTTAATGCCTGGACATAACAGCTTAGCAAGGCAAGCACTGATGGCAATCGTCACAGCACTCGAAACTCCCTGTTCTAAGTAATCAAAACTGGGTGTATAAATCCCTTGCGAAGTACCCAAAGTAATCCATTTGACAGTGTCCCTTTAGCTACCATGCCCTATAATTTCTGAGTTAGAAATGGCTGAGTTCATTACAATTTAGAGTGGTTTTATTCAAAAGAAAAAACAAAGAAACAGAAAAACCTCAAAGTCTTCCCAAGCATCAAAGGTGCATCCTTGCTGTAAATAAACAAAATTTTGCATCTACAGCACTATAGTTTTGCAATAACCTGTTTACTTTGAGAAATCTTTGTCTTGCATACATAGAAGGCAAGACTTTCTTAATTGTCTCCAAACTATTACATGTTTTAGTAACTGACATTCACTATTAATATAGATAAAAGCATAGTGAAGTTGTGACACACGATTCCTGTCTATGTGATATGTAGGTGAAGAATATTTGTAGTAGTAAATAAACGAAGTTATGAATAAAGTGTCAAGCCTTTCATAATAAAAAGAATGTTAACTCCATGAACTCATAGCTTCAGACTGGATTGTTTTCCATATCTTGTTTGTATCCTCTTAACTAATTCTTTAACCACATCAAAACATGTATCAGTTGCTTCTGAATGATCTTCTACGAAACTGAACTAAAAATGGAGCTAGACCAATGCTTACACAAGAAACACAGCTTATTACATTTGTTGCACTCCAAATAAATATTGATTTCAATCTCAGAATGCTATGAAAGGGCTTGCATCAATTACACAGTACATCACAGTCATGATACAAGTTACCTAATTCCAGTGATGCACACAGCAAATCAATCATTCACATCCACACACCTTGGTGAGCGAGAGCCACCACTACTTACCTTTATCTGAACTTTTAAACACTGCATTCATTTTGGAGTGGCATTATAAAGGAAAAGGTTTACAATGTAAAAAATGTCAGCTAATCTGCCAAAAAACCTGTAGTAATTATAATTACCTCTATTCATGTCATGTGTGTTTTAATACGTACACAAATGAGTAAAAGAGCCCTTAATGACAACAACATTATGAGGGGAGGTTTCCCTTTTGCATTATCTATTTATTCAACACAAAATTATTAGGCTATTGTGATAAAGCAGCTAGAGTACAATGACTTTCCTTTAATCACTAATTAAAATGCTGATTGCCTGTTGAGTGAGACGTGCAGTTATGGTCAAACACCGAGTCCTATTGTGTGATAACAGCTTGGGCTGGCCTTACAACTGGGTGGGGTTGAATCACTGCTAAGTAAACAAACCCTCTATGGCTGGAAAACACAATCGTTTCAGCTCAATAAAATCCTTAAGTAACTTTTAATTTTACAGCCTTAGACAAGCTAATATTGCAGAGCACAAAAGTTCAGAGATAAAGAGACCTACCAGGTGCTGGAATAAACAAGCAATTACACAGATTATAGAAGAGCAGTACTGGGTCTGTATGAATTAATTTATTCTATGTACAAGCTGAGGTGGAAATTAATTTCATGGGGCCAAATTCAAAGGACCACTGGGACATTATTGACTTCATCTATTCAACTTCTTAAGTATACTCAAATTACACCTCTGCAATCCCACTGATAGCAACCCAGTGCCATCAGTGGGGTTTCACAGACATAGTCAGGAGAACTCACACACTCATATTTCCCTTACCTCCTTGATTTGTTGCAAAATAAATTAAGTAAAATAAATCCTATTTGTCTATAGTCCTGTGTTCTGTGTAATCATTTAAACTGATGCTACAGGAAAAAAAAAATATGCAAAATGCCACTGTTCACATTGGACACTATTTAACATAAGCTGTTATGCTCTAGGCTTCAATGCCAAACAAGAACAAAAACTGTGCACACACACAAGGTGTAGGACATGAGAAAAACAGCAGCATGGTACTTGTCCTTTACAAAATGGAGAGAATTATTTCTCAAAAACAGGGTAAATTATTTCCAATTAAAACCAAAATAACCTAACAACTGATTCTAGTATTATGATTTTAGTTACATGAACTACCATTGCAGATCCCTGAGTGGAACTGCAGCATCTGGCACTTTCCAAAACAGTGAGAAAAAAATGTTTCTTCTAACCATGGTTTACTGCTATTCTAAGAAATCAATTTAACCCATAAAGTTAACATGGCATAGATGAAACAAACACACATCATTTTTCATCAGTGAATTCATTCCTTTAAAAGGCCAAGTCTCGTTGGTTACTAACTTAAGACAGCTCCATCACATAAATAAGTAAGAACAAATTTGCTTTCTTCCAGTTCAGTAGGTTTATTCTCTTAACAGAACAAATAATAATGTGCTGTTTAATGGACTAACCTTTATCACATTCCAAATAATCACATAAAGTTCGGTGTGTTTTGGTTGTTTCTTGGTTTTCTTTTTAATACACAGTAAAAGAAATGATCTGGGCGTATTATTGTTGTAGCAATATGTTTACACTTGCCTGTTACTCATAACTTGTAGTTACAATTACAGAAACTTCAAATTAATAGTTTTTTTAAATTACTTTTACATCCACACAATGCCACACGAGGGCAGAAAGAATGATTTTTGGTCTATAGCTGCAAACATCTGTCTTCCACATCTTTTTCCTACTTGTCTCTTTTCTGCTAGTTGCTATATATATATATGCGCACATACACATTCAGTCAAATCAACTACCTCACAAGAATTACAGTATTTAAACAAAAAAAAAAAAAAAAATTGACCACTCCACAAGAACTCTGCACTTGGTGTCTCATTTCTCCACCCCACCTGTAAGAACACCCATTTCACCTCTCTACAAGTCTTTGTCTTCTGGAAGTAAAAACAGTATCTCTCACTCTTTTAACATTTTCATTGCTTTTCTAGAATTTTCTGTAGAAGACAGGAACTGAAAATAATTCCCTTATGTTTCTGTTTCAACTGTAGAAGCATGTTTGGGCTTTGTGTTGTGTTTTTTTTTTCCCCTTCCATTTTGCTTGAGTGCAACTGAAACGGTTGTTTTGTTTATATGCAGCTGCTATTTATATAATAATTCATCTCACAAAAAGAGAAACCAAAAGTCCATGTTCTGTTCAGCGTTTGGGAGTCTCACACAAGGGGCACAGGTGGAGGGAGTTCTCCTCCCCTACTGATTCTGTACAGAGAGGGCAGTGAACATGCCACATCTTGCAGGTTGTCAACACTAGACATAGAATTGAACACGTCAGACTATCTCCCACACTCTATGACTATTATTACCAATTGCAACTATGGCACTATGCTTCACTTCATTCTTTCATCTCCAAATAAATACAACTACGGCTCTTCTCTTACACTTGCATTGGGAGACCAGTGCCAGGAAACTACAACTGATGTAACAGCCAGGATCCAGCCCACACTGAATAAAATCCATCAGTTAATGGCTGACCTAGCGCTTTGCTCGCTCTGCCTTTGCCGAGCCACACCTCTGGTATCAGTGAGTATTCTGTGTAATTAAAAATATAAAAGGACAGCATCAAAATCAGCTGTAGGGCAAATCACCAAAATATTGTCGTGGCTACCAAAAGTTCAAATGAAGTTTGTTTCTAGATTTCTGTAGACCATTTGGTGATCAAGTCACTGAGATATTTTACAAGAGGCATCACTAAAGTACAGGAGTCATGATAATTTTGAAATACAGGGCAAATTGTGATGATAGCTATTGGTAGAAGTACTTCAGAATGATGGATAAAACAGCTCAGGCCCTAATCTTCCATGAAGACATGCATCAGTCTCTGAATCCCTGCCTATGTTTCTCAGGCTTTGCAGAAGTAGATGGAGTTGCGGAGGGTATTCAAGTGCAGGACTAGAATCCAGAGGCACAGGTCTAAGGCTTTTTACTTTCTAAGCATTCAACAGTTACAAAACTTGGGTTTATTCTACAAACCTCCCTTAAGCTTATAGCTCAAAGCCTTTTAACCCTTCCACTTAACGCATTCAAATAACTTCCAGAGGTATCAGTTTCATAACCACTGAACAAATACAGATTGGATGCAGTGACCCATCTTTCTAGACAGCACTGCTTTAGCTTTCTTATGATCACTATTACCCACGTGTCATCAAAAAGCTGTCTCTTACTACCTATAATACTCAGGTGGCTTAGCAAATACAAAAATTCAATTTTTAGAGGCATATTGATTATTGAGCACTCCACTTGCTAAAAACCACATCTTTCTTACGTAAAGAAGGAACGAACTTTAACTTTATACCCCAACAGCTATGCCCTGATCAGCCCCTCTCAGTGTTTCAAAACTGAACTTGCAAAGAAATCTGCCCACGTTTTTATAAACTTGCTTACGTTTGTAGTCTATGACTTCCATCTAGCTTTGACACATGCAGGCATCCAATATTTAACCACAGAAATTCTGGTATCTTATCCAGTACCATACCCAGATGTCCTAAAAAGAGACAAATAGACACAGCAACAGCAAGGGAAAACTGTTGCTGAAGTATCTGCTATTCACCCATCCAGGCTGTTCCAGGCACTCTCCAGTGATGCAAAGCTGAAGACTAATTAGCACTTTCACAGCAGTCCGCTTAAGAGATACAAAGAATACCAATAGTCTAGGCAAATACATGTAATATACAGGAACAGCATGCAATAGTTGCAAAGGACCACTTAAGATGGTCTAATTACAGCTGGAAAACTTGTATGCACTGAACTGGAAACATGCTTCCAACCCAAACTATTCTATGAAACAACAATGAGAAACACTAGGGTGAGGTTAAAGAACAAGCATACACATCATTGTGAAAATCTTCCTAAAAGCCAAGTGTATTAGGCCATAGAACAGTCTCACTGGGTAGATGGCAGAAGCCCACTAGCTTTTGACTTGTAGAACAAAGCAGAAGACTAGAAAATAAACTGTGGAGATTCACTGTAAAAACTGGATGATCTAACTGGTCTTTTCCACGATTGAATTCCATGATTCAGTAGCCCTGGGCCTTGTTTAATCTTTTTCAAAGCCTCACACAGCAATAAACTAGGGAACCAATTTATATCTAACAGCAATATTTGGAATTCTTTTCCAAAGTTCTTTATATTCACTTTATCCCAAATCAAAACAGTTCTGTTTGTATCTACTCTAAATAATCTGACTGAGCACATTTCATAAGGCAAATATATTATATCCAAATAGAAAGCATATCATAAGACAAATATGTTATAGCCAAATAGAAAGGAGTAGCAGATGCTCAGGTGCAAAAGCAGCCTTTAGGACTTCATCTATCACCATCACAGACAACAAGAGAAACATAGATCGAAGGATCCTCTAGCATCATCTCCCAAGTCATGTTGTGCCATAATTCGAAGATAAGTCTTACAGACTTCTGTTTTGTGCCAAATAAACTTAAAGCCCAAACCTATGCCAAAACACACCCTTCTAATACACATTCAGTTTACGCTTCACAGAATGGTTTGGGTTGGAAGAGACCTTAAAGATCATCTAGTTCCAACACCCCTGCCATGGGCAGGGACACCTCCCACTAGACCAGGCTGCTCAAAGCCCCATGCAGCCTGGCCTTGAACACTTCCAGGGATGGGGCATCCACAACTTCCCTGGGCAACCTGTTCCAGTGCCTCACCACCCTCACAGTAAAGACTTTCTTCCTGACATCCAATCTAAATCTACCCCTTTTCAGTTTGAGGCTGTTACCCTGTGTCCTATCATTACACTACCTGAATTACACTTGCATGCTACAACGATGCCACAGTACATACATGAGAAGAATCTGATTACTGTATTAGTGTTATAATGCTAAAATGAAGATTGCATACCTGTGAAGTATTATGAACAGAGTTAGTGCTTATGAATAGGTTACATATCAGCACATAACTTAGTGCTACCTTTATTAGCTGCAACAAAGTGCAGATGTGCACACCAGTTTATTTTCTTTTTATGAAAGGAATGGTTTTAATCAATAAAATAAGTACCATCTCAAACTGGCTCATTACATGGACTGGGAAGCATGCCTAAATCAATTCAAGAAACTGCTGCCATTACTTGTACCCAAAAGAGATTTTGTTTGGCCTTCCACAGTGTGTGAACATGCTCATGTGTGACTAAGAAAATGCAATGCTGTGGTTTTCTTCTATTTCCTTGTCCTAGCTCAAGGCAACACATGGAGCACTTTACCTGTCAAATTTACAGACAGTTATATCCCTCTCATTAGGATTTCCTTGATTAAAAACAAACAAACCTTAACTTCTTCACTTTTTCCTTTTAGACTGAGGTTTCTAGATCTCACATACTTACTCAAGACTCCTGTTCCACATCTCAGAATGATAATCCAATCTTTGCGTTTTGTATTAACGTGCCACACTATCCTCACGTTCAGCTTGTTACCAACTGCCATGACCCCAAGGTGCTTTTTCTCCTAGATCATCTTCTCACCAAGTATTTAACGTCTTTGCATCATAAAGTTTAGCACTTCCCTTTAGTGAATTGCATATGTTTTATGTCCTCAATTTATCAATATAATTTTGAATTCCAATTGAAAATCCAATTTTGAATTGGATTTAAGGTGCTCGCAGACCTTCCCTGCTGTAAGTAGCTCTGGGTAACAACTGCAAACTAAGTACTTCCTATTTCTTCATCCAAGGCATCAGTGAAGACAAATGTTATCAGACTGAGGTCAGGTCCTGAAGGTATCTCACCAACTCCCTCTACATTGAAACTGTATTCACATTGCTTACTTTAGGACAGGAGTTTGGTACCTGTGTTAGGATTCTAGGCTTTCTATCCGATTATGATTTTTCTCTCAATCATTATTCCCACCCCCTTTATGACTACTTCCCCTTAATCACGTTTCTCACAGAACATCTGAAGAAAGAATGTCAAAGTTATCTTCTAAAATCTAGAATTTTACTAAAAAGAATGTTAAAATAATGATGTATGACACACCTTGTTTCTCTACTACCTATAAGGTGTGTTTATCCTATTACTGAAAAAAAATCATGTAGGTTTAACACTACATTCTTGAAGAAGTCATGTTGATTGTTACATATGTCTTTGTTATCTTCCAAAATGCTTATGAGCAATGTCTATTTTTCCAATAACTGAAGTTTGCTGACTGTTCTGTTGGCACCTGGGTCAATAAAATTTAAAGAGAAGCGTGGCTGAGCAAAGAGACAGTATTCACAGAGTCTTCCTTCGGGAAACCAATTAAATGCCTAAATGAGAACTTCTTATACAGAAGGGCACTGCCGCAGGAGCCCCCTCCCTCTATTAGGCACCTTGAATCATCTCTAGTCACTATCTGAGGCCTAACTTCGGCATCTAAGTTGTGTGCTGAAGGAAGCAGTGTGAGCACAGCTCTATACCTGCTAGCATGCTAGGGATCTCCCCAGTTCTCCAAGGGTTTTCACAGATAACACTGTCATCTAGGTGAGTGGTCTGGCCAGTTCTCAATTACTCTTGGATAAATATCATTAGTTACTAAAAAAAAAAAAAAAAAACACACACACAAAAAAACCCAAAACACCCCAACAAAACAAGAACAACCACCACACCACAACACACTTCACCATGGATGTTAATAGAAACATATGACATCCACTAATAAGAACTCCTTGTGAGAATTAAGCAGCAAGAAGTTTACAAATTATTCCAAGAATGCCAAGGCACTTACTGATCTCTTACATAATCACTAAGCAGCAGGCAAGCCCTTTTCTCATCCTTCCTTTCTCAGTGCTTTGTCTCTTATTAGTTGAATTCTATTTTGTGCCCAAGTCTTTCAAATTTTATCTCCACCTGCCCATCCCATTCTTTCATACTCATCCATGTAATTTGACCCAATTTCAGCTTTTGGCAACATCCCTCAAGTTTTAGGTCACTGAGGAGCTCGTGTTTAGTTAAACCGGACTGTGTTAAACTTCCTTTCTTTGTACTAGTAAAGTTAGAGAAATATTCACAAGGGCTCAAACACTAAAGAACTGTCAACTGCCTTCATGTCACTTCACCATGTACCTGCTTCCATCAGAGAGCTACCTGCCATTTCTCCGAGTTTACTGAAGTGCACTTTCTTGAAGCTTACTGTCTTTAATAATGGGATACGTGACACATTCTGAAAGCAGCACAAACTCCTATCCAACAGCCAGAAAGGCATCGGGAAAATTAATCAAAAAACTGAAAACTAGCCAAGTGGTAGCCATGGAAATGCTAGAGACAGGCAAATAAGGCCAAGCAACTGGAGGAGTGACTCGAAAGGCTACACATTGCATAAAGCCCCAACACTTTGCTCCTAGATTGCAGTAACGAATTTTTGGACCTGTCAATTACATGGCTTTACACAAGTGAAGTCAATTTGACCCTAAAAGAGGTCCTATTTCCTTGGCACTAAGCGTAAGTAATTACCATTAGTGTCAGTGGAAGTTATATGCACATGTTGAGAGGGGATTAAGCAGTTTATAAATGTTTACTTGGAAGGACGGAGGACAGAAAAGGGACAAATATGCAGAAGTTCTTGGGAAGGTAACATATTTGGGAAAGTGCTCAGAATAGATTATCCCTATCCAGTGTACTACTTCACACACAGCCATTTATTTTTCATATATTTCTGTTCCCAAGCTGCAGAAACTGAAAAGCATTCACTTTAGTGGTTTACCAGCATCACTTCTATGATACTTAGAAGTCTTTGTGTTTGTTTTCTACCAGTGCTCTGGCAAACTGGTTTCCTGACAGAATTGTGTAAGGAAACAGGGAATTGCTTTGCCTATTGCAGAGTTTGTAGCTGACCGCTCTATTGCTCCCCTTCCTCAGCTGAACAGGGGAGAGAAAAATATAATGAAAAATTCGTGGGTTGAGATAAGGACAGGGAGAGATCATTCACCAATTACGTCACAGGCAAAACAGACTCAATTTGGGGGATTTAACTTAACTTATTGCCAATCAAATCAATAAGAAGTGAAATGAAATCTTGAAAACCTCTTCCCCCCACCCCTCCCTGCTGCCCAGGCTCAACTTCATTCCCAAATTCTCTACCTCCTCCCTGCCAGCAGCACAGGGGGGACGAGGAATGGGCATTGCGGTCAATTCATTACATGTCATCTTTGCTGCTCCTTCCTCCTCAGGAAAGGACTCCTCATACTCTTCCTGTGCTCCAATATGAGTCCTTCCATAGGGCTCAGTCCTTCAGGAAGATTGCTCCAGCATGAGCCCCCATGGGGTCATGAGTCCTGACAGCAAACCTGCTCCAGCATGGGCTCTTCTCTCCACAGGGCCACAGGTCCCACCAGGAGCCTGCTCCAACACAGGCTCTCCACAGCACGACAGCCTCCTTCAGGCACATCCACCTGCTCTGGTGTGGTGTCCTCCACAGGCTGCAGATGGATATCTGCTCCACTCTTGACCTCCATGGGCAGCAGGAGGACAGTCTGCCTCACCATGGACTTCACCACGAGCTGCAGTGATTCTCCGCTACAGTGCCTGGAGCACCTCCTCCCTCTTCTTCTTCACTGACCTTGGTGTCTGCAGGGTTGTTGCTCTCATATTCTCACTCCTCTCTCCAGCTGTGCAGGGTTGGGTTCCCCCCCCCCCCCCTTCTTAAATACGTTATCCCAAAGGCACTACCATCACTGCTGATGGGCTTGGCCTTGGCCAGCAGTAGATCCATCTTGGAGCTGGCTGGCATTGGTTCTGTCAGACATAGGGGAAACTTCTCGCAGCTTCTCTCAGAAGCCACTCCTGTAGCCCCCCCACTACCAAAACCTCGCCACACAAACCAAATACGCAACTAGCATTGGAATAGAACTTTTAAGATTGGGTATTAATTCAATCAGGGAATAAAACCAATCATAAACCCAATTGAAAGAGCTTAAATTTCACATCCCATCTAGTCTCACAAATAGCATCTCCCAAATCAGTAAGATTTACTTAATAAGTTTACTTAATTGTGAATGAAACTTTTGAATAGCTAATATATTTGTGAAAATGCTTACAGATAATTCATGATGAGAAAATCTGTTATGAATTAGTATTTGTTATTTATTGCCTATTATCTGCAAATAAATTAGCTGGTTCATAATAATTTGTTGTGTTGTATTTCAGTTGCACAGTAGATTAGATGGAGCACATTGCTGTGCAAACTTTTGAAACACCTAAAATATTTATCTATTTACTAATTTTTATTTTATTTTACTAATAGTTATCTATTTACTAATGCTCCAAATGTTAACAAATTATAAGACCAGTTGATTTTAACAGAATAGTACTGATGATGAGATAGGCAGAGAGAACATAGCAAAGCCTGGCAGGATACATTACAAATAATAACTAAAAGCCTCCCACAGCTGTGGTTGTACCAGTTGTCCAGGATGCACCAGATTTTTGCATCATTTTTATCCGTGGGAAGCTGGCCAGATCTGCTTATCAGTGGATGGAAGGCAGAGCCATGCCCTACCAGTTTCCAGGCACCTCCATCTCTGTGTTTTCATTTAATTTTAACTTACAGCAAGCTCTGCATCTGGCACACCTCTTCACCATGTCAGAGGACTCTTGCAGAACCCCACAACTAAGAAAGGTCTTAGCTGCCTGTACTGCATTTATATAAAATAATTTTATTAACATTTTTTTTAGTATAAGAAATTAACTGTATATTTTGCTTATCTTTTCATAGGATTTCAGTTGTAACTAAATATTAATATATCCTTTTGTTACTAGAAATAAACTTCAAAGCTTAAAAACATTAATATATACCAATTTACTAAGCTATTAGCTTTTCCAATAACTTGGGCTAGTTTCTTCTATACAAAACTCACTATGGAAAGAAAGAACACTGTCAAGTCTTCTCAGCAAAATGGAAAATCCTTTCTTTAAAGCCAGGACACCACTAAAGTGTGTAAGACTAGTCAGTCTACTTGTCCATATTAGAAATTAAGTATTTGAAGATGCATACTTCTTTTAGGGAACAAACACTAAGTTGGAAGAACATTCTTATATGCCAGAGAAAAGTAAATCTTTAAAATGTTTGTTATATTGCAAATGCCACTCTGGACTACACAGACAGAAAGCATAGATCTCTGGTAACCGGATTAAAGGCCAAGGCCACAGGTTTATTGAAATACAGTAACTCACACTACAATATTATCTGACAGCCAATAGTCTTTGCAGTAGTAAATAATCAGAGCCTAAAGCAAAACACCATATATACTGAACCCCAAAGAAATGCAGTCCAGCCCTAATGTCAAACTCCTGAGTCTACCAATACTGATCAGACTTGAAGTCTTTTGAGAAACTAAAGATGGGGTAATACCTGCATATGACAATAAAATTTTACTTTGCAGTAACTCTTCCTATCCTGTCTTGTTATTGCACATACCCAAAAAAAAGACATCCAGAAAAATCAAGAGTATTTGACTGTTCTCAACCAATGCTAGCCAGAGTACTAGATTCCTAGCACCTTTTCAAAGGTATTCAAGCAACTCTGTAACATCAGATAAGGTGCAAATTACTTATTACTTGGTTCAATTAATGTATAAAGTGCATGCAGAATTTGTCATTGGAACAACCTCTAAGTTTATACATGCAGTAGCATACCTTGCTGAAGAAAATAACTTTGCTACTTGCTAATTTCTGACCTAGTCCATCTGTATATCTTGAGCCAGATTACTTTAGTAATATTATACAATACAAGGTCAATATTACATTACTTTACTTTAAGGGTTATAGATCCTTTTTAATGTGAATCACTCCCCACATCAAGTTGTTCCTTTCCCAGCTCAATACTTAAAATCCAGTCCATCAACACTGTTTCCCTACCTCCCAAAAACATCACTCTGGAAGGAAAGGGAAAATTTTTAGCCTTTCTTCAAAAACATACCTCTTATTTTAAATTTTTTGTTAGTTTTGTAACTGAATCAGAAGCAGAACAAAAGAAAATTACAAAAAAATTGAAGTGTTATGTCCTCAGGCAACAACACTGGGAAGAGCTGGTCTTGCCTGTAATTCATATTAGCTTAAACAAGAGATTAACAAAATTTTGCTATGTATCATGGTTTTATTTATGCATAGACAGGTGAACTGAGCAGTGCTTCACAAACACACAAACAGGGACAGACAAACTTGAAATCCACAAATAGGAAGAACAGTCACTAAACCCTGCTCAAAATCTGCAAGTATAGGGTTCACTGCAACTGGTACATCCTCCAATTTCACTGGTACCTTCCCACAGTCTCATGACTTACAGGCCCCTGCTACATACCATTGTCTACTAAAATACATAAGCAAATAAAAGCCTGGTCACTCTCAGTCACACATTGGTAATAGACGAGTAGCTTTTTTCTCTACCTGAAAAATAATGGCTTATGTCAATATACATGTGCCCTGGTTTCAGCTGGGAAAGGGTTAATTTTCTTTCTAGTGACTGCTGTGAAAGGAATGTCAATAATACATTTGGTTTAGTTGTTGCTAGGCAATGTTTATACTTTTCAAGGGCTCTTTTCAGCTTCTCATAGAAGCTGAGAAGGACCATAGACAGAACAGTGGAACGGCTAACAGAATATTCTGTACCATAGACATCATGCTCAGTATATAAATGGGGGTTGGCTGGGGCGGGGGGAATCCACAATCACTGCTCAGGAAGGTACCAATTCACTGGGTGGTGAGAGTGACTTGTGTCACAGAAAACTTGCATAGGTCCCGCTCTTCTTCAGGAACATCTATAACCTAATGCAATGTTATTAGCATTTGAGTAAAAAAAGTTACCCTAAATTCTCTGAAAGTGGTCAGCTGTAATCAGCTGATACAACAAGGTCGTAGGTCTCAGAAGGAAGTCAGAGGAGAAAAAAAAAAGTTTCCCTATTTCGAGTGAAAAAGTCTCCTTCCTGTTGACCCTTGCACCAAGTCCCAAAGGCTACATGAAGAGCAACAGGTTGCATGAGAATTCAATTGTCTCCCCCTCCTGGGTAAGTGCTACATGTAAATCCATTAAGTCTTTGGAGTCTGAAACGTCTAACTGAATGCTCAGCCAAAAAAGGTGATAGAACAAAGTGGCTACTAATCAACTCAAATCATCCAGGAAGTGAGGCTTTGCTAATGAATTATGGTAATTAACTCTAGGGATTGGTCACTGTGCTGGCAGACTACTGCTTGCTCTGAACAATAGGAGACAGATTAAAACACACTTATGCATATGCCTAACTCCCTGTTCCTACAGGTTTTGGAGCAGCATCTCATCTCCCTGGAACCAGAAATTCTTAGGTAGCATCAATGGCAGTCAAGTTCAACACTTGACCAACAGTCTGTCTAGGATAGCATGATAAATGTGCTCATCAGTTCCTGTAATCTAACTAAAAAAGTAGTGATTCAACATAAAAACACCACTCAGCCGGGGAGGTTAGCATCATTTTTATATCCCATGATATTTATTTGACTCTACCTAATTGCCAGAGGTCCTGAGTTAACAAGTGAGAAAAGGGCATAGGCTCATCCTCCAGCTGAGATCATCATCAATACCAGCAATGCAAAGAGCTAAAGAAATATTATGATCTAAATATAGATTTGGCAAAAATGCAGTGGCACCTCAGCCCCATATCACCTTTAAATAATCCAAGTAGTATATATTTGCTTAATTTTCCCTGCCTGAATCTTACCAGGCAATAAGGCAAACTGCCACTAAGCAATTTAAATGAACAACTAAATAATAATATTAAAAAAAAAACTGAGAACAGGTTAAAAAAAAAAATACCCAAAGAGTCAGAGAACGGTAAAACAATTTTTCAAGTCCAAATTTCAGGATGCTTCAGGAAAAAGAAAAAAGCACTCCCCAGCCAATGAATATTTGTCTCGGGTTATAAAACCAAACAAAGAAATAAACAAACAAAACCCAAACAGTATAATGTTTTCTGACATGCAGGCCACCTTGTAAATATGCTATTTATACTGCAGTGACCCAAGAAGCTGATGCAAGAAGTCCTAATGTCACTTACAGCTGTGTGTGTACACACTAGAGAAGAAATGGTGCTGGAGATCCCAATGGCAATGGAGGATGAACAGCACATAGTGAAATCTAGGTTTCAAGTCTCTTTTCAAGGACAGAGCAGGCAATTTTTAACTCCAAAGTCTCTCTTTATTTTGCCTCCGCTGTGGGCTATGACTGAGGCAGCTCAAATCCTGCCCTTCTACCTGGGGTCCAGCTCTACCAACAGCTCCAGCTTCGCTCTAAGAACTTTAGTTACATGCCAGGCACGGGGCAAGGCTGCCCCTGCAGCTGCGTCATCTACAGCTGAAGCTGTGCTGCAGGCAGTTGATCAAGAACTCTGACTTTCCAGGATGACAGCTTACCTCTGCTCAGAAAAATATTCCAAAAATGCTCAAGTTCATTTGTCTGGATTTATGTATGGCACCTGATTACTCATGCTTTTCCCTTCCCTCCTGGTGGCTCTCTGACTCTTAGCATGTACAGAACAAGTGGCTTCTTCACCGCTGTCACTGGCAGACCTCATTTAAACTTGGTAGCATGTGTACAGACTCTTCCATAAGGAGCTGCTTCCTTCTTCAGGCTAGCTGCTACAGGGTCACAAAGGTCACTAAGGCCAGACCGGTCACCAGCATCAATTTTCCCTTCACAGAGATGCAAGCAAGAAGAAAGGAGGTGGTGAGAAACTCAGGGTAGCTGCGCAGTCCTTGCAGCCTTAGCATGAGCAGCACCTTCAGGGTCACAGCAGTCCATCCCCATGGAGGCGGGGATCCTTGGTTTTGGCTAAGATGCTATGCCTTTAAAACAGACAGTGCAGTGTAATGGAAAATTTCTGTTCCCATATTTTGCTATTCCTGGTAAGAGGAATAACCCTTCAAGCTTTTTGCAACTGCTATGAGGCTTCCACAGAGGAAATCCTAGTTGGATTTCTTTTAAACCAGAATAACCTGCGAAAATATTCAAGGGAAGGAGCTCATGATAGTGTTATATTCTTTTCTGAAAGCTTAATTTAGACAACTACCAGCAGATCCCTTCATGGACACAGCAAAATCTTAAACTCTCTCTATTTGACTGTGCTTGCCTAAGGCATTAAGTTCAATCCACCATGTCGCACCTCAGTAACTCGACACAGACTAGGAAATTCTTACAGTCAGCTTCCCCAAGGGATTTGTTAAGTTTCACATACATTTAGTTGTGCAGTTGGCCTGTTCAAATTGATAAACTTGTTGCTTGGTGCTTTCTGCTGCAGATTTTGTCACTAGGAAAAAAACAAATATTGGAGTGGGGGAAGGAAGGCTAGTATGTTTCAGTAATAACCTCCTTTTTTTTTTATAAATAATTACACATGCATTACCGTTCCTATCTCTTCTTGAGAGGCATTTATTTTGCAGAAGAGACAGGCAGATACTCTGGTGATGGGCACATTAAAAACGCCACAGATAGACAAGATGAATGTCATTAACATGTGAAAAATGAATAGAGCAGACAGATACAAAAATACTATTCAGTCCTATCAAACATAAAGGAATAATTTACCACATGAATATCCTGTGTACCCGAACAATACACATATATAATATGCAGGTTACTCATAAAGACTTCAGTCTGGAAAAGCACTTAAACATCCTTATTTTTTAGTAGGTGAGCACTGCATTGGAGTCAATGGAACGATTCACTGGATTAGAGTTAAAGCATATGTCTAAGTATTTTGTTGGTTGAAGGCTAATATGACCCACATGTAACTATTAGATTACTTTTATAATGTTATATAAACATCAGTATGACACATTATTACAGAGTAAAAGCAACTCCCTCCTTCCCCACCCCCACCAACTGATGCTTATGAGTGTAATTACTAACCTATGGTATAGGGCACAAAGCAAGCCAGTGCAACCCAGTATCTGCAACAGCTTTTGTCAGCATTGGCAGAAGACAAACAGAGCAGAAAGACAGCGGGAAAAGGAGGCTGAAAAAGTAAGTAGCAAGATCAGCCTCCTTTCCAGAAGGGTAACTTTATGGACCTACAGCAAGCAGAAAGCCTATGGTGCTGGCAAAGAAAACCAGGCATGGTCACAGCATCAAAGAGAAGCAAGATATGATGTGTCTTTTCATCAGTCTTTAGCACACACAAATTAAAACTTTTTTTGTATCCTGCAGAGCTCCTCAGTTACTTGTCATTACTATTGTGTGAGATAGAAAGCATTTAGTCCTCAGTGCGTAGCACAGATAGCACGTTAGCACACCAGACTCCTCTGTCAGCTATAGAGTCATGTATTTTGATGACAACCCAAAAAGAAGCAATTACTTTCTCCATCTTTCCTCAGATGCCTTTGTTATAAAATACAAAAAGCCTATTATCAATCCCTGCACCTAAACTGCATGAGGATTTCCAGCGATGAGATGAATTTACCAAGATGGTGCATTGCAATACCAACGACAGAACCACGTAAACAAGTATCTTCGCTTTATACTTCCGCAGTGATCAGTGACCTGCGGTTTGTGTGATACTCTAACAGTTATAGGCTTACAACCACTATGTGGCTGTGCTTGTGGCCCATCAAAAGGCTGAGGACTTCCAGCTTCAGAACTGGGAATCACTGTCTTCTCTAAAGAAATTCAGAATATCATCACAGGCTTCCTTTTTTTTTTTTTAATATAATATGTTAAAAATACCAAGTTCTCTTTGCAGTACATAAACTGAGTTACTTCAACAGCTAAAATAATGCCAACAAAAATATATACATATATTTTCAAAAAGAGGATAAAGATCACCAGAGTTACAAAGACTTAACATAGCTAGTAGGGAAAAAAAAATAAAGTGTGTATATATATATTAAAGGTAATTCAGAATACAGAACCTAAAAGGTTAAGTGTTTAAAAAAAATAATAAATCAAAATCTAAAAAGTAGGTACACACAGTTTCGTGGCAAGCTCTGAAGGAGAGATTACTTAAGGAACAGGACATGCAAATTGATATTTAGGTGCAACAGCATATGACTTCATTGTCTTTTCAGATGCAGTTATAATACCCATGCCAATAAACAAAATCATCCAAGTACAGACTAGAGTCAGGCCTATCTCAAAAAAAAAGAGAAATCTAAACAAAAGACACCCAACCCCAAAACACCCCACTGCCAGTTTGGGGCCAGTGTTCCCTGCTTTTCTAACTCATGAGGAAGGTGTCTTAGTAAGCAGACCAGGTTACGAAGTTCTCATTTTGATTACCAGCACTGCACCTGACCTGTGAGGAAATAGGACTTCATCTTCAGCTGACTCAGTGATTAGAACTTCACAGGCAATGAATAGCTAAAGTTAATGCAGCTACACTTTCTTCACACTTGAACATAATGATTGTCAGCTTGCGAAAGAGAATCTATACTAAAGGGAAAAGGAAATTTCCCCTTGCTGCAGTGCAAGAGAGCCAAACAACAGCCCATCTGTAGTAAGCTGCCTGTCTTTTGTAACTACACTACTGTATGTTCTGCAACAGAAGTTTTATACCTACCCAATCACATATTTATTTTTCATTAGGAAAAAATAATTAAAGAACGCCATGACACCTTCCCCCCTCCCTGAACTTGCAGTACTTCAAGATGCAAAGCTGTTTTACAGTTACAAATGACTGATAAAAGAAAAAAAACCTTCTAAACATCTTGTTGGGATTACTTACTTGTCCTAATTTCACATTAGGGAAGGATTTCCTTTATTCTGCATGAAAGAATTAATGCATTGATAATAGCTTTGTCACTTAATGCGAAACTTCTCTTCAAAAACATGTGTAAAATGTTATTTGCAAGGATTTTTTTAAATGTTTTCTTTCTATGGACACAATGTTCAGCTTCTCTTTCAAATATTTGGATTCATTTATGAAGTAATCTAACTAACAGTGATATCTTATTTAAACACTTGGGAGATAAAGGGGATCTTCCTCAAAAAATTTAGCTGTTATTTATGCAATCCATTTCATAAAGAGCTCTCTTAAGGTGGATATGAGCAACCTTTTTGCAGGCAGAATGGGCTCTTCCACCAATATGCACACAATGATTGAACAACCATGTAAAATGCACTTCACACATATGGAAGATAAACTGTGGTAGCTCTTATTTAAAGAGTAATACAGCACCCAGTTAATCTACTCAATCAAGCTATCTATGATTCTTATTCCAAGCCAGCTGTAGTTTATTGCTACATGGAAGGTTTCTGTACTGCCCTAATAAGAAGTAGTTGATTCTCCTGTCTGAGAATGTCTGTCAGAAAACAGTCTGTTCGCTATCTTTAGTTATGGTCAGTTCTTCAGCAATTCTTCACCTCTTTCAGAACAAGACAGGCATAAAACATGAAAACAGCATCTACACTACTTCTAGAGAGCTATGATCAAGTACAATAACCAGGATTTTGAGTAAAGGTAAATTTCATTTTACCACAGTGAAATCCTGAATCACTGGTGGCCAATGAAAAACATGGTAATTAGTCAATATAGGAATAAAGTAATTCCTACTGTATATGACCCAGTCCTACATTTCTTATCACTAGTCACAGTATTTACTTTTATGTACTAAGTACATAACTACACAGTACTTGCTCTGTTGACTAGCAATTGGACTTCTCACACTGCAATTATGAACTATATCTTGGAACATTTATTTACGGAATGGGGCCCTTACGCTGCAAAATTCCTCCTGTTAAAGAACATAATTTTTATTGAGTAGCACAAACCGCTTAACTTTCAAATAGGTCTTATTGGCACCTTAAATATTATCCAACTTCTGAAGGCAGAAATACACTTTTTCTCAATACTCATAATCACCAAGAGACAAACTAGACTGAACTCTCGTACCCACATAATTTATTCAATACTCCTTACTCCATACATCTTAGCTCTCATGTCAAATTATAAATTCCTGTATGTGCTATATTCTGTAGCAGAGGACTTCTGAGCAAGAAGTAATAAAACAAACAGTACCATTGTATTTTACAACAACTCATATGGTCAAAGCAAAGCACTACCCAAATAACACTTGTAGTATCTGTGTCAGGCAAAGGGGCAAAATTCCACCAAGGAGGACGCTGAGAGAAATAAAGCAAAGCGACTTACCTAAGATCATTTGGAACAAGTCGTAGCAGACTGACGAGTGGAAGCCAGAAACACCAGACACCTTAATCCTGAGAGCATATTTTAGACTAACCATGTCTCTAGCAACATCTCCTAATAGCTCAGTCAGCTCTGTGAGCCAGCAATTTGGAGCCAAATCTACTGGTAGAATCCAGCTGCTTTACAACAAATGCTCTGTATACAATGGCCCTAGTAACAACTTAATTGGGTAACCTTGCCTTGACTAGTTAACAGCTGATCCTACTGGCACCACATATCTAACCTAGAGCTGGTATGCTGTTGTCTTCTCTACTGCTTGTTGCACAAGAAAAATAGGGCCAGGCTTAGCCACTTCCTCTGCCACACTGATACTTGATGCACTTTCTGACCCCTGCAGCTGTTTCCAATCTGGCTGAAATTAGACCAGACAGCAAATTCTTCAGTGAAGTACAGGGTTACTGAACCGTCAGAGAAGCAAGAGAGCAAAAGGAAACCAAAGCCATTTTCATGCACTAGCTTCATCCTCTACACAGTTGAGCTACAACTCATAAATTATGTTTACAGTTAAGCCATGAATTGATGCTGACCTCCTTTTATACTTAGTTTTTGTCCACCTGTAAAATGGGAATAATTGTAGTGGACTATCTCCATCAGGAAAATAATAAAGGGGTTTAATTTATTACTGTTATTAGCATCACACGACAGTTCAGGTAGCACGATGATATATATAAGAATGTATGTATACACATAAATCTACACAGTATAAAGTGGCCTGAAATCTCCAGATCTCCCTCCCACATATTTTAAGATGAACTAAGAAAATACAAAAATGAAACACCAGAAGAAAAGTAGGTGTCATGCAGGAATTACCAAATTTTCTTCCCTTTTTCTTTTTTTTAAAAAAGTGTGCAAAGCAGGTGCAGCAAGTATCATTTCCCTCCTGCTGCTTGGCCCACCTGCTGTCTGCCTGATGGTGCTATCCTCACTACTTTAGTATTTATTTCCAAAATGCAAAGTTAAAACTAACAATATTTTTTTTTTCTTCTTTTTTCACCTCAGGTATATTCTAGGTATCTCCCCAAATAACTCTCTGACTGTGTCAAATGAAACTTCATTATTCAGACAGATGATGGTAAAAAGAAAACAGACAGCAAAACCCTTCTATCCGAAATACTCTGTTGTGCAGATGTGACTTGCAGCAGAGAGTCCATACAGAGGACAATATGTCCCCCGCCTCTGTTTTGCTTCTCATGCATTGTGATGCTTCTCGTGCTGTAAGATGCGAAAATGGGTGGTGTCTCATTTGGTGTAAGACATTGTATGGACTCAGTGAACAGGTACCCGGTGTAGAAGGGCTGACAACTACAGCAATAAAAATCTCATGAGATGCATAATCAAAATAACAAAATAGTAATAATAACAATACATTTCAAGGTATAAGTCTTCTTTGTTCTGAGCCTATAAGGTTTGCAGTCTCGTTAAAGAAGGGCTAAAAGAAATATACAAGCACACAATGCCAGGGGATTTCAAGTAAAACATCAAGTCTTATTAACTCATAATTAGATGAGAGTTGGCAATATTGTAGCAACCCTTATCATACAATTCTTTCTCTCCTGTTCCTCCCTTCTTCTTCCACAAGCTTTATAAAAACACAGATGCTCTTCCCACAGATGTTTACTCTATAGAACTGGGCAAACCTACATGGAAACTTGCATTTCTGAAAAAAAACCTGTAACGCCCTGGTTCTCTTCAGTGCTGCAGCTCTGCCGTTACTCAGGTTGTTAGACACCTGAGTTCAACTCTCTCCCAGCTTCCCTGGGCTCCTGCTCCCACGGTGCTGGGAGAGGAAGGTCCAGAGCAGGCAGCTTGCTCCCAGGAGGGGATGTGAGTGCCTCCCTGAAGCCTACTGCTCTGACAGCCTCGCTTGTTCTTCTTTGAGCTAATGCTGCCACTTTGGGAACAAGCTCTCATTTCTCTGCTTAGATTACAGACTCTAGAGTGGTTTCAGTTTATTAAAGAGAAATCTAAATTTAAGGGGACTCATATAACCAACACTAAAACCTAGATGATACCTACAGCATATGGCCAGGACATACGTAACGCAGCTGCGCTGCAAAAAAGTCTCACTGATGATGGGGACTGGCAGCTCTTCCAGCTTCCAGTCTTCCATGCCTGCAGTGCAGGATATGGCTGACATCTGTATTTATGAAACTCCTGCCACCACAAGTTCTCAAGACCAGCGTTTGGACCACTATTCTGCCCTATGAATTAATGTAGATTTTCACAGCAATGCACCAATGGTTTGATATGAAAGCATTCACTATCTGATCATGTAAACTTAAGTTTTCCTTTTCACCTATGGACTGAAGTGCACCTTAGGCCTTCTTTTCTCCACAACAAGGAAAGAGATCCATTGATCTGTAATGAACAATTATTCATTAACACTGCAAGCAGTAATTAAATTAACATTTTCGTGATTCTGGACAATGAAGCCCCTACGTTTATAACTGATACAATTCTTAATTCAAAACAATTACTAGTATCACTACTGTTTATTACATATACTTTGTTTGTTTAGAAGATATTTGCTTAAAGTTATCTTTTTCTTTTGCTGTTTTTAACAGTCTTCCAATTATTTTTTTGACTATCCCTAGTGCAAATGAAAATTACAGTACACCAAAGAATAATGTAAAGGCTAGTGTCCAAGCAATAATGTATTTGTTATTGCTCAAGAAAAATAAACACTTTTATAAATGCATGAGTTGTGAGGATAATTAGCTTTTGTTATTAATACTATATGAAAAATAAATTGAAGTCAGGCAAAATAAAAAGCAACAACTGACGAAGAAAAAACCCTGAGACTTTTTACAAAAGCAAGTACATTTCCTACAGCTTTTTCCTATCTATAGTAATGTCTTAACTTTTCTATATATATGTATTTTTAGGTTCTAACTCCGAATGTTTCAGTCTTTACCTGTGGCTACATGCATTCTATCACATGACAAAACAGCAGTTCTCTTTATTTTGCTGTGCTGTTACACACAGCATAATTTTATTATTTTAAAGAAAACATTTCTACAAAGTCCAATAAATCAACGTTTCTTAAAGATAAGTTTGCAAAAACATGGTCTGTGCTGTTTTCTCCCTTAACTGGCCTTCTGTTCAGCATTCATTTTAAATGTAATGTTATTTCAGTCAACCAATACTTTTAAGCATGCTGAATAGTGTGGAACATTCCTTTATTCTGATGTCATGCAGAAAGCATTTTTCTCAGAAGACATCTTTTGTAGTTGTAACCAAAAGGCAAAAGAAACTAGAGATCTCAAAGGGCGGGGGGGTGTGGAGGGGGAATAGCTTAAACTCCTCAATCCTGTCACTTCTAAAACTGTGTCAAAGCCACACATATTTTTGGCAGTGACCTCTTAAAATAGTCCCTTATAAGCAGTACTTCTTTGCCATTTCCAAGGTATTATACTTATTTTTAGAGGTTTTGACTAAAAATTCCTTGCATTATTGTACTGTATCACAGGGAAGTTCGCTATAGTTTCATGAAAGACGTTTTCATTTCTGACTGGCATCTTCTCAATAGCAGGGGGCCCAGGCACACCGCTCTCTTCCAGGCAAACCTTTCTGCTCTTAAACAGTACAGCATTCATAACTTACTTTCAGCACCGCAGGGCAGCTACACAGAAAAGCTTCTCCAACTTAATAGGTTACATCACGGAGAAGTCCACTATTTGGCCAAGGTGTAAAATATAAATGCACCCCTCACTCGCTTCTGCACCTTACAAAAATGAAATCTTATCTACCCCAAAGACCTGCATTTCCACGCTACAGCCTGGTTAAGGATAGAATACTGCACTGTTGACAAGTGTTGTATATTTTTGGTATGGTTATTATGTATCATCACTCCAAATTAAACACAGGAACGGGAAAAATCAACTACAGCAAACGTGAAAAGTTCTCGACAGAATAAATACATGTACAATAACTTTAAATAAATACATGGCAATAACTTTAGTTTCTGCAAATACTCTGAATTCTCAGTGTGTGAAACTGTACTTTAGGCAGAATGTGAATCTTTACTATCTAGGTTATCTCACAGGTGTGGATAGAAAGGGAAGGCATAATAAGGTAAAATTGCTTAAAAGTATCATCACCATGATTCAGGAACAAGAAGCAAAGCTTGGGAGTTATCCCAAGAGAATCGATGAAATTCTAATTAATAAAACTTTTATATCATAATATGTTAGACTAATGGAGCATTCCACCAAGCTCCCATAGTTTTCTACATGAAATTACATTATGTTACACAAAAATAATTTTGAAAATATCGGAAGTTTTAAAAAAATACTGGAAATATATTTTAGATCATTCCACCCATAAAAAAAAAACACCTCTAAATTTAACTTCTTCTTTTCCAATGGTATTAAATATTTTGAGTCTAGTCCTGAAGAGCTTCAAGACATTGAACTTTAGAACTGTGCCATCTTTCTGTACAGAAGAGCTATAATTAGCCAAAGGCTTCTTCTTGCCATTTTGGGTGTCAGAAAATTTTAACTCTGGGAGAGACAAAAAAAGAGGATTGCTATACTTGGAGGAGGAAAAGAAAGCACTTTGCAAGTACCTTTAAAAATGCTATTTGTTTTACATATGGTTATATACTAAGAATGCTAAACCCAGCCTTAACAAAGACATTGTCTTTGTTAAGTGAGAGAGTCAAATGTTATCAGAATTGAAATACATACTACATACGCACAGATGTATGTACATAGTTTGTTTCAAGTAAGTTCCAACTGTTGTCACAATTGTAAGTAACAACACATAGGGTATACAAACTTCTGTGTTCTGTAAATACAGAGACACTTTCAGGTTGGACATGTTATTGGATGTTATTATTGGACTGAGATGTCAGTCATTTGTGTATATACATACATACATATAATAATACACAAAACATAAGGATGTCACCTTACCACCCACAATAAACGCATGCATTTTTTTCGTGCATACCTACTAATTAGTACACTGGCTGCAACATACTCTGCCAAAAACATACCATGTTTCAAGTAGACAAATGCCTTATAGTTCTCAACAACCTGCTATGTTTACTTGGGGGGAGGGGTGTTGTTGTTGTTTTGTTTTCCCTTGGTTTTGTTTTTTGAATATTTGGGCACCTAGATTCCACAAATTATAGTCAATATTAAAAACCCTGCAGGTTAAACAGAAATGTTTACTCTGAAGAAACTACAAGCAACAAAAATGGATTGAAACACTTAAAAGTAATGAGAACTGGAAGACTGAACAGGCACTGTGAACCTTTATTCTTTCCATAGAAATTAAAACAGGAGAAGCCTAGTTTCTATTATCTTTTCTGTAGAAATACCTCTGGAGCACGTTCTGCCAGAAGGTAGGACTTGGGACACCCTTGGCTTTTCATGTGTAATTTGGAACTGGGGTCCAAGTCTTGTGCTGTGGAAAGAAGGGAAACCTGCTCCCAACAGATTTTTAACAGTATATCAAGGTGTATCTATTACTTTAATCCAGTTCTCCAAATGCGCTAATGACAGTAAGAGATGCAACTGTAACCACCACTTAAAACAGAAAAATATTAACAGATTTCTTTAAACATGGTACCATCTTACTACATTCTCTGAGAGTAATCGTAATTGCTTTAATGGAAAAAAATGTTTTCTGCTTTTCATTTTTCTTTTACAGAGTCAGCACAGCTATGGGAGAGTACACTGGATTCTGTTCTGGCTTGTGCATCAGCAGAATTGGTAGCTAAGTTCCAGCTGTGGAGTCCTCATTGTTGGCGATCCATGAACCAGAAAGAACATAGCTAGACTTTCAAATTCCAGGTTGAGCTTGTGGCACTGGCAGTCAAGAAAAGCACCTTTTCCCTTACTCCTTCTCTCCTTTGACTCTGCAAAATAAATTAAATTATCCCAGGCAAGACAATCAGCTGCTTTATGATAATAGATTTCTGAAGAGAAGTCTTTGCTTTACGAAAGCAACAGCATGCATTGAATGCACAATGTTAGCCTGTTGTCCACCACAAGTATTGTGCCATATGCTTATTAAGGAGCATTAAAGTATGAAAGGGAAAAAAGTGGGACTGCTTTTGAAGGAAATAATGTACAAATACTTCAGAGAAGCAGTCCAAAACAGAGTGTCTTCAATGTGAAAATAATGTAAGATTATCAGCTGCCGGCAGGATTGCTGAGCAGATGAAGGCTAAACAGGGAAGTGTTTCTGCATCCTTCTTAACCATCGTTTTTGAGTTGCTGTGGAGGAAAAAAACCCAAATAAAATAAAACAAAAAAAAATAGACTGTTATGTCTTTTAGTTATTCAGCCTTCTTAAAGTTATTATTTCCCCTCAAAATTTAAAAACATTATGGAATATGAACATTTTATACTAGAAGGGAGTATTCAATGCCATGAAAGTTAAGAAATAATATTGTGTACTTATACATTTTGGTAATATATACTATATATAATTTTAAGTATTGCAACTCATAGAATGCACTAGCACTATACGTAAAAGACAGCAAGTGTGTAAAGGAAAGAAAGACCACTAGGCAAACATAGACATGTAACTATGAAAAATACTGCAGAACAGCTTTCATGCTCAGTGGAAAGACAACATTGAAAAGGAAGTTTACCTCCCACACCTCTTTTAAAAAAACCCAATGTATAAATTATGAACTATGTATTTTTGTTTCATGAAGTCTCTAGCATAAGCTCAGTAACAGCAGTTGTCCCCAGCCTTAATGCTATGTAGCCACTTAAATGACAGCAGTAACACTTGACAGTGCAGGTTTTCCTTTATATTCTTCTACAACTAGTCACCCCTATAGTTTATCATTCTTCATATTTATAACATATCCACCAAAAGCAAAAATTCAATGTCACTCATAATATTTTGAAAGAGATGAAGCTTCACAAATGATAGGAACCTTGGGGCATTTCAAATTGAATGCATTTTCTAAAATCACTTTAAATTTCAACTATGGACTGTCGCTAGGCCTGCTAGCCTAAAGGTAATGCTCTGTATTACCATGCCACAGATCTGGGTTGAATTTCCAGCCTCTCTATAGCTTCCCAAGCTGGCACAACCTGGGGTGAGACTAGCACCTCTTGTTATCGTGCAGACACCACTTCAGCCGATTAAGGAGCAGCACTGATAGGCTCTGAAGAGAATCCCATCCTCCTCACCAAGGAGGTGGTGTCTTTGAGCATAGCAAGAGGTTAAAAACAGGGTTGAAATGGAGTATATCCTCAGGGCTCCATCAGGGACATGAAAGACAACCCAAGAAAGTATGTTATATGACAACAAAGACATCAAATAATTTTAGCGGAATAGCTGCCTTCTCCCTCAACAAGTTTCCTGAGCACGTCCAGATGCACACGGTATCTTTTTCCCCGTCCACCACAAGATTCTTGTGTATTGCTCCTACGTGCTATGAAACAGCTGCTACATTTCAATCTAGAAAGCTGAATTACAATGGTGCATTAAGTTATTCCCATGTAATGGATCAATTATCAGGACCTTCTGTACCCAGTGAAAACCAGAAACTACTCATTAGAGGGCATGTGCAGAAAAAAAGCAGCTGGGTTCAGGTGTTGCTACTTAGTCCTCACACCTCCAGTCCTGAAACTTCAGACAGTCTTGTGCACTCAGCCACGGAAGGACTTTCAAAATTAGGAATGAAGAGTTCTGTTTCACTATTCCCAGATACTATGTAAATATTCAAATTATTCTTATTACAATGATAAATAATCTCTGTGGGTAAATGTGTGGTATTTATACGGAGATTCAAAGGTAGTTGAGATACAGGAAAGAATTTCATATAGTTCCTGCCTGTTTTGTGAAGAGAAGCAAAGAAATCCTAAATTTGACCTACTTGTTGTAAAGCATTTGGGGATCCTTTAGAAAGAAAAGTATCATCACACTATACGCTATTGTAAAGGCAGTGTTTTTACACCAGGCTCGTGGTACAAGCTTTGTATCTGATGACTTTAAAGCTTCATAGTGTGACCACTTGGCTTGAAATCTGATTTTCTCCATTAATGCAGTTATATAAAAAAGAAAAATTACTTTCATATTAAGGTAAGCGGCTGCATAGTGATAGTGGGAGTAAAACCAGCATCTGTGGTCTTGTGCAAATCAGTATTAGTTCAAGACTGGATGCTGATAAATAAATGTATGAAAGGCTGCATACTTGCTGGAATATAGAAAAAGCCAAAAAAGCCAGTGCTAAAGTGCCTAAAAATTTGAAAGATATATACTGCTAAAAATTAAATTGAAATACATTTTCTAAATACCTTCCGCAGCATAAGTGGCCTGTATCTTCTTTCAAGACAGAGTATCAGTTTATTTCAAATTTAGAGATATTGGCCTTGATTCAAATTCATGGCAGTTATAGAAACCAATGTTCCATGGCTTGATTCAGGTGGCAAGCATTAAATCTTTTTCCTGCTGTCATGCAACAACAACTTTAATACAAATTAGTACTGCCAAACTCAGTTTCCTGAGCTCAGAAGTCCTTGATGCTACTCCCTGAATTTTATTCATACTTTCACACGGATTGTGCTCTGCTGAAATTGTTGTAGCTGACAAGAAACAAAAAACTACAATTTAATGACACTGGATTCAGTATTATAATTCATGACATTGTAGAAAATTTAACATGCAGCTCTTCATTATTTTTTTAACTGAGGTAAAGCTCAATCAAATACACACAATGTTTGTTGGGGTTTTTTTAACCTGTAAATTTGGTTTCTGTGAGTCAGATCTTCCCTTCAGACCAATTGTTTATGCTGAACCCAATCCTGCCAGTCAATAATAACTCACATTTTTCAAGCTACCGATTCAACTTTTACAACAGCTTTCTTGGAGTTCAAGACAAAACCATCCAAGCCTCAGAAAATACGAAACAACAAACCAAAAGCAAGAGTTTTTTCCAGTTTTCCTACGCACCAGGAATATACAATTAACTGAAGCTGACACTCCAGACAAGTCAGAATGAGATCCAGAGGGTAGATCTGAGTCAGAGAAAGCATATTTCCACTTAAGAAAGAACCCTCTGTTTCTCCGATCAGCCACTCCAGACTGATGGGCCCTTAATTACAGAGTTCCACAAAAAAGGGTGGGAAATGCCAATGAGTACCTAAGCCTCCTGGGTTTCCATGGCCATGCTCAAAAACCCCTGGCAAAAATTTGCATTTCAAGGAACGCCCAGTTCCAATTCCTAGTAACTTCCAGAGCAGTAAACCAAAATCCAAAACCACTTCCTAGCAAAATTTCTGCCAAACCAGTCAACTCCCTGTAACTTTAAAATGAAAAACCCATTCTATCTGAATTTAGACCTCAATTTAGAGCCAGTCATTCATAAATTTGTTTTCCTTTTTTATTATTATTTTAACAATAATTTATAATCCAGGAAGACCCAAAGGCTAATCAAGCTCTAGGTTTTAGTGTGACTGCAATGAAGAGGCATATAATGGTCAGTCCTGGC
Source organism: Larus michahellis (assembly GCF_964199755.1). Taxonomy (NCBI): domain Eukaryota; kingdom Metazoa; phylum Chordata; class Aves; order Charadriiformes; family Laridae; genus Larus; species Larus michahellis. Next base: position 61,985,621 of record NC_133899.1, on the reverse strand, counting down.
CAGGGGCTTACAATGTGTGAAGACAAATGAAGCAAAACAAACTAAAATAACATCCCTTTTCCTCCCCAAAAACCAACAATGATGAGGACAACTTTGTTAGTTCTATGACTAACAGGATTCTCACTTATCTAAGTTTAACCTTTGTTATTTTTTAATAACTGCAGCCTTGCTACTTTCTAAGTGATCCCCTTTCAGAATGATTTTTTTTAACTTCTTCATAAAAAATCAATCAGTTTCTCAGTCACCTCTTTTTCTACCTACCTGTAGCTACCCTTGGCCAACTGCCTTGCAAGTGCGCATAAAGAAATAAACACCAAAGTCAGTATATGGTGACATCCCTGAGGCTCTGAAGGCATGATGTATATGCCCTCATGGTGTTCTGGCTGGCCTTTCCTACTCCTTGTCCTCCTAGGGAATGCTGGTGCTTTTCTTAAGAAAAGGGGAAACTATATTTGTGATCCTCCTTAGACCAACAAAGCTAGGACCAGAGTCTTTCTGAAAGGTTCAACAAATCTGTCTTACTCTTCAAAAGCAGGGACCAAAACTAGTGACTAAAAAGTTCCAGCTAACATGAGTGAAGCTCGCCTTACGAAAACACTTGAATTAAAATAGCATTTCCTTTATGGTTCAAATATATATGTGTGTGTGTATGTGTGTGTAATATGTTGTTTACATATCAAGAGAAAGGAGGGACTAAATGGACTTTCTCCGACACAATTTTGGTAAATAATAATCCAAAGAGCTCAATGAAAAACCTCAAAACCCCAGAGTCTTTTGGAACTACTAAGTTTTACACCACTGTCAAATGATAACATTTTTAATAACTAAAGTTAACAATGAAATATGCTTACTCAGAACTTGTAGCTATTTGACCAACAGTGCTAAAGTAAAGAGAATTTTGTGAAAATTCTGCTCTCAGCTAAAGGCCATACAGGTAGAAAGTAGGCTTTTCAAAGAGCACCACAGGTGTTCATGAAAAATAACAAAGAAAAGTAAGGAAAGCAATGGGAAAAAGTTCAAGGCATACTGTGCATTGATACAATTCTCTCTATATCTTACTGCATACCAAACATTTATCAGATGTCAGGAACAGAAATCCCATGTTTTTAAGGCTCACATACTTATATGTGAAGGCATATAACAGACTTCCAGTATCTACCTACAATTTGGAATTACAGAAATGGCAGTGTTACCTAGCTTTCATTGAAAACAAAGAACAGTCTCTTATTGATTTTACCTGTGATAGGTCCCAAGGGATGAAAAAAAATCAGATGTCCTAAATATGAGCAGCCAGCTTCTAAAAGTACCTGAGCATCTTATTGGTATTGACATATTTTGGTGACTAATATCAAGACATTATGTAAAATTTTGGCTCTAGTATCTACACTAAGTGAAGGGTTTTGCATCTAAGGCATAAACCCATGTGTACAAATGGAGAGAAAACAATAGAAAAAGCAGAAGAGGAAAGTTGGAATGATTTTTGATGGGATTTCATAGCTGCACTGCACATACTCAGATGGATATTCAACTTGTGTAAACTCACAACACAGCACTAGAGCCAGTGGAACCACAGTACTTAACACTAGCTAATAACCTGGCTCTATCTACTGATGTCAAGACAAAAATAAGCACAAGCTTTCCCACCAGAGAGATTAAAATATCTAAGTGATTCTAATGAATACGATGGTGTTTGGGGAATTTCTGTATCTTTTGTACAAATCAAAAGAGATGATGAAGGGACAGAGAGGGTAATGTCAGAGCAATAATGCCTCATGTAACCTCACCATTAAGAGATTCATAATGAAAATCTTCTCTAGCTGTGTGCATAGTGCCCATGGCAATGTGTGCCTTTGCACTCCACAGAAATAGAGAAAAACTTACTGACAGGGGACTGTGAGCCCAAGATACAGCACTGAAAGAGGTACTTAAACCTGTGAAGTATGCTGGACATCATTCGAGAAATTCACATACATTAATGATGGTATGATGGGACAGGCCAAACAATAACTAGAGATCAGCTGGATACTTAAGGATTAGACCAATACAACTTTCTTTCTTCATGAAAAACAAAAACATTTATAAAAAAAATCAAAACTCTGTAGTCACTGTGAGTTAATAGTTTTTCAAAATCTATCCAAAGTCACATGACACCCGAAGATGATGTACAACATGCAACCTGGACAGATTATGTTTTGGAAATTCCTACAAAAATACTTGCTAGTCTATCTGATAGTCCACTTTTTTAGTCCATGGTTTTTCTTATGCCTGTGATGTGAAAAGTATCTTGCTGTCCTAACCTTCAGAATTTACTCTCAATTTCTGTGAAGTAACGTGACTCATTTCACAGGAGCTATCTAGTAAGTGCAATGACTGCCCTGATAATTTAGCAGACAAAAATGGAAGTAAAATGTATTGATTTTATTACTCTTCAAACCTAGTTAATAACATTAAACACATCAAGGCTATCACTGAAGGAGAGTTCTTAAGAAAGTTTGACTAGGAGTATGATCCAAAATCACTTGAAGTCACTGAGCGTCTTCCCATTGATTGACTTCTGTGAGCTTTGAGGTGGCCCTGATTGGTCAGCAATGATGCTCCAAGGTAAATTACAAAGTAAAATTCAATTAGGAATGTACAAATATGGAATTACTGTACCTCTGTCATGACAGAAGAAAAGCCACCTCTTCAGTAATCATTAGTATAGCTTTGCAAAGGTCTGTTAATACTACACTGCTTGTCAGGGATTCTTTCTCCCTTTTCTACACACTAATCTGAAGTATTTAAAGCGATCATGGCATGGCCTGAACACAATAGGGGAAAGTCCTCCATGACAAATGCCAGGTGCTCCTGCCAGCAGAGCGATTCCCTGACCCTAGGAGCTGGCAGAATAGAACGTCTCAATCGGCTCGGAGGACAGCCAGCTTTCTGGGGAGGCATTCAGCAACTTCCCTGGCCACAAGCAAAAATAAACTAGTGCCATGCACCTAAAGTAATAAAAAGAAAAAGCTAGATGGTGATGTAAAAATTCTAAAATAAAGCCTTCTGCCTGCTTGCATCTGAATGGTGAGGATAAAACAGATCACCCTTACAAAACAGACAAAGGTATACAAATTCCTTAAATTAAGGAAAATATTTAACACAAAGTTATACCCCAAGCCTGTTTTTTCTACATTTTGTAGCACTGCATTCATTTCATATTTTGTCTAGTTTTGCTTATGTAAATTTTAAATAAATATTAAATGGCTGCTCTGTTCTTTGGATAATTTTATGTTCTGGCATACTGTATGTTGCCACCAAGCACTCATTCATTAAACATATGAGTGATCCTGAAAATCTTTAATTGGGTAGGATCTCTGTACTTAGATATTAAATCAGAAGCAATGTAAGGATTTGAAGGGCTGGGCCACGCATCCTACAACAGGAACAGAATGTGCATGATGATCATTTTTTGCAGCATCAGCATACACTTAGCAGAGCATCAGTGAATGTCAAATTTTGCTTTGTCTAAAAACACATGATAATACAGAACTGGTTTTAAAATTTAACCTGCACTATCTGCATATTGCATATACTGTTATTAGGCTTTAAATGTTCACATGTGAAATCTTGACACCTTTCACTATGTACTACTTGGGATCAGGTTTTCACATCTTCAGAGAACCTCCCTGTTTCTTTCAAAAGTATCCCTTTCTGGCAAAAATAAAGAACGCAATCCAGCTTCTAATGAAAACTAGATGAGGTTCTCTGTTACCATAATTTTCTTCTATGAAAAACACAACCCAAATGACCTTTTATTGCTAGTGGAGAAAAATTTAAAAAATAGTGGTGATTTGGAAACCAAAGCCCCATTTTTCAAAACAGGCCCTTAAGCACCTACACATCTTTGTCGTTTTCAATGAGATTAAAGTTTGTGTACATAAATCATATCTGAAAATGAAACTGAAGGTTCTGAACCACTTTGGCTGTTTTGAAAATATTGCCCTGCAACTTTAAATAATTGTTCAATACAGAACATTATTTGTTTGTTTTAAAGTAGCTTTTCTCTTAACTTAGCAACTTTAATATCATTTACTAGGACTCACTGAAGATTTTCACTTAAACATATCTGCAAACCCAAGTTTCAATTTCTTGGGCAACTTTAGCATTTGCTTTGTTTATGCTAGCAAGTGAAATTGAAAGCAATACATTATCCAGCCTTAAGGGCTTGCTTCTCTTTCTCCTTTCAATTAATCTTGTCTCGCAGGAGTCCAGCATTAAAACAAAATAAAATATCAATACTATTATTTTTTAATTTCTATGTGTTTAATTATAAGCAGCAATTAATCAATTTTTTCAATTTTATTTCTTCTTGGGGGCATCTCACTGATAAACTGAAAATCAACACCAGTGTATTAATCAAATAATCACAAAACTTTGAGGCAAAAAAGAGTTCACCCCATCAAGACTGTAACCTAAAGCTAAGCAAATCCCATCTTTTTCTTGAATTATTGGTAGAACTAATTTACTTTTCCTAGAAAACATTTTCAGAATATATATTAAAGTTCAATAGCAGAGGGACGATTTCTGTTTTCAATTACACTCTGCAACTTCATTAATACCAGTGGAATTGTTTGGATATAACTAATGGCAAAAAATGACTCACAGTTTACACCTTTTTTTTTTTCTGAGTACTTTCTATCAAAGAAAAGAGAGCTCACGACTAATCCACACTGATATTCCCAGTACGATCCTAAAGCCTGCAAAATGCAAATTTCAATCATTTTGACATTGTTGTTACTGTTGAATCCACTTTAAATGGAAGAACACTAGATACTGCTGCTCTCTTCAACATTTTAATATCAGCGGATCAAATCAAATCACTCTGGATAGGCTTGGATTTTGATCTATGTGCAAGATTAGTTAAGAGTCGCACAGCTTTTCCCTCAAACCCCTTATTTTGTAAGAATTTTCAGTATGTCTGACAAGCTGGCCTTCCCTAACCATACCCCAATTATTTTTGTGAATATATATAAACTCATTCTCTGACACTATGAGTATTTGACCTCATTTACACTAGAACTGCCATTAGATTTTTTTTAGGTACTATTATAGATAAGAAATGAAAATATTCTAGGAGTTAATTTCAATTTCCAGGATAATTGTTATAATATTGACCTCTTTTTTTGTTTAATCTATTTAATTATTTACACCCTTTTAATCAGTTCAGATAAATTAACTGACTTAACTCCAGCAATCTATTTATTTCTGCGCAAGCAAGATGCTGCCCATCAACAGACATCCTGAAGTTATATGAGGTTTAATAAGGCCAAGTGCCGGGTCCTGCATTTCGGTCACAACAACCCCAAGCAATGCTACAGGCTTGGGGAAGAGCGACTGGAAAGCTGCCCAGCAGAAAAGGACCTGGGGGTGCTGGTGGACGGCCAGCTTAACACGAGCCAGCAGTGTGCCCAGGTGGCCAAGAGGACCAACAGCACTTTGGCTTGTATCAGGAATAGCGTGGCCGGCAGCAGTAGGGAAGTGATCGTGCCTCTGTACTCGGCACTGGTGAGGCCTCACCTCAAGTACTGTGTTCAGTTCTGGGCCCCTCTGTACAAGAGGGACATCGAAGCGCTGGAGCGTGTCCAGAGGAGAGCTACCAGGCTGGTGAGGGGTCTGGAGACCAGGTCATATGAGGAGAGGCTGAGGGAGCTGGGCACGTTTAGCTTGGAGAAGAGGAGGCTGAGGGGGGACCTCATTGCCCTCTACAACTACCTGAAAGGAGGTTGTAGAGAGGTGGGTGTTGGCCTCTTCTCACAGGCGAATAATGACAGGACCAGAGGAAATGGTCTGAAGTTGCGGCAGGGGAGGTTTAGATTAGATATTAGGAAGAATTACTTTACTGAAAGAGGGGTCAGGCACTGGAACAGCCTGCCCAGGGAAGTGGTTGAGTCACCATCCCTAGAGGTATTTAAGAAACGTCTAGATGTGGCACTTCAGGGCATGCTCTAGTGGCAGAGATTGTAGGGGGGTTTTTTGTGTGTGTATGGTTGGACTCGATGATCTCAAAGGTCCTTTCCAACCATGAAGATTCTATGATTCTATGATTCTAAGTTTCTTCTTCTAGTCCTTAAATTTTCCACTGAAAGCTTTTAAAAGTTTTAGTATATTTCTGCTGCACAGCTAAGTTCTCAAAAACTATTTAAGTCTGATTTATATTAATTTACCTATATAAAACACATCTGACAGATTGTTTTACATTGTACAGTAGTAAATTCATCACTACATCAGCAAGGAACACCCTTCCAACACGAAAAATCAGTGTAAATACTGATAACTCCATTACAGCACATTCTGCCACACACCTCTTCCCCACTCACGGTGGCACACCTTCTAAGAGAAGCTTTGTGCTTCCTGGGAAGGGAATTATTCGTGATGGACTTACTAGTACTTTTCTTTGCTGTTTTTAATAGCTGGATCTCTTACACAAGTACTGCCTTTATTTATATATGTATCTTTAGTATGTATAACATATTTACATTTATCCATATCTTAACTTATTTAGTCTTACCCAGACAACTTGAATGCGTGAAAACATATATCTGAGTTGCAAGTTTTTTGAGAAATTAAAAACTTTGCACTAAACACAAAGCAATTGACAGGATTTGTTTACATATGTTATAGCCATATTTTCCTAAATGTAGAACTTCAGTCTGCTTCATAAATTTCAACACCTTTACTTCATAAAGAGGCAGCCAGTGAACCATCTTTTATAGATTCTCTTTGATCAAGAGTGATAATTTTATCTTTTTATCATTACTTTTCTAGCATGGTTCTACATAAGCGGTATTACTTTACCAAAAGTTAACTATGTTATTTCAGCACTACATTTTCTTGATTAATTGCTTTGCTATCCCTATGGACAAATAATGATCCATAGTTCAAGAAGAAATCAAATAAATAAAATCAATTAACTCCTCACATGTGTCAGAGAAGCAGCTGATGACACTATCTTAAAAAATCTGATGTGGTGAACTGTACAGTAACAATTACTTTTTTTACTGAATCACACCTTAAAGGTAAAAACTCAATTCTTAGCATTCAAATTTCTATGGTTTTAAAGCTGCTGGCCCTATGCAAAAATGAGATTTTCTCTTGATTAAATACTCAAATTTCATCTCTCAGAATCCATTACTTTATACTAACAAAGAGTTTGCTAGAAAAAAGTTTTTAAGAGCTCTCCAGGGGCAATAAATTTCAAGTTTGACATAATTTCAAACACTGTTAAAAACGTATCTGTCAATATTTGATCTTAAAACAATCTCATTAAGAGAGGTATATCTCAGATATTATTACAAGGCACACTTTTTAATATCTTATTAGCACTTTATTAAGTGGTTTGTGCAGTGCCATTTTAATGATGAACCTATTGTTACTTTCAAAAAGTTTCCAGCAGCTTGATAGCTTCCACATATTTTAAATACTATTAAGCAGTTTCAGTGTTCTCTAAATCCGTACTAAGATTTTTTAACACACCTATTCTTTTGTTAAAGAAGGCCTCAGTTTAACGAGCTCTGTGCCATTGCCTGCAGCTACCATCTCATAGTTTCCAACAGGAAGTGCAAAGATCAACAACTCCTAGTATGTCCAATGATGATGATGATGATGACTATTATCATTAAATTAAGCCTATTTCCTCTGTCCAATGTTTCCAAGTTTATCAGTGAAAGAACGATAAAATCTGATCCTACTGAGGTCAATAGGAATACTGCCATTGACTTCACCATCACCAGTATTTGACTAAATAAATAAATTAAAAATACCTGTTCAGACGAGATATCTACATAGGTGAAACTGCGTTATCGTTTTAGGTCGCTCTGTTGAGAAATAATTTTATAAATGAAATAAAATTAGCACTATATTGCCTGCTGCCCTGCACGATGCACTTCTGTTTACATACAGGGAGCTAGGCCTGTAATGTCCGCCTGTAAGAGAGCTCAGGTTTCTCCCTCCCATTTAAAAGTTGTGAAAAGCATGAAATCATAAAAAGCATGAAAGTACACCAATTTTCTTTTCTTTTTAAAGGTGCTTATTACAGCTTCTGATTTTGGCGAATTTTACCTTCCAAAGTGAAAAGTATCATCTGTAAACCACCAACTGCTGGACACCAATGAGTGTTCAAGGCCTGGTCTCCTGTTTGCACTCTGTCCTGCTCCTGCTTCCCAGAGGGACTCCCGGTCTGCCACCCCCACCTCCTCCTGTCCAGCTGCTTTGAGGGAGAAACAGGCAGTACTTTACAAATCCTAGTTTCCACTTTTTTACAAATGAATACTTTTGTGATAAAACACAGTAAGTCCGATCTTGCCTTCTGCCTTCACCTTCATTAATAAGAGAGCTTAGAGTAGCCAATATTTAGACAGCAATCAAGTTCACCAAATCATTCAACTGACCTACAGCCTTCTCCTTGTCCATGTGTGGGGTTCCTTAAGAGCAGGGAGCGCTGTAAGTAGATCCCCACCCTGGTCACTTAATGTACCTCATCTTGTCAGATGAAGAGACAGGCCCGCAGCCTCTAAGCTTTGACCTGAAGCTCATGCACACTCTCACTGCACGGCCAGACAGGACTTTGTCATGACACATTGGATATACTTTGCTCATGGGACCAAGAGGAGAAGTGAGAAGTGCCTACACCATATACAGTCCTGAGTAATTCCACCCAGAGGCTAAAAAGCTTTCCAAATTGCTACCCCCACTGACTAACACTCCTTTCTTCCCTTCTGCAGATCAAAAGACCTTCTCTTTCTACCCTCAACCCAGCCATCAGGTTACAGGAATAAAATTTCAGTACCTCTGGTCTGGGCCCTCTAGAAAAAGCTGCGCAGCTCTGGACAACTCTGTAATACTCCGTAATACTTTTACTTAGAAGAAGGTAACTCTTCAAGGATTCAATTTGGGAACCTCTGCTCCACAAATTAAGAAGTCCAGCCCCTTAGTAAACACTGTCTCTTCTTCATGAAGATATTTCCTTATTCACCAAGGTCAGCTTGCCCTGAGAATTTCTCTCCCTCTTTTCAGCCCTGTGCCCTCCCACACACAAGCACAGTGCTTCGACTGTAGGGACAGAAACAAGCACCAGACATGCAAGCAAGTTATAATATGTTTTATGCTGAAAAGCGAAATCATATGACTGCAGAGTAAAACACCGCCCAATTACACGAGTAGTGATCTTTCACGTTCTGCAGCCAGTATAATCCTTTATGATCCACTTCAAGAACAAAATGCTCCCCTTACAAATAACGTTGAGACTCTACGCTGCCCATTTGAGCAGTAAGCATTTCTTCAGCACCTTGCTGCTCCCACAGAACAAGGATTTCTTTTCCTGTAATAATGCTGTTTCCAGGTCAATAATAGGCATCACCATGAGCTGCAACACTGGTTGAAAAATCAGGCTTTGAAGTGCTGGATGTTCACAGGAGCTCTTTTTTAACGTCCGGAAGGAGTTGTTAAAAATTATTCATCCACTCCACTTTATTTTGTGCATTTCTATACTGCCAACGTGATGTAAAACATTCCTGCACCATGAAGGGAAATTTTAATATTTAATCCTATTTTTTCCATTCTTGAAGCATCGCATATCTCTAAGAGACACATCAGACATAGCTCACCCAAATATCACTAGCTGCAACTTTCATGAGTTTTTAAAAGTTATTTGCAGTTTTCTCATGTACCCATTTCTTATGGAAGTGAAACTTTTCTTCGGACTGTTAATTGTCCATTTCCAGCATCTCCATTATCAAGATCCAGAGGCAGTGGACCTCTGAGAAATTCTCACTTATGTCAAATTACCTAATGCCTGCAGGATAGAACCATCTTCCTTGGTTTCTTCCAGAATACCTAGGGATATACATGTAGTAACTATAGAAAAAAATCAAGTAGCAGAAGACTTATTGATGCTCAAGGCACAGCTTATGAGCAATTAAAAAAAAATATGCAGACACTTATTTCAGCCTGAACTACTGATCCTAATGAATGTCTGTAGCATGCTTCCATTTCTGATTAATCCTGTCCACAATGTTAAGAGGAACAAACAGAATTCCACAGTTCCCAGAATAGTTTTACATCATTTTGGATAGAAAACAAGACTCCTGATTAGTAACTTCCTGGGATTTTTCTCTCTAGAAGAAAATTGATGCTCATTACCTATGGACTGTGCTACAGCCATAACCTTAGTATCTATTGTGATGCCAAACATTTTAAAAGAATCTGATTCAATCTTTCTGTCCTAGATGTTGACTACCACTGTTTCATTGCAGGTGAATTTCTATCCCTTCAACTCAATATACAATTCCTGAATCACAATATTCAGTATCACATATAACAAACTTGATCGCAGGTGAAGGTTGACCATTCTATGATCTGCTGTGGTGTATCCTTTAATCAGGGTTTGTTCAGACATCCAAAATCACTGCTGTTACTGACCCACCTTTAGCATTTTTGTTGCAAAGTTCACATTCAAATTGATGATATTCCACTAACATCCATAAAATTGGGGTTTCCTATTAGAAAGCTCTGCGATTTTAGAGTTGGTCTACTTGAAAAGAAACCTTTGATCTCAGGACTGTGGCAGACCTTATCAGATTGCAGCCTTGCAGCAAAGGTGGCCAACTGCGTACTGAGTTATATTAACTAGACTGTGGGCAGCAGGCGCCCCTCTCTTTCCAACACTTGTGAGATTGCATCAGGAGTACCCAGTCCAGTTTGGGGCTCTCCAGTATAAGAAATACAGGGATGTATTGGAGCAAGCCACTGCAGAAAGCCACCAAGATACATAGATGACTGCACTACATAATGCACCAGGACAGAACTGTGCCTGTTCAGCCATAAGAACAGCAGATGAAAGAGCGCTCTCATTTCTGTCTACAGCTATCCAGTGGAATGTTACAAAGAAGATGGAGCCATACCCTCTGCAGAGGTGTACAGTTGCAGGACAAGAGGCAAAGACACAAGCTGGAACACAGAAAACTCCAATGAAATATTAGCAAAACCTTTTTGTCGTGAGGTAGTCAAACACTGCAAGCTGGTCAGGGATGTTGTGGAATCTTCGTCCATGGAGGTGTTCAAAACCTAACTGGACACAGTCCTGCACAACTTGCTCTAGCTGACCCTGCTTCAGCAGCGGGAGTTGGACTAGATGATCTACGGAGGTGCCTGCCAACCTCAGCTAGTCTGTGATCCAAAGCAAGTCATAGCCTAAGTCCCTCATGACACCATCTGGTAAACCCAGGCCCGTTCAAGACTGTGATACACATTCAAACCCGAAAATAAATCAGGCTGTTCCCTCCTTTTCCAAATATGCTGTGGAACAAATCAAGCTTCCTTTCACTCTCCTTCCAAAAAATTCCTTTAGGCTTCTGAGTTGTATTTAGCTCAATCAGAAGCCTACACAGAGATATTAGTACAATGTTTTTCTAGAACACCAGCACCATTTTCCCTGCCAAGGTTCTAGGAAATCTTGCCATCCGAGTTTCAGTTTCCCATCCTGGAACTCTCCAAATTTCTCCTCCTGATTCAAGATCTGCTTGTCAGATCTTTATTATACAGTCAGGTACGGATATCAACCTTCCAATGAATATAATTCCACAATCAATTTCTTTTTCCCCTCTCCTTCCTTAAAAAAGTCAACATAAGAGGAATTATTTCAAGCCAGAAAAACTTACAAAGTGCAAACTGTATACCTGCTGCTACCTCAATAATTATCTGAAGCCTTTCTAATAGCGCCAAGTCTACACTGATATAACAGCAAAATGTGGCTTCACTACAATTAATTTTTTGCCATTGGTGCTTCACCAAGCAAAATAATATCCAAGCATTTAATTTTACTAAATTCAGCCTGTTAAATATGCACTTTGCTTGATGTTAAAAAAAATCAAACTTCAAATATGAGTGTAAAATTAACTACTATGTTACAGAAAACCCTTTCCAATAAATGAAAAATAAATAACGATTAAAATTACAAACTCTTCAAAGCAGGGACTCTTCTTTTTTTTTTTTTTCAAGGTATGATTTATTTTTTTTTCAAGGTCCCAATAAGGTCTTTCTCAGTCATACCAACATGAGACAAAAGTACATTATGACACAGTGTAATTAAGCTACGACACATCTCGTATCCATTCATGAAATATGCTGAAAATAATACTAGCCAAAACTACTTAACTGAGGCCATTTTCTCCAACAGTTTTCTAGGAAAGAGAATCACCAAAGAGACTTGCTACAGCTTCCAGAAACATCCTACGCAGCAATGTAAGAACAGGCGTATTGGGCCAGACCAGTGTTTCCTGTATCCCGTCTCCGAGAATCCCCAAAAGCAGTTGGAAGGAACAACATAAAACAGCAACAGCATATATGATATGCACCCACAGTCTCCAGTCATTTTCAGTGCAGGCATTTTCTCAGACAGATATGTATTTTGTAACATTCAGTGGATTTCTCAGACACTAATTTGTCCCATCTCCTCTGAAATTCACAAAAGCTTTTCACACCCCAACCCACTTAAAAGACATCACTTCCTTTCACAGGCACTCAGTATCCCAGATCAACCAAACATGCAGAAAAGTAAAGATTTGTAATACATGAAATATTATTTTATTGACAAAAAATATTCTGATTAGCAGCAGTACCTGTAGTACTAACACATCCACATCTAATCAAGTGACAAAGGACAAAAACCCTGTCACTACTCCCCAAAATCTTACAGTGCAAGTATCAGATAAGAGACAGGAAACTATTTAGAAGCAATCAGGCAACCACGGCTAGTATCAGAAGAAGTGGTATCTTGTTAGAAATAGCTTGATGGTGTCATGCTTTTGTAGGCATTTCAGGTAAGGAACGTCTTGGGAAGACAGATGAACTCAAAAAGGTGAGGTCATGAAGAAGCACTAGTGCAAGCATAAGGTATCAAACAAATGTGTGTTTGCAAATACAGTAAATGGGCAACAGGGCTGGTCTTATAACTTGAAGGAAAACTTTGACAAAGAGAAACGGTAAGACACAGATGGGTGAAGAAGGTTTTGGACTTAGGGCAAATTCCTAGTGTTTCATGCACCAGAGAAGGAAGGCCAGTTGGGATATAAAAAAGCATGGTCAGAGCGACAGTCTGTCACTCTGAAAATTATCTCTGTAAGAGGACTCTGAACAGATATGACTGGAGAAAAAGTCCTCCATGGTAGTGAGGATGAGCATTTAACTGAAGAGTGGGCAGGAAAACACGTACAGCAGGGATGGTAGGCAGAAAAAGCCTGCAAGACTTAGGCGTAGTCTGAATGCAAAGAACTTAAGAACAAAACAGAACAGTTATACTAGGTCAGTAAACTAAATATAGCACAGAAAGAGTGTTCCTTTCCATGAGATCCCATGTCACATCCAGCAGTCAGCTGTGTAAAAACTTCCTGAAGCTGAGTTGCATCATCACCACCACATTTAATAGCTCATCAGAGACATAATAGAGTAATGCCTGAACCATTTTCATATTTTGACCTCTAAAACACCCTTTGGCAAGGAATTCCACTATTCAATTGCATGTTATGTTGGGGGGGAGAGGGGGAGCCCAAAAAAAGCCCCCAAAACAACAGAACCAAAAAACCTCACCTTCTGTTAAGTGTTTTAAAACTGTTTCCTGAGAATTACGCAGGATGTTTCTTTGTTCTCATAATATTAGAGTTAATGAATAATTGTTCCCTCATTGCCTTCTTGAGGCCTTGCATGATGTTATGGCCGATTCCTCTGTCATCTCTTTCCCAAGATGAAATATTTTACTTTATCTAACTTTTCCTCTGACAAAACACCTTCCTTATATCTCGTCAGCCTTTATGCCATTCTCTTAAACTATACCTTTTTGAAATTATGATAACAAAAGTACGGACAATACATAGACTGCACACACTGTGGATTTATGGATTGGCATAACTATATCAATGTTCATGTTTTCTGTTTGTTTTTCTATTTCTTTCTTACTAATACCAAATACTCTACTTGCCTTTTTAATTGCTAAGCTATGAGGGAGAGAGGGGTCTATATCAGTGAGACTGCCAAATTACGGACCTGTCTTAATAGGCAATATGGCAGTGTTACCCCAAAAAGTAGACGGAGGGCTTGGAAAGGACTCTAGGAGATCTGTTTTGACTAAGGCAGTCTAAGTAAGGCAATAAAGGAGGAGATGACAGAGAAGCAAGACTACATTTTCATTGAGATAGAAATACCATGAGCCTATGAATCATCGGCAAAGAGATGATACTTGAATTGTGTTTCTACATGAGATTATGCAAAGATGAAGAGCAGAACGAGGGAAAAAAAAGGGGGCGGCTGAGAGACAACACGTTGCAGAACTCCCACACAAAGCTGGATAGTGAATGAGAAAGATCCTCCAAAGGATGCACTGAAGAAATGATCAAAGTATCCAAGGACAGCAGAAAGAGGACATTTGCCAAGAAGTCACAGGGCAAACAGAACAGGGACATGGTCAACTGTTTTCACAGCTGACTGACAGGTTGAGAGGATTAAAACTTAAGATTTAAAGTGCAATTTGCATAATGATTTAGAAGTCCGTATCTTACGTGGAGAGACAGTCTCAAAAGCAACCCAGTGGGATCACCCCACTTAGTCGCATATGCCTCTGCTCTGCCTTTTGTCATGCCCATCACTGCAATCCACTCTGCATTTGTGTTTGCTTCTTCTATCATAGCATAGGGCTATAGTATGATACTAAGAAGCTGTTTACTCATGTGATTGCAACACCCGGGGCTTTTTATATAGTAATAGAATTTGCCTTATACAGCCTTCTGAGCAGAAGTTAATACTGATTGAGGCAGTATGAATTCCAACTAGAAATGAGTATTAAACAACTTTATGAGACACAGCTCCTGGCTCTGCCAGGAACTGGGCAACAAGTGGAAGGGTGGACCCACTGCTACAGATCTGCATTTCCTCTTCCTCACCCATTCCCAGATCAGTTAACCAAGTTAGCCGCCTTCTGCTAAGCTTTCTTTCACCATAGAAGGAAATTACTGAAAAATTTAATTAATACAGTTTCCAATCCTGAATTCTCTTCAAAGAATCTGTCCATAAAGTGGGACAGTCTAGATCAAAATTACTGTTTCAAAATTATTTTGGATCCTCCCATTTGTCTCTATTTTGCAGTCACATCTCCCATGAAAACTGTTGTGTAGGTGTGCTACAGATTGCACAACAGCCAAAATGAGTAAGAAACTCTATAAACGGATTTGTTTTTCAACAATTACACATGCACATACACACACTCACACACACTTCTATGTATCAATGACTTCTGAAAATACAAATGGAAATGACATAGCAATCTTCCAAGCATTCTGCTTTCTTTTTCATTGCACACAGAAAAAAAAAAAGAAAGAAAGAAAAAAAAAAACATTCTTAAATAGTATACTTTAGTTATTAAAATTTTCTGTCCCTTAGAAAATAGATAAATTAATTATAATTAACTCCCACTTGGATAATTTTGTGTATAGCATTTGTCTCAGTGATCTGTTTAAAAAAAAAGGCAAAATCAACACATATATTTTCTTAAATAAAGGACTTGCATAAAACAAAGTCAGGCACTCAGTTCCTCTTTCATTCCATATGATACACAGCTGCGTCAATCCCATCAGGAAACAGGCAACAGGAAATTCTTAACATTCTGAAGAGAAATCTAAAGATGTGTCTCATCACCCTTCCTCCTAAAAGTGCTTTTTGATTGTCTAAAAGACTTTTACACCAGTTCTAAAATTATTAATTACTTTACTTAGCTTTTAAGCAGCTATAGGCCTCATTAAGTAACTAACAAAGAGTCAAAAATATATTTTTTTGTAAGTTGCCTTCACTTTTTCATTTCCTCTGTCCCAAAATATAAATTAATAAGGAAAGCTTGACACCTATGGACAAAATCAAAGCCAAGTACCTTAGCTATTGGAAAATGCTCTTTCATAATGTGCCGCTCCTATGTTATTTGTGTTTCTAACTATAGCTCTTGCATATATAATTCCATTATACTTTTATAAATCACTGTTTTGAAAAATGCTTTTGAACCATTAATATATTTTCCTGGTTAAAATTCTTTGAGATGTTCTTAACAAGAGTCTTAGATAATGAATTTGGGCAAACTCTGGAACAGTCTTTACAGTATTATCATTCTCATTAATTTTCAGAACTACCCACTGTGTTGAGATGATTGTCATGGGCCTAAGACTTCAATTTGGCTAAATATTTTTGCATATATTTCAACATATAAGTAACTAACAGATGTTTAAAATGTTAAGTTCACTTTCTAGAAATAGTTAAATGTTTACTGTAATATCATAATTTGTTTTTGCACTCATATTTATTTTGCTGCTTCTATCTTTAAACATTCCGTTAGAACCCGGGTTGGCTGTAGACAAAATACTTTAAAATGACTTCACAAGAAAACAAAACATACTCGATTTAGTAAATACAGCTGTGCTTTTAAAGAAAGGAAAAAAACCCCACACTTAACGGTACCACAAATGAAAAACAAAGAAAAGAAAACACTTAATGCTAGAAATGTTACCTTTAACTAAGGTCCAGACTTCATGTAAACTATTTTAAATTGTTTGCATAATAAAAGCTTTTAAATTCATATTTTACATTCACTTTAGAAATCTAATACATTCTGCTGTCTTACATCATTACTAGAAGGCTATATTAGATGGAAAAAAAATTACTTTTAAAATGTTAATACACCGCATATACAGTATCTTACTTTGGTCCAGATTATTCTTTTTTCTTTGCTTTTTTTTGGTTATCTTTGAAGGCTGCTTCTGTTTCCATTGTTTCATCCTTAACCATTCACATATCAGAGCAATAAGTATTTCATTACTGGTTTATCTGTCCAGAGGCTTGAGAAGCAGTAACAATTAACCCTCCCTTCACAGTGATTGATACAGGCTTTGCTTTCAATTTGTTCCACTACACAGATCATGAAATTCTGAATGCGATCATCCTTATTGACCTACACTTTCAAACACACGGCTACAATGAGATGAAAGTAATTATTAAAAGGAACACAGGACTACTCAATGCTGAAACAAAGTCTTGAAAAATCTTTTAGATGACCTTCTCATAAAACTAGCACTATTTGATGTGAAATAAAACGATGGATTTGCTTCACAAACTGGAAATATTAAATTTAAATCTGATCAAGGTACAATATCATTATATCATATAAGCCCAGCTCTAACGTCATATCAGTTCATATCTGACCCAATAAACAGTGACTTCAACCAGAGTGATCATAGTAGCATCAGGCCCTATATATTTTAAAAGTTCCTCCGTCACCTTTATTTTATACCAGCTCTGTTTGAAATGTTGTGTTAAAAATGACAAGACTGCAATTACTATTCTACTATAGTCTGTTTCAAAAAGACACAGTGTTTCTTTTTAAGATCCTGGACTTCTTGAGGCACCTAATGTAAATAAGTATACAGGAAATTCAGACTGCTAAGGAAAAATGAGAAACTCAAGTCAGATTTCCATCATCAACTGAGATGAACCAAGACCTATATACACCACTGCTGGAGACTTACTGCAGTGAAAAAAAGTATTTTTTCATAAACCCTTGAAAAATAATCCCACCAAAATATTAATTTCTTGTAATTGATACGTTTTTGAAAAATGCAAAAGGATTGGTAGGTGAACAGTAATGACGGAACTATATAAAATATGGGTTGCAGTCAAAGAAAATCAGGATAGAAAGCTGTGCAGAAGGATGTTCTTACAGGCCTGAGGCCCTAATCACAAAACAGAGTGATGGAGATGAACCAATACTGCATGGATTAGCAATGAATTATTTTGAACTATAATCATGTGCCAGCACAAAGGGGAGGTAAAAACTAGCCATTACTCACAAGCTGATCTGCAGATAAGAAGAAAAAAAAGTAAAAAGGGGAAAAAATTTATATGCTAAACCGAGTCGGGAGAATAATGAAAATCTAAAATGTTGTTACACTTCAAGTAACATTCTATTTAATGTCTTTCATGTACTGTATAATATCGAGTATTTACACAATACAATCTGTAAGATGATGGGGCTAAAGCAGGGTTAAATCAGACAACTCTTCTGTAAATTAGTACTGGATAATAATATGTGCTGAAAAATACCCTAATAGAAGAGTTAGCTTTAAAATAAGACACGTAGGCAGTAATTTCTCCCACTGCAAAACTGCATATATATATGGGAATACATATGTATATATAGATACACATACATGCATAGGTAGAGATAGGTAGAGATATATGCAAATGTGTATATGCACATGCACATTTATGTATACATATGCATAAATAATGAGGGATTTAATTTCCATTAGTCCATCTGAAAGCAAAGCACCACCATCTTAAGATTCAATGTTAGTTTTCCCACCCGGGGGAAAAAAAAATAAAATGTTAGAACTAATTTTGTGAGAAAAGAAAAATCAAAACTGCTATCCACAAAGATTCCTGAGATTCTTATGAACAGACTGTTTAAATGAAGAGCACTTTAATCAGTAGAGGAATCCTCACGTTTCTAATGTCTTGCTGTGCATTCTGCAGGTTATAGTAGCAGCTGGTAGAGGTCATATATCTTTTGTGAGCATCCCAAAAAGGCTCACTGCCAGACTGTTAAATTATGAATAAGCAATGAACAAAAGAATGCAGATACGGTGGTGACAAGATAATCCAAGCAAATTTATCTATGACAAATTTCACAGGATTAACAAATTACATTTACACAGAACAATAAAAATGTGCAAAAAAAAAGGATGAGCCTACTTTTCCCTCACAGCATTAGAGGAAAAAAAATCGCCATTCCAATGCATGTATTTACATTTAACTTTATCTAAAGTAAGACATTTATAGCTTGCTGAAGACAATCAACTGGCATTATTTCCTTTCAAAAAAATACATATACTGTGTCTATCTAACATACAACATATGCCTGCACTTTGCAATATACAAGTCAGTGGAAGATCTTTTAAAGTTTTCCTCACAATTAGTAACAAGCAGAATAAATATAGAAGAATTCTAATTTTGCTCTTCAGGCAGAATATTCTGCCATTCTCTGTCAGTCAAAAGACACTTTTCCCTTAATCATTCTGGGGTTTGCTCCTATTTGAAGTGAACAAACATTGCAATATATGATAATTGCCACAAGAAAAAAAATAAGTCATGAATAGGACTTGAATAGTTTTTTGCAATACTATCACAAAACCATTAAGAAACAATAATAAATAAAAAAAAAACATCTCTCCAAAAGGATTCCTAAATCCAGAACCTAAATACTGGATGTTCCTAAAGATGCACATTCAGTATGTCAAATAATTTTTTTTGGAAGAAGAGGGGATTTGCAGTGCTTGCAACATCCTGCAGTCTTGAGAAGTGATATAAAAACAAAAGTTGAAATTTCCCTCAAAAGCACGGAATAACAGTTTCCAAATCACAACTATGTAGAGAAGCATTTTTCTTCCTGTTAACAAAGGAATAAAAGGAAAGACGGCACCTCTTAGTTTCAAAATTTGAGTCTAAGTAGAATGACTGATAAAAGGAACCACATATATGTTTGAAAGATCTGGAATCTGCTGTATCTTTTCTATCATGCGTCTCATCTGAAGTCTGTATTTTCTGTCACCTCCATTTATTTTGTTGTTTGTTAATCCAAAACAGTTGTTTAGTAAAAAATAGATCTTGAATAAAAACAGGCCTTCTGAAATCATATATATAATTTACGTATCAAATATATGTTCTTGTTACAGAGCATTGCCTACAAACAGGAAACCTCACTATTAAAGTGAACATCCAATTAATTAAGATACTTTAGTAAACTACTTGGATCCTTCAAACACTGCTACTTGAGTACCATTTATCTAGCTCATTCAGCCGTTGAAAAAAATTACTGTACTTTTGATTTTCCACAAGAAATGCAAGTTTTGTTGTAAAACTGAACAGCAACTCAGAAAGAATGAATAAATAATTTAGCCCAAAGCATTTGTTTCTCTTTTTATGTTCATCTCCTATTTGTTACTTACCAAGAGAAAACAGTTTTGTTTTTTCACAATGCAGGTTTTTTTTGAGAACCTCCTGTCCATACTGTTAGTAATTTATGCAAAGGTGAAGCAAACATGCCAATCCTACATCTAACTATAGTCAGACAAATAAAATCAGCTACTTTTTTTTTTTGCAGCTGTGAAGGCTGAAGGATAAGTACCACCAGCAGCTATTCTCTTTTTTAAGACTTTTTTCCTTTTTTAATCCTGCTGCCAGCACTGTACAGATTCAGTCACTCAGTTCTTTCTATTGACCTCAACCTTGACCTGTGAAGACTGCCCACTTACATTTTTTTCCCACAAAGTAACAAATTCTGCCTCCCATCATCTCTAAAAAAAACCTGCTTTTCTTACAAGCATTCTTCTAAAATTTGGTATGTTATACTTTTGCTAAGTGAATTACAGCTTTGGCAGGACAATTCTGAGCCACCTAACTCAAACGAGCCTGAGCTGCAAGCAAACTGATCGTAAATGTGAATTTGCACATGACTTTAAAACATGACGCATAGGCAAGAGGGAAAAAAATCGCCCCCGTCATAATATAAATGTATCGGTTCTGTGCCTAAATTCGAGCAAAACTATAACCCTTTAGGATTTAATCCAAAATGACTGTTCAAAGACTATTCATTACTCAATAAAATTCAGTTTGAAACAATGTAATGTGTAATGAAGCCGGTTCTAAATTCCTGTTGGAGGCAAAATTCCCAGGCAAGTATTTTAAAAGGGGCTTATAGGATTTAGGTGCCCGTATTTCACTGAAATGCAGTATGTGTTGGATGCCTAAATCCAATAGGCTCTTCAGAAAATCCAAGCCCCAGGGACATTATTGTAGATTACATACATACATATTATCCAGACTATATCCCGTAAGTTCACTATATACATATGTAAACCTAACATGCCTGCAGGTAATGGAACAGTACTTTTCCACTTAAATTATTTAACATAAGTGTTGAACTTCTATTATATATCAAGCTAACAGCTAATTTTAAATTGCAATCAAGCCATTCTCTGAAAGCACTTTATTTCAGTGGAGGTTTTGCCTGTAAAAGAAATGTAAATCCCTCTAACGAAGGCAGTGTAATCTTTGAATACACGGTCAAAATGGGGGCTGGAATTTTATTCCTAGTGCTAACATTGACATCTTCTGCCACTTCTGCTAGTTCTCAAAAAATGTTTTGTGCGTAACTATCTCATCAGCAAAACGTGTAGAACAGTGTTTACAGACCTTTCGAAGCACACTAAGCTATATAAAGAAACATATCTACAGAAATACTCAGTATTAATATTAAAGTCTTCTCCAGACACTGTACGGCATCAGTGAGAAGTTCCCTAGAACAGACAAATGGCAAGATACGACTGAAGAGTGAAAGTCCAAAATGCAACGCATAAGAAAGACTGGGAAAACAGCCTGTAACAAATCTTCAAAACTCTGCTTTCGGTAATCCATTTCAAATTCTTGCTTACATATCACTTGTTCTTTAATGTGCCTGACTCTTGCCGGCATGCAGAGTGCCGGGTAAGGGCTGGCATAACTCTCAGTATCTAGCTGCAGCAGGCTGAGATCAGAATCTCTTTCAGGACTGCTCCATTTTCACTTGAGAATCTCAAGACTTTTGCAATTTTTAATAATACACAGATGCAAAGTTCACTCCTCCTCCCGCTAAGTACGTTAAAGTTTGTCATTGCGATCTCACTGAGAACAAATTCACATCTATTGAATTATATGGTAAAAATACTTTTATCCTTGCTTGTGATTCTGTGTAGTATACTTTAATTATATGCATAATTTCACTTGGGACTTTTTTAAAGATTAACATACAACGTGAACTCTATATTCCCCCACAGACAGGGTCCAGTTCTGCCAAGTTACAGA
This sequence comes from Larus michahellis, assembly GCF_964199755.1. Taxonomy (NCBI): domain Eukaryota; kingdom Metazoa; phylum Chordata; class Aves; order Charadriiformes; family Laridae; genus Larus; species Larus michahellis. The sequence continues at coordinate 61,963,661 of NC_133899.1, read as the reverse complement.
CACAAATACTATCCTACCCTTAGCGTACCTCCTTTGTCCCGTGTAATATACTATTATAGCATAAAAATTAACGAATATTTTTACTACTCAAAGTCCTGTTCAAACCAATGGCACAACGGTCCTATTCATTTGACTAGGACTTTGTGTATTGCAAAACTACTGCTCAAGCTAGTCACAGAACAATGCTCTAGTCATATAAGACATGGCAGCAACCATTATATTCTTACTATGGCACATCTTCTTATGCAGCAAAATGCAATATTATTACAAATTATCCTTATTATGCAAAGTCCTATTAAACAAAAAGTCACGCACCTCATTCGCACTAATGGGACTTTTGTATGTTAAAGATAACATGCAGTAGCCTTATAAATATTACATAGAAAGAAATTGCCTCTTCTGAAAAATGCAATTATTATGAAATGAATTTTCAAAACATTTCCTCTCATGGCCATAAATCTTTGGCAGCTTCTTTTTAAAAAAAAAAAAAAATAAAAAAAAAATCCCCCAAACATGAAGCATAAACAAACAAACCAACCAAAGAATCAAATGACTGGAGTGAAAATGCAGAGTCTTGGCTATCTACCTTAAAAAAATCTTACTTTTAAAATATAAAACCAAATTTCCAGGCCGACATCCTGCAGAAGTTCACTTGATTCATTTTGAAACAACGTGACTAGTGCTGAAATCTCATCTCACAGGATGTGCCTTTACACCTGCAAGAGCTACTAGTGACAATAATATAAAATGAATCCGATTGACTGAATGAATGGATGTAAGGTTTCAGGAGATTTCAGGAAACGGTCTCATAAGTTTAAATTCTAAAAAACCAATTACTTAATTGATATCAAATGAAATTCTCCCACGTTAGTAAAACCGCTTCATCTTACTGACCTCAATGGGAGCAGAATTAATCCCAAAACGTTAATAAAATGATAACAGTTAGTTTTCATGGTCAGTATCAGTTATTCAAAATTCTTATCTTACAATACATTTTCCAATAAAGAGGGTATTGTTATAAAGATCATTTTATGAAACAAACATTTATTTAAACATTGTACTTTTCAGGATGGATGCTGATGAAACTAATGCCTAGAATGTCAATTTTCAACAACTGTTTTATATCACTCTCGCAGTAAAATTCCCATCTGGGCTGGCAACTTGTGTGCCAAGTTTCAAGCAAATGTGATTTGAAACTGCCAGTATATTAGACTCCGAAATTCAAGTGAGACACTAATAAAAGGAGACGGATGTTGACAATATATCCTGATATTCTCTTAAAAATACCTATGGTTTTGGGTGCTGTATTAATCTGTTTAAAAAGCTCTCTAATTATTTACAACATTAATAATATAGCGTTAGAACATAAAGCTGTTAAATTGGTACAAAAGAAGCAAACTGGATATAACTTGTAAGAAAAACACAGTTGTGCTGTAAAGAATGTAGAAACAGTGCTGCAGACAAAACCTTGTTATTCAGAATTCCATTAGTTACTGAAAATATGTAATATAACTTTTGTTGATCAATACTCTCATGTAAGCCCTAAATAATGTATGATTCCAGTGGAGAAAAATGCAGCAAATCAAATATGGTGGGAGAATGTTTCAAATTATGAAGAGTGGTATGACTGCTAATCCATAAATCAGAAATCGGAAAGATTGTTGTAATGTGGGAGGGCTCTATTTAATAAAGGTCATTATAACTCCTGGCTCTAGAGCTATAAGATCTAATATCCTCTCTGGTAGCTCTATGATATGCCCATGCATTACTGTTCTTGTTGACAGTCTGTTGCCTTGGAAATATTTCATTATTTCAGTTTTTCCATTTGTAGACCCTTGGCCTTGTGATATGAAGGCCACCCTATTTCATATTTTCGATTATCATTTAAGCAATCTTCTGGAGCTATTTATATAAAAGCAAGTGTTAGACAATGCATATCATCATTTATCACTGCTATGTTTAAGCTCATGCTCTAGAAAGAAATGCCAAAATAAAGGGGTTTTTTCTCTTTCACTTTAAACCAATAGCGCTCTGATATTACGATATGCTTTACAAACCAATGCTGGCATATCATATGCATGACACTTCTGTCTATTTAATTTTCTTGGTTATATATCCACACAATTGAAAAACCCTAAACCGCTACTGTAACTGTAAAATTTGCTAACACTCGTAGTTTAAAAGAAAATCAAACAAATGTGTGTAACTTTTCAAACATTCTTTAAAAAACCTAAACAGGTGAAAAAAGTTTCAAAACAATTCAAGTGCTTGCTTGCATCAGAGGCTGCTACTTTTTACATCTGTTTTGTAACCACTACCCTCTTGCTTGGAAAAATCTAACACAATCTACCTAAATATTGTGGGCGTGAAGACTAAACAAAGAGTGTACATGAAGTTCATTTCCAGGATTCCTAATCTTGAGTTTACCGAAGTAGTAGCTAAGAAGAGACTGCAAAACCCCTGAAGTGAGTGATATGCGCCTGTATTTCAAGGAGCTTGGCGCAGGCAGCTGAAAGGATGTGTACAAAGACAGCTTAAATAAGCAGTTACACGCAAGACTTCAGGAGCACATTACGTAACTTTTAATAAAATGTACATGAGTGCCTGGTTATTGAAGCATCGATCGATCTTCTCCAAAACTTTTTTTTTTTTTAAAGGACAAACAGATTGCTGTTATTTCTCGTACAAAAAAAAAAAATGTCATCAACTTCTACATGTAATATTTATACCTAAACTGTTCGGAGCATTGTAAAGAGTGATAACAAAGTGAACCCTAAGGGCAAAAAACAACTGCTTGGACACTAGGCCAAGTTTGTGGCTATTAGTGTTCTAGGAATTTAGACTACTTTTTTCCCCTGAAATGATTACTCCTCCCACTCCCTACAGGGAAAAAACTACTCCGATCCAACCTTTAAAATGACAGCATCAGAGCTGAACAAGAAGATGCTATTAAAGGGCATTAAATTAAATACAGTATATCCTCCTACAACTTCAATCAGAATTTCAGACCAAGTGTTATTTAGTTCAGCTCTCAAGTGGAGCAGAATAACAAATCGCGCACTTTGATTTACCTTCTCCGAATGCCAAATGGAGACAGGTGATAAAGAAAGCACTCATGCACAGGCTATGAAGTTTCCCCTAGAAATTAATTCTATCTTCAAGATTCCTATCTCAGAGAAATTCCCAAAATGGCACACAAATATGCTTCTGCTGGAGAGATTACTGAAGCTATTCTGGCAAATACACTTAGCACTAATACAGTACCATTCTCAGAAAGAAGACAGCAGAATTGTGTGTTGGGGGGGACAGGACTTATTGATACAAATTGTTTTTCCAACAAAGAACCCTGCAGGAGAAAAGCCTGCTGCTATAAGTGTTATTAACGCAGAAGAAACGCCTTTGCAGACACTGAAATGGAGATTTTTAAAAAAAATATTTATAGTTGAAGATGAAAATCTGTAAGTTAAGTCATTGACTTCTGAGAATGCACTGTTTTCCCATTACACGTATCTCCAAATTCTGCTACATATCAATATAGCCTTGTCAAAGTGCAACAGTTAATACTAATGCATCTAACACAGCTGCACTAACACTTCAGTGGCGAATACGAAATATATGGTTTTCTGATACCAGGCAGTCTACTTCCTTAGGAAAAATGGCATAGCTATTTAGATAAAATCTGTGGGTTTTGGAAGTTGTACTAGAAATGCTGATCACACTAAAAAATACAAGTTTGAAATTAAGATCAAAATGAGCCTGACTCCCTCGACTTTATTTTTGTTTAAATATTTTTCAGACTTACTTGTGCTGCGAAATATAAAGTGAGTAACACACGATCCAGCTACTTTTAAAGGCTGTCTAAATGTTAATTTCCATTTTTACAATTAACCAGGAACCTTCCTCACCCCTTACCCTCAAGCTCACTTGTAACGCTGTAGGGAAGTGGGGGGGAGGGGGGGGAAGCCCACCCCAAACCCTCTGGCTGCTCTCTCCTTCTTGGGCATACATCTCAACGCAGTGTAGCAACGGAGCTCTGAATACTTTTTGTAAGAATCACAAAGTAACATCACATGAACTTGTACTCTTGTTTCCTACCAGTCACTTCTAGAAAGATTCACTTTACTAGAACAAATCCGCTACGGGCAATTCGTGTCACCGGCACAGCAGATTAATAGCAAGCACTCTCCCCCCCCCAGCCAAAGTGTACGGGGCAGGCGGCGGGCCGGGAAGCAAACGGGGGGTAGCGCGACCCCCCACACACCCCCCGGCCCCCGGCTCCCTCCCTCCCTCCCTCCCCGGGCCCCGCCGCACCGCCCGGCACCGGCTCCTCTCTGCCCACCCCGGGGGGCGCCGGCACCCTCGGCCCGCCCGGCGGGGCGGGGGGCCGGGCCGGGCCGGGTCGAGCAGCCCCGCGGGGGCAGCTGGCGGCGCGGCCCCCCCCCGCTCCGGCCTAGCCGCACTTGAACCGCACCGGCGGGGCCGGCCCCTCCGCCCGGCAAACCGGGCCTGGCGCGGCGCCCCGCCGCCCTCGGGGCCGCCGAGCGGCGGGGGCCGCCCAGGGGGGTGCGGGGGTGGGCTCCCGGCTCCGCACACACACACAGACACACACACGCCCGCTCGCCAACGCGCCCCGCCAAGCACCGGCTCCGGCGAGCCGCGGCGGTGCGGCTGCCGGAGCGGGGCTGCTGCTGCGCGGTTCGCCCTGGTGTGTGTGCGTGTGGTGTGGTGTTGTGTGTGTGTGCGTGTGTGTGCGTGCGGCTGGCGGTACGCACTCGGAGGAACTCCCGGTGCCCGGCTGTGCGAGCAGCGGGTGCCGGCGGCAGGTCCCCCCACCCCGCCATGGCAGCCAGCCCCGGCCCCCGGCGGCGGCGGCCCGGCCCGGCCCGGCGCTGCTGCGGCTGCTGCTGCTGCAGGTTCAATAAAGAGAAAGTGTTACCGTTCTCGCCTGGAAGGATCCTGCTGAAAGCTTGGCTTGGTGGGCGCCATCTTCCTGGGATTTTTTTTTTTTTTTTTTTTTTTTTCCTCTCCTCTCTCCCTTACTTTTCCCCCTCCTGATGTTGGTGTGTGTTGTGTGTCTAGCAGCAGCAGCGGCGGCAGCAATGGCCCTGGTTAGCCAGGCAGGCTAAGGAAAAGTACTGAGGCCAAAGCATCGCGGGCTCTCACTCCTCCGCGCAGTCCTGGTGCAGGTTGCTTGCTGGCTGGCTGGCTTGCTAGCGCTGCTGCTGCCGCTGCCGCCGTCCATAAGCCGAGGAGCGGAGGGAGCCGGGGCCCCGCCGGCCCCAGAGACATGCCCAGCGCAGGCAGCGGCGGCGGCCGGCGGCGGCGGCGGCGGGGAGGGCGAGCCGCGGCGCAGCCCCGGCGGGCAGCCCGGCCGCTGGCATCGCCCGGCAGGTGCGGCACACACACGCACACACACACGCACACACACACACACACACACGCGCGCACACACTCGCACACACTCACACCCCCGCGCCCGCGGGCCGAGCTACGCGGGGTGCCAGGCCATGGGGCTAGCGGGGCGGGGGCGGGGGAGGGAAGGAGGGGAGTCAGGGATCTCCGGGCTTGACCGCTGTGAAAGTATTTCTGGGCATTTTCCAGCTGCTTCCCCAGCTCCGCTCTCACTCTGCGTGCAGGGGGACACAGCCTCCGCTGCCGGCGCAACAACGCCACTCAGTTGCAGTTTCGCACACTTTCCTCCTCTGGAGTCTGGGCTCCAGCAGGGACGAGGGGCTGAGGGAGGCAGGGACTCCCTCTGCAACTCGGCGGGCGCGGCGGCTGCAAGACCGCGGGCGGGCGGCGTGTCCCCCGTGGGGATCCCACGGCGGAGGACCGGGCCCCGGCGGGTGCGCGGGCAGGCGGGGCGGGGGGAGGGGGGGGACACGCCGCCGCCGGCCGGGGGATGCGAGCGACCTGCGGCCCGTGGGGCCGTACGCGGGGGTGGCGTGGACGCGGGGGGACCCCACGCACACACAAACACATATCCCCCCAGCCCCCCCCGGGAATGTGCACGCACGTCCTGAGAGTCGGCGCTAGGTAGTGCCGGAATAAAGGGCGTAATGCTGGAAACGTTAACTGAGAGTGATGACCCGCTTTGTTGGGAAAGGGTGTAGCACTTCACGCTGTTTTATTGGAGATTATGAAACTAGTCATGAAATAAAGGAGCGGGGAAAAGAAACCGCTACCTTAATTGTTCCTTCCAGGACATCGGGAAAAACCGAGCGCTGAGAGCTTTTTAAAGGAGAAATCACTCCTTTGCTTTCCATCTCCAAGGTAACTTTGTGGCTGTTCTGCTGCTGCCTTGGAAGTACAGCTTCCTGGGCCTGATCCTGCTCCCAGGGAAAATCCAGCGGGCTTCCGTGGGGAAAGGAACAAGCCCCGAAAGTTGGGGGTGTGGGGGGGGGGGATTTATGCGAGAGAAATGTTTCCGCGACAACTCCAAAAGTTTGGGGTTGATGGGGATGGAAGGGGGTGGGGGGGGGAGCGCGCGTGTGATCCGCAGTGGAGAACCGGGAGTGGGGGCTGTGGAAGTTCTCCAAGCACCTGGAAGTTTGGCTGCGGGGCGTCTTCCGCGCACCGGGGTCCGGAGGATTTCTTCCCGCAGGAAGCAACCGTCCCGGCGTAACTTTGCACGGAGCGGCCCGGGCCGCCGGGGCAGCCCCAGGGAAGTGGGAGAGAGGGGGGGGTGGGGGGAAAGGGGGGATCCGGTGTCCGCACGTGCGCAGCGGGACGGCGGCCGCCGGGACTCGAGTCCCGCGACCCCGCGGCGGCGGCACCTTGGGGGTGTATGGGGAGATGAAGAACTGGAGAGAGGGAGGGTGGGGGGTGTCTAGAAAGTACCACATGCCGTTCCCTGCCGGCAAACCTGTCTCCTCGCCTCCAAAAAAGGGGGGGGGGGAAGAAAAAGAAAATAAAAGTTAACAGGTGTCACCTCGACTTTTGCAATAGCATAGGAAGGTGTCGGTGGCTGCTCTATTTTAAGCGTTCCCAGAAAGCACGGAGAAAAATCGTTCGACGTAAAGCACGCTTTTTTGTCGATAATATATAGTCAAAATGTAGAAGAAGTGCAAAAATGTTTCCTCGTGTTAGGTTAGTGTGAGAGACATCCAGACTGGTCTGGATTCCTATTAGTCAAAGTACCTGGATATCTGCTAAGCACTATTTGGATTAGAGGTGTTAGTAGTTTGTCAGAAAAGTATTGCTTGTATAACTTCTTCCTGATTACAGACTGACATAATCAAACTATTAAACGCGAAGTACTAAAAAATTGCATGCTGCCTTGTCTATATATTTCTGTTTAACTTAAAGTCTCCAGAGGTCTCTTTCATTTGTCTAAAAGCCAATCTGACATTTCTGACCCTTGACTTCCCCACTTCACAGACTAAACTATTGTGATTGCTGCCTGTACTTCCTCGTTAAAGTGTCCGTCAGTTTCCATTGTAATTTAAATATTTTATAAGTGACAAAAATCATACAGAAACCATGAAAAGAAATAAACTTTAATCCATTCTTTATATGTCTCACATTCAAGATTTTATATAAATATATATATATGAAAGATCGGTGTGTTTGCTTGAGCAAAACAAGACTCGTGCTTAGTTTCAAATGTTTCTCAGCTAGGAAAGTGTTTAGGCACCATCAGGGATTATTTCAGGAGTATCAACTTCCTATTAATTTTTCATTTAATAAAACCTACAAAAGTTACCACCAAACGTTTTCTATCATGGGCATCAAAAGGAAAATACATCCTGTGTTTTCAAAAATTGTAGGAAACAACTCAAAGTTGCTGAACAACAAAACAGGCAATGGTCGATTATCTAAATCTGGCTCCTAAACCAATTAAGTTTGAAATATTACGCTGAAACTTCCTATGATTTTTTTTCTTTTACATCATAGAGATATTTAGTTTGGGTATTTGAGATTATACCGCATTTTTCTTAGTATTTAATTTAATGCAATAGTGGAAAGCAAGATACTTGGGACAGTGCCATTTTTATTGCATTTAGAGAAATGTAAATGTTTTGTTCCGATTTTAGCCTACATTTATCTGTTGTCATCTACTTTTTTTTAAGGATACGGCTTCGGTTATAAGCTTATGATGGAGAAAACTAACAGATTCAAACTTCAGGTTTTGCCTCGTAGAAACACAAAGAAATGTCAGGTAATTAATTAAGCTTCATGTTAGTATCAGCACATATCGATGAATTGTTAGGGGGAATGGGGAAGGTCTTTAAACTTCATTATGACTTACTGCCAACTTTCTACGCTTTGCTTCCTAAAGGCGCTCTCTGTGAATTTCCTGCATTTGCATTAGAATGCATTTAAGATGAAAAAAATAACAGTGCTGAGTATACTTATGGTTTCGTGCTATATTTCCCTGTAGTAACAGGTGACATGATAATACTGTTAAACTACAATGTGGAATTGCAAGTGTGCAACCCCAAGTGAAAATTGTTCTCTTTCTTGGTTGAAAGCAAATTATCAATCAGCATACCATGATCAATTATCCCCCTGGCTGCCACACACTGGGATTTGCACAAGGCATTGACATTGAGAAATTCCTCTTTAGAAAGGATGAGCGGACGGGATCCCAAACTTTGCAGCAGCCAAGATATGCTGCCGGGGTCTCACTTTTTTTTTTTCTTACTCTTTTTTTTTTTTTTCTATTGTTGCTTTCCAGCTCATCCAAGACAAAACTAGGAGATTGTGTTTACTTCTCAGTGCATTTTAAAAGATGCTGTATTTAAAAAAAGAAAAAAGAAAAAACAGAAAAAAAGCCCTTCCCTCCAACCAATCTCCCCCCCAACAAACAGCAAGGAGATTTTTTTTTAAAAAAAAAAAAAGGGAAAACAAAGAAACACAAAAGCACAAAGAAAAAGCAAGTGAGGGAGCCTCAGGAAGAGCCGCACACCCCTCTCCCACTCGGTGCTCACCGTTGTTGGTAGGAGGTGATGCCCTGGACGTTTTGCGGGTTGCCGTTGGCCGCGGCGCCGGCTCGCCCCATGCCCGGCGCCGCCGGCACCCCCCCGGCCGCCCCGCCGGCCGCCGCCGCCGTCACCTGCACGCTGAAATCCGGGAAGATCCTGATCATCCCCGCGGCTCAGCACCCGGCGAGTCTCGGCGAAGAGGTGCAGCAGCAGCGACTCTCCCTCCGGCGGCTGCAGCAGCAGAGCCAGGCACGCTGCAATCCCATTAGTGAGTGGCGGCCACTGTGAGTGAGGAAGGGCGCTTTGATGTGAGCTGCTGGGCTGAGATTGAGAGGAGTTTGGGGGGGCCGGGGGTAAAGGGGGGGTGGGGGGGGGAAGATAGAATTTTACCGAATTGCAAACATGCAACGCGTAAAGATTTGGGGGGGGTGTGAAGGGAGGGGGGAGGGTGGAATATCAGACCTACAAAAAAAAAAAAAAAAGGTATGTCTAATACCACTGGAGCTGTAGATATAAGAGAAAAATCCAAGCTGAGGAGGGACAGGGAGGAGAGAGGGGGGCGCAATTACTTTAGCGGTGCAGTGAAAATGATGAGCAGCAAATGTTGCCTTTTTTCCCTCCTCCTTCTCGTCCCTCCACCCCCCACCCTCCACCCAAAATGCGAGTCTTAGAGGATTTCTCTGTCTCAATGAAGTAATAATAAAGGCGGCTGACCACAGTCTGGGCTAGCGCCAACTGTGCGGGGGGGGAGGGGGAGGAATATCCCTGCTCCCAGAGTCCTGAGGAGAAGAGGAAGAGTGGAGGATTGTTGCAGCACAAGTTCTTGCTCTTGGTAACTTGCTTTTGCTTTTGCTCCCCCCCACCTTCCCCCCCCGCCTCTCTTTTCTTTCTTTCTATGAAGGGACGGTTTTCACAAGCGAGGAAATGCGCCGCTTTTGTGCAATGGCAGAGTTTGTTCCCTATTATAGGGAGCTGACTCTCCTCCCCTCCTAGTGTGCAGCAATGTTATTGCTAGTCAAACTTGTAAGGTGTGTGGTGTGTGTGCACGCACTGATCCCTACTGCTGCTTCAACATATCAATTATACCGCCCAGAGCTGCGCAAAAAAAAGAAAAAAAAAAACCACTCACCCCCCCCCCCAAACAAACAAAAAAAAAACCAAAAAACAATACCCAAAAAAACCCAAACGAAAAAAAGACAACAAAACCCCCTTGCAAAGCTCCCCTCCGTGTTGCGGCACACACCGCACCGGCCGCGGCGAGGAGGGCGGCTGGTCCCCCGCGGGACGCGCGGCCGCAGAGCCGCGGCTCCTTTGTGCCCCCCCGGGACTGCTCGCAGCCCTCCCCGCCGGCCGCTCCGGCCGGGTTTGCCCTCCTCCTCCGCCACCCTCGCCAAGCGCTCACCCCGGGCTTCGCCGGGGCCGCCCGCCGACGAGCCCGCCCGCCTGCGGCGCTGCGCGGGGGCGGACGCCGGGAAGGAAGCGCGGAAAGTTGGGCGGGGAGCTGGGGATCGGCGGCAGGACCACCACCACCACCTCCCGGTGGCTCCCCCGCCTTGCTGCGGGCTTGGGGCCCGCAGCCGCTGCGGGAGGGGGGCACGGAGAAGGGAGCCCTCCTCGCCGTGCTGCTCGGCGGGGGCTGCCGGGGCTGCGCTCCGTGCCCGCTCCTCCCTACGGCTGCAGCGGGAGGTGAGGGGCGAGGGAGCCGTCCCGGAGGGCAGGAGGGGAGAAGAGCGGCGTGCCGAGTCAGGGGCAGCAGGGGAACGGGAGAAAAAGGGACATCCCCCCTTCCGTAGTGGGGTCCCACCTTCTGGAGTGACCCCGAAACTACGGACGTGTAGCTCCAACCTGCTGGATGCTGGAGCCAAGTGTCGTGCACTCGGGGCAGAACCGGACTCTTTGCCAGCCTAGTGAGTGGGCAGCTAGAGAGGAAAGTAACAGAGCGCGTTAGCGCACCTTGCCCGAACAGCAGCTGTGCTGTTGACTCGTTTCTGAGGAAACCGAGGCTCACACCAAGAGGAGCTGCATGGGACAGAATAAAGGTTGCACTGGGTGTTGGAGAGGCTATGGCAGCGTCCCTGAAGGGGGCAGATGTCCCAGGCTGCCCCATCGCTCCAAAGGCATTGTAACCTTTGCTTCCATAAATCAAAGCTGTCGCCTGGGCCAGTCTCCCCCTTTCCCGTGCAATTCCTCTTGGAATCGTAGCTTGACTCCTAATCTAACAATATCCCCTTATCTTGACTTTTCTTTCCATTGCTGTTCCAAACCAAATTAAGACACACCAACTTTATGTTAAAACAGAGACTGCATTCAAATCCTTTGTATTAAATAGCATCTGTGTTTGCATTCTGTTTTAATACAAAATGCTTTGGATTGCAGCTAATACCAGGAGATATGAAACTGGTTAGTCCCCACATGTTGCACATAAAAAGAATTCATAATGAGCATCTGTGGGATGTGGAATGGATCCCATGAGTTAGCTGAAGACCTCATAACGTAAGAGCTGAGAAGCCTAAGTGAATTATGACTCTCTTTCCTCGCAAGTAGGATTAATTTTCTATCCCACTTATATTCATTATCTATCCTGTTTATACTATAGGGACATCAATTGTTTGAGTGTTAAATATGAAGACTTTACAGAAACGTGTAGGTTAGATAGCTTGCGGAGAAGAGGGGGGATGTTATTGCTAGGAAAAATGTTATTCAAACTCCACGTTTAAAGAGCGGTATTAGAGAAAGCTGCTCACTTTTTTTAACGGACAGCAAATTCTGGGCCTTTCTCTTACAACATATTTAAAATGTAAGGTTTACAAAGTACCCTCCATCTGCCTGTGGCCCTCCCAGTGATGTCAATAGGAATTTTGCATGCAGATGAAGGCCCGTATATGGCCTTTAGAGAGCAGGTCAATAAATGGCTGGAGGAATAATTAAAGACTTCTGAGCTGCTCCTTTCCTTTTTCTTACAATATAGTACAAGACTGGCATGAATATAGGCTGGGCTACCACTCTAATTGGCTATGGAATAACACTGAAAGGAATTTAAATGTGGGCAGTAGCCATTTTCCAAATGATCACTCCATTACAGTAGTTTTGTCTGTCAATGTATGGCCAGGCAGTAGAGTGGATGTAATCATGTCGAAGTCCCCATCCATTGATTGTCACTCTCTGCTCTACAGTGGCAACTCTGAGCAGATTTTCATGTTTCAAAGGGACAGCCAGGACAGAGAGCCTGCCGTTAGCCAAGCTTGCTTCAGCTTAGTCCCGAAAGCCACCGCTTTTCATCCGCTAGGCAGAACCAGGATCTCTTGATATTTAATAAGATCTTTTATGACTAATTGATTAATATCTTAATTTAAGTGTTAATGTAACCGAAAAGTCAGTGTTGATAACTTTGCTTGCGCAAGTAGTCCCGTTGAGTCAGTGGAACTACTGACAAATAGTTTTGTATGCTGTAAGACGAGCAGGATTCAAAGGTAGGTTTGTGATCGTCTACAGAATACAGAAGCATTTTCTTTCTCATATCCCTTAAAAGATATCAAATAAAAATACATTATCTCATATCTGAAGAAAAGTCAGTTTTGATTGTTTGTATCTTTTTTTTCCCAAATTAACCATGATGGTAAAATCCAGGAAGATTTTCTGAGACTTACTTGATACACCAATGAAAATACCCATCATCGAACATATACTTTGTGCCATATTAAATAGCGTGGACCCAATTCACCACATATTTCACCAGTGCTGCAACATACCATGAAGGACTTAAACTAATACGGTGCAGTATGCTAGTGTAAAAGAGATAAGAATCAAGCCCAATGTTTTAAATTTAGTTTATTTCTCATTTAATTCAAATTATTGACAGGTTCTGGTGTTTAAGTGACACAGTTTTTGTCTCAATACCATATACTATTGTAAGATATGCTGCAAGTTGCTTTAGTATTGATTTAGCTAAGAAATATTCTAATAGAGTACCGCTGTTTCTAACAATGTACTGTTCCTCTCTTAGGCAAAAACATAGTAGAGATAAAAATTAAAAACACATGACAGTGTGTAATACAGTAACATTTAATATTTGTGCTTTACATATACCTCTCTATCACAATTACATATTATATCTTTATTCACATTGTCAGTGTACTACTGTTCCTTTCTTTCACAGGTGAAAAAATATCTCTTCTCTGGAAATTCATTTCCATTTACTTAAAGTTAAATGGTTTGACTTTGAATTTTCATTATCTGCTGTTGGAAGGAGCCTGTGACAGGTATGAGAGAGAATGCTACAAAGCTTCATTGTATCATCTAATTTTTGCTTCACTTTAGTCAGATATCGTTTAGGTAGAGAGTAAAATACTATACGTAGAACAGGATAAGATAGAACAAAACAGAACAGAAATAAAATAAAATGAAAATAGGATATATAATGAATTACAGTAGAAAAATGCCTTTATCTTGAAGTGATTTTTTTTTTTTTTTAGTTATACTGATTCCTCACTAGTGAGAAAATTGAACTAATTTTATATAAAAGGAATATGTCATAACAGGATATGGCATTTATCTTCCTGAGATAGGGGTGACCTCATCATTCACAAGTGGTGTAGCTATGAATGAGTAATCAGCCTCCCCACCCATTAAGTGTAGATAAAGTCCACATCTTCTGTCTAAGTATTAAATATTAGATTTATTATTTTACAACTCGCCATCTCTACAAGTGTCCGCTGACTGTTGCTTCAGTTGCTGCTACCAATAGGTATCGTCATTGTGAAGCAAAAGAAGCTCCACAAAAAACGCCCTGCATAATAGTGAATGGAAATGAAAATAAGAGAGGAGAAGAAAACAAGAGAAGATGGACCTGCAGGAAAAAAATGATGGGCAGAACAGGGATAAGGAAACTCTTTAACTGACCTATGCTTTTGTTGCCTGTAATATTCCAAGAGCTTTATAGCACACATGCAGTGAAAATATTTTTCATATTAATACCTCACATATATCAGCTACCTCAGATCTCAAGTTATATTGCTAAAGTTACTCCCAAAGGAATTTATATATGTATAATGCGAGAGAAATATATAGTTAGGAAAGAATTCCTTTTTACTATTTATCAGCAGCGCACATTAGAGAAGAGCTGCAGTTAAAAAAATGCAGTTTCTTTCTAGAACTATATAAGATAACATAATTTTCTCCTTCAAATGATGTCACGTGTTGCATTTTGTTTTCATTCCTTTGTAAAAGCAATGACTGTGGTTTAAAGAAAATATTTGGAGTTTAATTTTAAATCAAAAGGAACTGGCTGTTCATCTGTTTAGAAGAATAAACCTCTAAATAGAACATGAAGTCAGGAGAAAGACCATCAAAACTCAAATAGGAGGCACTCAAATATTTTCCATCTTCACAATTCCTTGACATGTGCTCAGGGTTGGAAGAGCAGGTGAGGGAAATGTCTTTTCTGAAAAGTTGCGCTGGGAACGAAGGGCAAGATTAAGGTAGTCCCCTCCCCCCTGTATTCAAAAGAAAAGCAAGCAGAGAGTAAGATAGAAGGAAAGTGCCTGGGGAAAGTAGCATCACTATCGAAATCATAAAAGATGTATAAGGACATCAGTGGAAGAACTAGAAAAACTATTAGAAGAATGCCCTACAGGGCTATCCCAATGGCTCAGCGATTAGCAGGCTGTGCTGCCACTGGGAAAATGCAGCTCAGCTTTGAGGCTAATCTTAGGATCTCACTCATTGGTACTGGCAGCCGAGAGCCTTACGAGGATGGTGAGTCCACAGTGGGGAAAGACTGACGCGTTACTCCCACACCCAAAGGGACATACCTAGGCTCTGTTTTGAGCACCGAAGCTGTCTCAGGGAGGATTATGGGGTTTTCTCTATCATCAGCTAGCCTAATTCGCTCTTCACGGGAAAGCAAAGGAGCACCTCTGGCCTACTGCCTAATGACAAAGGCCAGCTAATTTTCCAAGGCTGCAACATCAGTATTGAAGTCAATTTCTCTTGTGTTGTATACTTTGCTCTGGCCCCAAATTTTAGTGAAAGAGTTATCTCTTAGCACCAGAGGTTTCCTGCAGTGTTGATCCCCCACAAATTTTCTAGCAGCGCCAGCAGAAGATCAAGGAGCAGCCAGCTGTTCAGTTTTTCCAGATTCTACCTGTTTCTGCAGAGACCGTGTAATCTGTGATGTTCCTCCAGGCAGTTTTAGCACCTGTGTATCCCTTTCCCTTGTCTTCGAGATCAGTGTTATGCCTCCAAAAGTAGAGTAGTCTGCTACTTCGTTGGCATCAAATTGGGGTCACAACTAAATTGCGCTGCTTCCACCTCCACAAAAACCCGACTCATACCACATGGCCTGATAAGAAGCTTAATTCAAGAAACTGGAAAAACAAACCATGTAGATGCTTTTTATCTTCAGGGCTTCTAAGAGATACCGGCGTATTATTCTGTGCTCTCACCGCATTCAGATTTTTGGTCCTGGTCATCCATAAGTGAAACTTATAAAGGACATGGGGCTAGCCAACACGCTTCTCCCTTTTATTTATTTACCTTTATTTTCGGCCTCTGACAGTGTTCCTAAACTGTCATAATTTGTGGAAGCAGCTGTTGGTGTGTCCTGGAAAGGTAGCTTAAGGTTTTTTTGACTGTGCTTAGAGAAGGAGCCTTATCCTTTCCCTCACTAAGCAGTCATTCCCTTAGAAACCAAACATGCTCTGTTTCTCTTAATTCTTTTTTTTTTTTGATGAACAAGTCCAAGTTAATTATACATAAAACAAAAAAAAAAACCCCACCGAGCTTTCTCTCAGAGCTCTTTCAGACAAGCCTAGTACAGTCCCATGGAGCCTTTTGTCTTTGGTAGCTACCACCAGTGCTCTGCTGGGTCACGCAGCAGTGAACACGAGACATGAAAATTCACAAATCTACCTATGCCTGTGTTTCCTCCCTTACTGTCCAAGTTGGAAGTCCCAGTCAGCACCAAAACCAACAGTGGGAGCTGGGATCTCTCAGCAGCAGAGGTTATAAATAGCCAGTGCAGTTTAAAGCTGTGCTAGGTCCTCAAAGCCAAGCTTTTCCACAGGTTTTTTGTTGTTGTTTTATAATAGTGGCATTATTTTTCTACTCGTTGAAGATAGTGCATCGTGTTCCTGCGTAGCATGGTCCCAGGTGGGCAGCCGTGTAAATCTGGGACTCTGCTAACGGTTTCTGTAACTTCAAGCATACATAAGAGTCAGAAATGAATACTTTGATCTTTGTTCCTAGTGTTTTTCCAAAAATAATCAAAACTTGTAAGGAAATATATGTGTCAAAGACTTGAATGCAGGCTAGCCTGACTGAAAATGTATCCACATCTAGGCACAAGAATCTTTAACAGAGTACTGTTCTTATTTACAGCTATTTGTTATTCTGCAGATTAATTTCTCACTGTTAAGCAGCCGATTGGCCAAAACCCTTCCTTTTTTTTTTCTTAATCAAGAAATTCAAGTATTGAGGATACTCACAGGAGGCCCTCGAAGTTTAAACACGTCTCAAGTCTTACTCTTTCAATTTCAAACTCCTCTTGGGTTAAAAAACAAACCAAGCTTTCTAGTATTTATACATGGTCTATGAGAAACCTTAAAGAGATAGCTTTATTCACTTCAAAGTTAGACTCCATCCACATTACTTGCACTTCTGTCACTGCTATCCATACTATAGCAACCACTGAGCGCTAACAAATGTGACATGCAGGACCCAACTAAGTGTCCTTTAATTTTCACTCTTCAGAATTCCTTCCTTGGGAAGTTTAACTTTGACAAAACCAGAAAATAATCTGAGATTGTTGTTGTCCACTGCTAGACCTTTATTTTCATTTTCATTTTCACAGATAGGGTCACCCACAGACCAGCCATAAATTGCACCACATTCAGAACATGCTGAGCTCTAAGAGTGAGTTTCTTTTTTGTTCTTTGGTTTTAAGTGTTCTCACCACTTCAAAGTGCGTTTTTATTATCAGAAAGTGGTCTGGACTGTAGTTTCTGTCTAAAAAAAGTTGAATACTTCATTCACTGGAAATTACCCAAAAAGGTTACCTAACATTCTTCTCTTTTCATTGCTGATGGATCACATTATCTCATTTCTTTACACATGAATGGACAACATATAAAATGTCTTTGTGACTTTTGGGACGCACTCTATTAGGTATTGGCAATATATTGGGTGGAGAATTTACGGACTGTTTGAAGGCAATAAGCAATGCGATTGCCTGGTCATCAATATATGCTTTTTAAATATTATGGAATTTAGCTGCTATTCTCTTGATTACACATTTAAGGCAACATATATTTAGCTATTGAGTATGTATCTTTTGGGTAGATATGGATGTCTATAGGAAGAAAATTATAATTTCTCTTAGTTCAAAATTAATTAAACAGGCTTTATCGTACCTTTCTTATTTTTTGTCCCAAGATGGACACTCTTTTGTCTTTATTAACTTGACAGCCAGTAATGTCTGCATTTGCTTTATTTGTACACACTACACAATTAAAAAAAAAAAAAGTTGAGTCTTTTACTGGTCCTTTGTAGAACAGGTTGATGAAAGTTACTACTTGCTAGGGGTGTCACCTTTTCCTTCTCCGTACAGGACACAGAAGAAAAAGCAAGGATACTCCTCCAGCCAAACTTTAATTTCTTTTGACATGGGTCCTTTATTCTGCAGAAAACCTCCTACAGATTTTCAAGCATATTTCATTTAATATAGATTTGGCCTTTTCAGTCTGGAACAAGAAGAAATATCAGAAAGTTCATACAAGTAGATGTTATAACAGCAACAACATCTGCACAATGACAGTTTATTTTTAGTTGCAACTTGAAATAATCACTGTTAGTCTCCTCAGCTTCTCAATTTCTGCAACAGTTTTGTGGAAAAACATTTTTGTTTCAAAGTCCACAGCATCATGGGAAGTTTCATCATTAAAAAAATGAGAGGAAAAATTACTTCCTTTAACTGGAATAAATCAATATTTCTTCCTAAAATAATTAAACCATATGCAGATAAAAACTATCATACAGGTACAACTAATTTTGAATCTTTTGGGGGATAACCAGACCGTGTAGCATTAATTCTTTTAATATTCAAATGCAATCACTGAATTCATTAAAAAGTTATAATTTTGTCTTGAAGAATGTTATTAACAGCCCGTGGTACTTTCTATGCCATCAATTCAATAACAGCTTTTCTGTGTATCTGGTCCTTCACTATACGCCAACCAAGTACAGTGACTCGATTTATCTAGAATATAGTATAATCCATTACTCTTTCTGAAGCTGAACTTTTGATTCTAATCAGATTTACTCAACTGTTGTCAGCTTATGAAGAAGTACAAGGGGTGAATTCCTGCATAATAAAGAAGATATTATATGCAAAAAAAAATCTTGAATTAATAAAATGACTAAAACTGATATATCAAACACCCGAAGTACAAAAAAACAAGGTTAAGATTTTTCTTGAACTAATTGTACATCTTACACTTTTTATAGTATACATGAATTATACTTCAAACTTTGCATATTTGAAGATAGGAAGAAGAAATATTCAGTTTAAATAAGAACAGTATTCTTAGCTTTCAGAATATTCATATTATGGATCCTTGCTACTTCCACTAACATTACTCTTTTGCATTTGTTTTTTAGTTGAAGAAGACTCCGTGAGTGGGAAAAATGCAAAATAATTTGAATTTTGGGAGACTATAAGCTCTTTGAACCTATTGTTGTAACAGGTGATGCTTGCAAATCATTCTGTCTTCCTTTTACTTATAGGTCTTGGTATCTGTAATAGACTCTGTACATACTTAAATATGGTGCTGTTTGGTTAGTAGAACACACACGGCTGGAGTTAAATTATTTAACTTATAGAGCTTAAAATCTGCTGTCTTCACTGTTAGTTAGGAAGATATTTACAAACTGAAAGAATATCCATTAATATGGGTTTCAGGGAAAACAAGCGTTGAGGAAAAAAAAGGAACATACCGTATGCATGCAAAACCTGCTAACTTGAGTGTACCTTTATAATTGCCAAACAATACTTCTTCAGGTATGGACTGCATTTTTATATTGTTAATTTTATCACACACACGGTATTCCATAACCTACAAAATAACATAGTTTTGTTATTAGGCAGATCCCTAGTGATTTATTATTAGGTTCAGTTATGATGCTGCAGGAAGCTAAAATTATTACTAACTTTTCAAAAGAGGTCTGGGGGTAAATGTTTGCTATCATAGCGAAACTAGAATTTTACTCTCCCGTTAACTTCACTTAGAGTCGTGGGGAGATCAGTATCTTTGAGTGTCAAACCACTGGTTTTCATGCATGAATATTCAGAAATCTAGTCAACCCAAACTGGAGACCACTGTCTGAGACACTGTCCTCATTTGGAAAGCAAAACCGAGGATTTCCCAAGGCTTCATGCTGTGAGAAAAGGAGCTGTGGAGCAGAAGATGAGTCAATGCCTTTTTCCACCACTAAGTACTGAAGTTAATGTGAGTGTGAATCTCTGTTTCTTTGTTCAGAATTACTGTAAATGTTCTCTCATGAAGAAATCGCTCAGTCTAAAGATAATTATAGTTACAGAGTCGTTCAGGTGAATTAGTGCAGAGAAACGAAGAAGGCTCACCTCATTACTGATGGACACAAGCGGTGTGCAGTGTCTGACTCTAAACACTGGCTGTTCTGAAGTGTCCTAGCCTGGATACCGGCAATAGTATCTGCTTGGGTAGCAGATGTGTATGCCCTGCTCACAGCTAATTATTTCTGCAGAGTGACAGTATGATGGTGATTAAAAATATATATTAATATATATGGTATATTAGACCTATAAATACATCTTGCCTGATTTATTTGGTCTGAGCTCATCTATAAATTGTCTGGCTTCTGAAGGAAAATGGCAAAATTGTCTTGCGTGTAGAGGGATAGATTTCAAGTTAAATCAGTGGCTACAACAAAAAAATCTAAATGAATGACAAACTCTGAAGAGCTCAAACAAGGCAAATTGAAATACATAAATATCAGAGGGCATGTGTATATCTTGGACAGATAGGAGACCTGAGATCTGGATGGATAGAAGAGAAAAAAAAAAGGTTCAGATTATACTTCCCCTCTGAGAAACTAAGAAGAATAAAGGAGCATTATAGTACAGCATAGTGGTTAGAACAGCAACACCTTATTCAGACATGAATTTGAGCAATAACTGAGTTGTAGTCTATTTCAAGGGAGTAAGTAAAGGCAAGCTTGTTTGTCTTCCCCCAACTGTCTCCACTGTCAGTTTAATTTCTTGGAAGAATTCTGTAGTTTCCTAAAAAATAAACCAAATGAAAACAAAAATGTGTGCGCACACACAAAAAAAAATCCAAAACAAAAAAACCCAATCAACCAAAACAACAAGAGAAAAACTCCAACCCCACACAAAACAAAGCATCACAAAAAAAAAATCACCAATAAGTATTTTGAGTATCTCATATTGGATTTTCCGTACGACTTTCATGAAGGACAAGGAAGACTGCTGATCCATTTGTTTTTATAAATGTCATTGTGGGTTTTTCACCTTCCCCCTCACCCCGCCCGCCCCCCAAAAAAAGTTTATAAAAGGGTACTAACAAAAAGTCTGCAAGATGCTTCTTTTTTCATATGAGGTAATCAGCACTTCTGACCTGGAGTCAAGAAACTGCAATCACAAGAAACAAGTTTTCACTGAATTATATTGAGGTTTGCTTTTGTCTTTATGAAGTGTTTGAATATTTGGTCTTGAAAGTATGATTGTGGAATCAATGGTCTGATGCTATTAAAAATGACTATTAAAGTGAATTGAGAATAATTTTTGATAGTGTTTCATTGAAGTCAATGGGCCAACATTATCGGAAGTGAGTCTCATTGAAGTTGTGGAGATTAATTTCTGATAGCAAGCCACTGAAGTCAGAGGGAACAGGCTACAGAAAGTTAATCCCACACAGTGCAATTACATTCAATACAGCCTTGTCTTGTGAATAAAAAAAAAAGATTTTATTAAGTACGAGATTTGTGTATCATCACTTTCACACAATGCATTAAAAAAACCCCAGAGTAGTATCACAGAGGCTGGTGGAGCAACTGTAAACAGATGTTGCTGCTAGGCTTTTAGGATAATTGTACAATACCATTTAACAGCACAGCTCACATAATATTACAGCATGTTTTCAAGAGAGAAATGTTAGGCAATATATCACATATCCTATACTCTTTGAACAGTGCCTCAAGCTCTTGCTTTTGCTAGATAGCCAAGAGGATCAGGCTGAAGGATGTCTCATGCACAGGGTAGCGATTGTCAAAACCACATTCCCTGCCTTTCTCTCCCAACATGAAAGAAACAAGTCTGCCATGAGAGCAAGGATACACTCACTTCAGTGAAATGCACACACAAAACATTTACAGGGTTCGCAGCATTTAACTAATGGAGACTAAGTTTAGCTACTTGTCAGGAAAAGGAATCTTCAACATTTTTTTAAACTTAATCACTGTTAACTTCTCAACTGCTGAGAGGAACTCACATAAAACCAGCAGATGCACAACTAGCTCCTACTCTATTTTGTATGAGTGCAAAGTGAGAGACTTCCTTTGCTTTACTGTTTCATGGACGCTGCCATTCCCCAAACTCTTACCACTGTATAATCACATTACAGTAAAAAAAAAAAGTCAATGGGCAAGTACTATACACAAACATGAACTAGATACGTAGAGGTATATAAATAGTTCAAAGTGATTACATATTGTACAATTGATATGCAGTTTTGGGTTTTGGTTGTTGGTTGTTCTTTTTTCTCCACAACTGTGCTTTAGATCTATTTCCCACTGATTAAAAATGACACTGTAAACATTTTTAATTTTAAAGTATAAGTACAGCAATTCCAAGTTTCATTGAATGCTTAATTTTGTATCTTCATGAGTGCCTTTGCTGCTCAGAATAATTCTGTAGTTGTGGAACCCCTGGAGTGAAACTGTTACTTAATGTCCCATCCACACTGGGACAAAGGACATAAGCCAACTTAGATGGTGTATATAGAGTAATAAAAGATAAACAAAGTATGTGCAACCGAGTCAACACAGGGCTTGAAAAGGCTAAGTCAGCCGATGTAGATTAGCTTAAATAGTCTCAAACCTATCCACCGAAACTCCAGGTGGGCAACGAGGAGAACAAAGCAGCAAAACACTAAATGCCCTGTCTGCTTCAAGTGTAATCGATAATTTTGTTAATTCTGCCTTAGCTGCAGGAAGCAAAGCGGGTATATCAGTACAGAAGACATTTATGTAACTTTAAAGTCGCACCAGCATAGAACATGCTTTCCAGGTCAGCTTGGAAATGTTGGCTCCTGACCAACTACACTAGTACAACGCTCTGTTACACCGCTCACGCTGATACTCAATCTTTTAATACCAACTCTCAGCAAAGGTTGTGCAGAATTTTTTTCTGTCCTTAACTTGACTTGTGATGCAGCTTCATAGAAACAGATAGTTGCAAGGAAATGTCATTCTTTTTACTTGTTTATCTTACAACTCACCTAGATTCTTGTCGTCGTAAAATTTGTCATGCAAATCTTTCTCAAAGACTTAAAAAAAAAAAAAAAAGAACAGCTACATTGTATATCTGGAGATATCCTCAAAAAACTGTCTTCATAGAGCAACATGGAGTTACTTAAAAATATAGTAATCGAAAATGATTTTGAGCGAGCATCGCAGTCAGTCCTTGTGCAGGTCACTGAAGACTGGCTTACTGGTTTTGGCTGAGACAAGCTCTGTGTGGTAACAGCTATGCGCGCTTCCTTCCTTGGGCAGCACAAAGGGAGGTCAATTCACAGTCCCAATAGCCTCTGAAGGACTGAAGGACTGAAAACTACGTTTTGACAGTTTAATACCTTTTAAAAAAATAATTGAAGTAAGAAGGTTAGGTGCTGGGATTAGTCAAGCCAATGTGACTTGAAATGGCAGAGATGTTGAACCCTAAAAAGCAAAATTTTTTATGGTAACTTTACCAGACCGTTCATAGTAGAAGGGCATATATATAATTATGTATGCGTGGTAGAACCCCTGTAAAGTAATAACTTTTAATGAACTAGCCCTGTTAAAATAATACATTTCTGGGCACCAAACCAAATATGTACAGGAATACAGTGCAAACCTTCTGAATGATAAAACAGGAAGCTAAAAAGAAAATAAAGAAAACTAACAAAAAGAACATTCAGTAGGAAATTGAACTGATAAGCCTGCTTATATTGTTGCACATGTTTTCATGAAACCAAAATAAATTTGATAAAAGAGAACCTTTTAAAATGACTATATGCTGAAGAAATATTATTTGTTAAAAATAGAAGATTTTCCCTAAGAAGGTTGCTTCTGCTTTCATCTCTTGTGCTGATTTCGGAAGAATTATACCGGGAATGCATTTGTTCCTTTTAGAGTATTTATTTCATGGTAGATATATGTTTTGTTTTATTAGGGCAGTGCTGCACACTGTTTGACAGAGATCCAGTCTCTGATCAGCAAACCTTATTCTACTTAAAAAGCCTGACCCTGTGCAGAGCTTAGATCCAGGCCCTCAAATAGTTTTAAGTACTCTTTTTGAAAATAAAAAGCGATACTACCTAAGATCCAGATCTTCAGAGATACTTGGTTTTTTGAACTCCAGTGAGTGCCGAGGTCATCAAGTCTCGGGAGGCAGCCAGCATATCGATGCTTCAGACGCGTGCCGTCATGCTCATATGACATGCAACTTTTTCCCCAAAATTTGGGAGCCAAATGGTGATGATATTCGGTCTGAGAATGATGTGACCAGGGCATATGAATGTTTGCTTAGTTTTACATAACTAATTGACTCGTCAGGGAGGAACTGAACTTCCAAGGAACGTGTCAAACATTAATTTTTTCTTCCCTCAGCATCAGATTACCAACGTAGAAGATCCTCAGGAATACAATTAGCTTATTAAGGCTTTCATTAAGATTATATCTTCCAGCGTCTCCTGTTCTAACATCAGATCAATTTGTTGCTGAAATTCATTCTCATTTTAAAAGGGGAGGAGACCAGGGCTCTAGGAGGTGGGGAAGTGATCCACCTGGTGAGCACGCTTCCTCTAAGTGGCAAAAAAACCTCAGAACTGAAGATTGCTCAAAAAAAGACAGGAAATTATTAAATTTGGAGAACGGATATCCAGGTGTGAGAAATAAAGAGCGGTTACAAATACTACAGAATATAACAACATCGTAGTGAACTAATTTTCTAAATTATACTTTGAAGGTTAAGTATTTGTCCCCTTAATAACACTCCAATAACAGTTTCAGTGTCATTTTTGTGCCTGGTGTATTCATCGTTTCACTTTTCACATACTCTTGTATCTCAAAAAATACATTTTACCCAGATATTGTTGAAAACATATTACTGATAAGTTCTAATAGATAATACAAGAAGAGTAAAAATTAGTGTTACAAGGATAATGATGTTCCATATCAAGTTAATTAGTTTATTTTACATCTCTTTATGGTTCAATCCAAGCCCAGGACTACCTGTGTTTCCTGATGATAACTGTGATGCAGCCTTCTGCCGTGGTCACTTGTTCTGGAGTCGCCTGAATTAGGAGGCAGATGGCAGTGCTTTGGATCTACATTTCTGTGGATGAAATATAGCAGATTAAGTGATTCCGAGCTGCTAACCTCAGCCTCTATCCTTCTAGCTTTTTCAGAGCTCTTGTGACTCATTGCCATTCTCCCGAAGTCACAGAGAAAGGACAGACGGTTTTAATTACGATCACAAAAAAAGTCTATCAGGCATATGGAGATAACAGCCCAGAATTTTTACGAGACCTTGGAGAAGTTGGTTTGCCAGAATTTGAAACCCTGGAAGTTGACTTATTTTAGCTTGGGAGAAAATTTCCCGAGTCTCTGATTTTTTTGCCAGGAGAATCTGAAAATAAAATTACTAATATATGACCTTTGCTTAGAAGTAGATGAAAGAAGAAAAGCACAGATAGCAATAGATGAAAAATAGAACACGTTTCTAAGAAGTAATTACAAATTGTTTTGAACTTTCTTTTAAAGCCCTTCCTCATGAGACTTACTGGAAGTCCTACCATGTTAGGTTGAAGTCAGTGAAATTTTACTGTGCCAGAAGGATTGGGTCCTTGGTGACAACGTTATAATGGCTGCAAAGGATTTGCAGAGGAGCACAGCATTTAATTATCTGAAGATTTTTTTAAAAATTAGTATTTGGGGGAAGATGGGGAGGTGAGAGGCAAATGCTTCCTGATATCCTGTTGAGTGATCAATACTCTTTTTAAAAATGGATTTAATAAAACTTTTTTGATTACTTTCCTAATGGAAAAGCTAACAGTCAAAACATCACTATACCCAAAAGAAGAAGAATAGGATTATTCCTGTTGTGGTGCTGAATGTCTTGATTTTTGTTGATTTCCACTGGAACCAGCACCTTCTAAGAGAAGATTTTGTAAGTACGCTTAATCTGCAAAGCATTAAAATAACTCAGTCTAGCTACATTTAACTTCATAAACCTTATGAAGAACACCAAATAGGCAAAAATGTTAACACTTCAATCTCCTGAATTTAGAGCTTCATGATATTGACTTCAGTTTCCATTTTATCTATAGGAGCTACTTTAATGGCATTTGGACAATATATTGTAATAAGGCAGAAGAAGCCTGTAAGGAAGAGATACCAGAAGCAGAGGGTTCAGTTCATAAAAATTCTTTCATTCATTAATTTTCATCTAGAGTAAACATGGCGGGGGGGGGGGCGGGGGGGGAATTCAAAAACGGCACCACACAGAATAAAGTATATCAATGAAATAGTTTAAAGGAGTCATTACTCTGTCAGGCAATGTGTTGTTAGCTCACTACGATTGCTTTTTAAGAATGAACACTGCTGCCTGTGGGAGGGTGCTGGGTCTCCACCTGACTTCAGGGAAAGTAGGGTGACGCTTTAATGTAACCAAATTCCCGCCAGCGTCGTGGGTGCACTACCTTTTTAAGGACCAGGGATTTTTTTTTCTGCAGAGAGAAATAACCTAGCAGCAGTGAATTATGAGCAATCATTGACCATTCAGAGTAATAACCAGTTTATTAAGGGAGCTATTTACAAAGGTACTGCAGTTACAGCTGCCTTCTAAGTGAGTATACACAGACCGATTTCTTAGTGCCTCCAAATTCTTTTCTCTTGCAACCTGTATTTCTTTTACAGACATATAAGATAAATCCTGAGCTGGATGGCCACACTGAAAGAGGTGCAGTCAGCACCTTCATGTCCAAGTGGCAAGCAGTGACATGGTATCCCTTGGGGGTTGGTACTGGGGCCAGTACCCTTTAATGTCTTTGTTGGTGACATGGACAGTGGGATTAGATGTACCCTCAGCAAGTTTGCTGATGACACCAAGCTGTGTGGAGTGCTCGACACACTGGAGGGAAGGGATGCCATCCAGAAGAACCTTGACAGGCTGAAGAGGTGGACCTGTGTGAACCTCATGATGTTCAACCAGGCCAAGTGCAAGGTCCTGCACCTGGGTCAGTACAATCCCAAGCACAAATGCAGGCTGGGCTTGAGAGCAGCCCGGAGGAGAAGGACTTGGGTGTGTTGGTTGATGAGAAGCTTAACATGAGCCGGCAATGTGTGCTACCAGCCCAGAAGGCCAACCATATCCTGGGCTGCATCAAAAGAAGCATGGCCAGCAGGTTGAGGGAGGTGATTCTGCCCCCCTACTCTGCTCTGGTGAGACACCACCTGGAGTACCGTGTCCAGCTCTGGTGCCCCCAACATAAGAAGGACATGGACCTGTATGAGCAAGACCAGAGGAGGGGCACAAAGACGACCAGAGGGCTGAAACACCTAAGCTATGAGGACAGGCTGAGAGAGCTGGGGTTGTTCAGCCTGGAGAAGAGAAGTCTCCAGGGAGACCTTATAGGAGTTTTTCAGTACTTAAAGGGGGCCTACAGGAAAGGTGGAATGGGACTCATTATCAGGGAATGTAGTGGTAGGATGAGGGGTAATGGTTTTAAATTGAAAAAGGGTAGATTTAGATTAGATATTAGGAAGAAATTCTTTACTGTGAGGGTGGTGAGGCAGTGGAACAGGTTGACCAGAGAATTTGTGGATGCCACAACCCTGGAGGTGTTCAAGGCCAGGCTGGATGGGGCTTTGAGCAGCCTGGTCTAGTGGGAGGTGTCCCTGCCCATGGCAGGGGGGGTGGAACTAGATGATCTTTAAGGTCCCTTCCAACTCTAACCTTCTATGATTCTATGATAACAGCGTATGGCTTTTACCTGAATCTATTTTCCCTCCCTGCAAAGACACTGAAGAAGGAAAAGGGAGAGAAATAACCAAAGACTGAAAATAGCTACAACAATGCTGCCTCTTGGACAAAAGTCTAGGAAAACCAGAGTTAAGAATCCGGCCAAATTCAGAAGTTATTATTCAGGGCCAAACTGTTGTACTTACAATAACTTGTAACTCTCTGGCTCAGAGAGTGCTTTTTGGAAACAGGGACTGCTGGAGGCCCACACAGCTGAAGTAGCACTATGAAAACGCAGAGGCAAATTTCAGGTGGAGCAGATGATTGCATAGCTCTTTTAACACCCATGTAGGACTTGGGTAATCAGTGAGTCGGCCGGGTTTACAATTTGATTTTGCCTCCTGTATGGAAACTTGCCATCATAAAGCTCGAGATGGACTCTATTCAGCATACAAAACTCTCTTTGTAACTTTGTAAATTCACAACTTGTCAATGCATTTTTTCCCCTTACAAGGAATTATTTAAGTATTTTCTCACAATTTAAATCAATCTTCACTAAAAGGTTAAAATTCCACACGGTGGTAAACACCAGCAGTGTTCACTGAAAACAAACCGCACCAAACAGTGCTCAGCCCATAGGTAGTCCTGCAGAATTCAACTTCTTCACCCTGTACAAAACTGGTGTTACTGTGAAATCCACACTAGTTCACTGGTGTCTCCTAAAGGCACAGAAGTGGGAGTTAAGTACCTCTCAGTGGAAATTCTTACATCCATTGCACGTACTATCTCTCTAAGCAAGCAGGAGTATAGTGTCTTCTGAGGACAAGAGACCAGGGACCAAATTGCTATTGAATCAGTTGAACTATAAGTACAATGAAGCCCAGAGCTGTAGCCATTTGGCAAAGAGCCTTATGATCTGTTGTGCTGTGGCATGGGTTTCCTGTGGAGATTTGGCTTCATCATGAATGCCAGTGGCCATTGCCATCACTGTGTGATTGAGGTGGGGATGGAGTAACAATATGGGAGTAGCATTGGGAAATTCAGATTTTTTCCCCCCTCTTTTTTCAACTTATTTTTCCACTTCCATGTGTTTTTTATTCTGATTTTGAGGACAGAAATAATCATGCACTTACCCTGTAATAATGTAGTAATCTGTCATATAAATACCCTGCCATTATATGGTAATTATGGTTTCATTAAATGATCAACAGCTACCATGTTAGCCAAGAATAATTACACATTTGTGCCCTGTATCTTAAAGTGTTCTCAACTCCCTTTTTTTTTATTGAAAAGGGGGAAAAAATGTTCCCTTGTGAATAAGACCACAATTTGGCCCAATGCATGCGTTTATTCAGTATGACTTGGAATGCCACAATCTCCTATTTTGACTTTATTCCACACAGCATACCAAGGTCTCCTTTAAAGGAACTTCACCACAGCTATTATGGCTGCACATTTTCAAAGTTTCCTGAATAAGGAGCCATTCCACATTACTGCTTTTTTTCCTTTTCACTTCCAGTGCCAGTTCATTACTTTCCAGAAATTTAATAACGCACTAGTGTGTGGATTACAGCTCTCTGTCTGTACAACCTGGTTTAACATTTGACACTGACCCAAACAATCTGGTAACTTCAAAATTTCTGTGATTGTCCTCAGCTCTAAGTATCTTCTTACCGTTAGTAGAGACATTCTCCGCTTGTGAAATCTTTTCTTTTATGTCAAAATTGGAGACACCGGACATAGCAGCATGTATAATATTCATCGAAGCAGCATTAAATTGTACTGAATAGACCAGTGTATGTAGATCTGCTAAATTTTACTATGTAGACATGGTAAAAAAACTAACATTTTAGCTGTACATTTTCCTACTGGTGACCTTTTAGCACAATGCATGATTATTCGCTACATACAGGTTTTCACCATTCATTGAAACTGTGGTTGTCGATAGCTCCAATATTCTGGATAAATACATGATGAGTGAATTTAGGGTCCAGTCTGGATGCCTTATTAAGAGCTTGTAGGCCCCTGAATCATCCTGGGGTACCTAAACCAGTGACATGGAGCTGGTGGGCCCTGCAGGAGACCAGTGCGCTCCTGAAGTGACAGCTACAGCCCAGGTGGGATATCCTTGGCTAGCAAAAGCGACACTAGCCACCTGCGTTTGGGCACTGAGTTGAGCCCTACGTGTCTCATCATGGTCAACTCTTCTTTCTCCCCGGCCAGCAAGTGGCGGGCTGGAGTCGAGAAGCTTCAGCTGAAATTGGTGCCACAGCTCCAATTCGCATAGCTGGACCAAGATTTCTTTTCAGAGGCATATTCATAAACACCGGGTGAAGAATAAGGGAGGAAGGAAGGAAAGGGAAGGACAGGAGGGAGGGGGGAGAAAGTACAGTTTCACAGCTGCTTCTTTAAGTCTCTCCCATGATATGCATAGCTTTGGCCCATTAATTCCTGCATTTCTCCCCTGCCACCAACCCATTTTTCTTCTGCCAAGTGCTTTCTTTTGCAGGCACTTTACAGTTTTCGGACACACTCTTCCTCATCGAGTTTCCCTTTTCCTGCTCTTACTGAAGAGCCTCTGTTGTAGTTGTTTTGACCAATTTGTCAGCATTTTTCCTTTCCTTTTCCTGTGTAATTTAAATTGTCAGTTCCAGAATCTCAGGGAACCTTCTGTTTCCAACATATTTATAGGCTCTGATTCAGCATGATAACTTGAGCCCATGCATAACTTGACACATTCATTAAAAATACACATAAACCAAAATAATGGAACATGTGCTTCACAGAACATTTTCCAAAGAATTCCACTTCACTGAAAAGTAAAAAGGGCAAGGTTATTACAACACGTACTCTGTACTATTTCCTTGTGTTTGGAGTAGCTCTAGAAGAATCTCCTTTCCTTTTAGGTAAACACATATGACGTTTACATTGAGTTAAATGCAAGCAAAATTTCAAACGCAATAAAAACACAGCGGTTGAAGACTGTCTTCCTGAAATGTAGACTTTCACCCGATGGAAAATTATTTCTTTCCACCATTTCCTCATGTTAAACCTTTATTTATTTCTTTTACAAAGACAAAAAGACTCACATTCTGTGATGCAAGTAATTTGTCCCAAATTAATAGGATAGCTTGGATATTTTAAAGGTCAAGAGAGAATCTGCTTGGGGTTGAGTAGTGAAGTCTAATCATAACATGCTTTATCCAGTTGTCCATTGACTGTACGCCTAAAACCACCACAGCAATCTGGTTTTAGAGCGTAACACAAACTGTTGTGTACCATGGTTTATTGATTTGTGTTTGTACCGTGGCACTATTTCGAGTGAGTTACAACATACTGAGTACAACACAGGTATCGTAATGTGATCTTTCTGACCATATGGGTGCAACAGTCTGCTGTTAGTACAAATGCCTGTGAGGTAAGTGCTTCTTGAAAAATAATGAATAAAAGTACAAAAAAGGAAAAAGGTGTGCACCACAAGAGAACAGAGAGTATGCAGATGTAATCCTTAACCTTTGTAAATCATCATAGATGCCATAGGTTATGACACGCAATGAAGTCCTGTGCATGTTGCTGAATAAATAAGGAGGATCAGAAAACCCAGAGAATTTCTAGATCCCATAGAGATATTTGTCTTCTGCTCTTAATTTCCACTCAATCATAAGTCTTATTTATAGACACTTTCAGGGCCTCTAAAAAGTATTTTCCAAGTAGAATTTATTCCCAATCTCCGTTTTTACTGTGCATATATAAAGAAAAGAAAAACCTCTGCAACAAGCACGAAAATGCAATCAAGAAATTCAAAGCAAGATTTGTACTCCCCCTCCCCAATTACCACTCAAGAGAGAAAACCTGACTGTTGAGAGGGGAAAAGCAGCTCTGTCATGTTTTTTTTATATATTTATTTATTTTTAAAAAGCTTTGCTAAGAAAGGGAATAATTTAATACCAGGAAACACACAAAAGAAAGATGACCGCTGATACTATATGCAAGTAGAGCATACTCAGGTAACTTGACCTATATTTTAAAATATATATATTTATTCTGTCAGTGGTTGCCAGCACAAAGGCTCCGGTCTTGCAAATGGAGACTTCTTGTTGAAGCCCCAGGCCCGTGTGGAAAGCTCCTGGCAACAGAGTCCGCAGATGTGCTCTGGGGTGGGAGACAAAGTCGCTAACAGAGCAATAATATCTCTAAGGATGGGTTAATTGAACTTTCTGGATCCTTATACACTGACTGTTTAAAAATAGCTGAATATAGCAGCTGCACAAAGCTGGCATCTTTTATCTTTACGTATCAGATGATTGGTCTTTTTTTTTTTTTTTCATTTGTGGCTTGCACATTTTAAAAGTGAGCAAGTTATTAAGGATTTTATTGATGCAAGGGAAACATCTTCTAGCGATATAACAGAAGTGAGGCTAAAACATAAGTATGAGGTGAACAATGATACAAGCTTTGAACTTGAAAACATTTTGTGTTGTAGCTGAATGCCTTGGCAACAAGCCATATGATATGTGTACAGCCCACATGGGCAGTGCAAAATGCAAATGATAAGGATGCAAGGACACTTTCAAACACATTTAGTCTGTCACATAATTTGTTGTGTATGTATATATTACAGGAAAAAATTGCATTTAAGCAATACTGAAGTGAAAAATCAGGTTAGGTAATAAAACTGTTCGATAAAGGTGAAAATAAAACTCTTCCTACTTAACATTACCTTTTAGGGCTGTGCCAAACCATTGTTTTGGTTTTTCCCTTCTTTTTTTTTTAATTTTTGCTGTGTTTTCGAGACGTTCTGTCAGCTTTTGAGAGAGCCCTCCCTTTCAAAGTGGGAAATCCTGTTAGTGAGGAATATCTCAAAAGAAAAAGAATTTGAAGTACACATGAAAGGCACTTGAAGTGTGACTATTTTACAGCCTTATAGATCATGTCAGGTGAAACCAGGCAGTGTTTAGCAAGGTAAGCAGCCGAACCCTTGAGGGTGGCCCTCTCTGGCCCCTGCCAGCCCGGAGAACTGGAATCTTCTTCACAAGTCCCTGGCTTTCAGGTTATCTAATTGTTGTGGTTTTTCTTTTGAGCTTCCTCGGGTAATTGTTTATTAGAAACAATGGGTACTGTCATTCTGATTTCCATCTCGGTCAAATACCTTGTTCTTTCTTTTTTCCTCTGGCTAGACACATTCAAAGGAAACTCATGTTAGAATACCAATGACATTTTAGGTACCCGCCTTTATGTAGACTACAATTACTTTCTTGGGAGCCCCTCAGACTAACGGGTGTTTGATATTTGAACTTCTGCAGTGTTCATTACAAGACAATAGAAAAAATATCAGCCCATTAGCAATCTGAGTAATGGCATCTCACGTACAAGACTTTTCTTAGTACACTAAGTCTGAAAAACAGTCAACAAGATAGTGTAGAAACTAAGTGTATTCCTACTACTACCACTACCACTGCTAACATTACTGCTACCCTTTTTATCATTAAACAGTAAGACTTGCCTTCCTGGGACAACGTGCAAACCCATTCAGTTGGGTAGTCAAAAATGGATGCTGGCGAAACAGTATCAGAGACATCATGTAGAATAACACTTTTCCTGGTGTATAGTCTCAGCAGTCCATGTTTTTCTCAAAGTTCTGCTGCCTTACCAAAGTTGGTTATTCTGACTCTCAGGACTTGTTTCCAGCAAGGTGCTGAAGGGCCCCATTCTATGTATAGGACACTTAGGGTTTAGCATAAATATGTTCTAGTCAGTAGCTAGAACCAACGGGTTCCATAACAAACTTCTAGATGCTGCTTTCATTAGACCATGAAAATAATTTGTAAAATATCTGGGAAAGCGGAAAACTTACAGTTCAGCTCCAGTTTGAAAGGAGCCCTTCCTTGCCCTGCCTGGTGGCTCCTATAGAGCAGACATTATCCCTGAAAAAATAGTAACAATGGGGAAAAAAAAACCCCACAACCAAACCCCGAACCAAGAAAGCTTAACTTTCTAAGATCTCTAACACGCTGGATGTAGCAAAGAAACCAGTCCTAGATCTGGTGTTTGTGACCCTGCTAAGATATGCTATAAAATACTTTGCATACTACGGGAACCGTGGGTTCTTCCTGGTGTCACATTTCATTAGGTGAAATGGTGGAAGATGCCGAGAGTGAACTCAGTCGTAGCAGAGACATTGCTGGATTAGATCACAAATTCTGCACTTTTGTTCATGTGAACCTGACATCTAAGCAAAGCCATTATTTTTCCTTTATTGAGTAACAAAGTTTCTTTAGTTTCAAATCAGCTCTTCTTTATCTTGCTATAGAGCAGGATTTTTGAAGGTTACTGGGGACTCAGGCTCTTGAGTCTTGTTTCCCAAAGTGACTTCAGCATTTAAAGGCCACTGAAGGAAAATCAGTGGGATTGAAACATCATTTCTGAGCGTGAGACTAGCACCTAGTAAATAATAGTGTTATTTACATATTTATGAACATTGCAGCGGATTTGGTGTTACACCCTTACTTTTACATATATGAGTCCAGATAAAACTGCCAACTGCTTTCTTTTTTCTTCCATTTCTTTGAATGGTAATGAACAGAGTTTTGATGCATCAGGCTGGTGCTTAGAGATGAAGAGGTCTCAGATCAGCTTTGTTCCACAGAATTCCTGGGTAATCTTGGAGAAACCGTTTACTCCCTCTCTCCACCGTTCTAAGGCAACTAGTGATCTTAAAATTCACTTTCACCCAGGGATGAGTCTGCATGGAGTGGTCATGTAGTGTGGGGAGTCATACCATAGAAAATACTGTAAAACATTTTACTTTAATTATGTCCCTTAGTGCAAGTGTAGTCTTCCCTGTCGTATGCACTCGGTGTCGTCTTTGCCATAAATGGAAGCAGCTGCGCAAGAATCCATTTCATGAAGGATTTAGAAACAGGTAGTTGGATCCCTGGCTGTCTTGAATGGTAAACAGTAAAAGGCCTAATGTGATGCAACAAATTAAATTAATTCCTTTCATGTGTATTGTCTGCATCTAGCCTTTCTTTTCTCTTCTTAAAAGAAAACAGGTCTAATAGCCCCAATGTAAAACAAAACCATATGTCATAGCTAATTAAGTAATTGCTCTAAATTGCCATAACTAACAGATGTATGCCTAGGTATGTTCACATTGTGAATCCACAGAAAAGGGCATAAGAAATTAAGAAGTTTCAAATGGAAGAGAGATCACTAGATGAATTACTTTACCCTAAATATTGTAATTGGCCTCTCTTACAAGAACAGATACTTTAAAATTCCAGAGATGATAAATGAAAAACTTCATTAATTTAGGTCTTTACCCTTGAAGGAAACATCTCTTTATATACATACAATTTTTTCCCTCCCTCCTGTCCTTTCTGCTCTGTTCTTTTTGGCTGTAGATACACAAAGCAGTATCATTGTGATCCAGGATTTATTTGAAGAGATTTCATCTGGAATGGAGTCAAGCAGAGCAGTGGCAGGGGAGCTTTTACAGATTATGACCTGTAATCTGGTTAATACTCTGAAACACAAAGATCCAAATGTTGAGTAATTTTGGACAAGACCACAGCCTATGTGGCTACATGCCCTTCTGACAAGACATCCCGGAGGCCAAGATGAGACCAGCTATCTTAAAAGTCCAATATGAGATAAAATGCTGTTTCTATAACTACTGACACTGAACTGTAATGGTGTCAACAAGAGCAATATAAACTTTTAATCACAAGACGATATCTTTGTTCTCTGTCACCTTGCATGATGTTTTTCCTGGCAATAAAAGGCTTCACAAGACTTAGTGCAATATAATTTCATCCAGTACTACTAAAGACAGTAGGGCAGTAGCCATTAAAACCCAAAGCTTTTAATCTCTCTTTTGGAGTTCATCAGACAGCAAACTGGTTCCCAGAACCTGACTCAGGTCCTCAGCTCTTGAGTAAATTTCACACTGTCGTGAAAGCTAAGTATGTAGATACAAGGTACATTTAACATCTCGTGCTTGAGGAAACAGGACAATGTCTGAAAAAAGCCCTGTGAGGAGGTCAGAAGTTTGCCTTTATTGTCAAATGAAAGACCAGGAAGATTGCTATGGTTTGTAAGTAGCTCCTGAATATGCAGACCACCCTGAAGAAAGCTTTCCTGGGAGGGGTGGATATTTTATATGCTGCAGAGGCTCGCTTTGAAGGCACTTCTGGCATGACTGTTTGAGAACAGGTGGCAGAGCAGCAATAGCTGTGAGAGGTGATTTATCATTACATGGGTTCTTTGGTCCTCTCCCTCATCATGGAGAGAACTATAAAGACTATGGAGTCCTTCAGCCAATATACTTGAGTGGCTTGATTTTTACTTTTTTTTTACTCCAGATGATGTGCTTTTTTTTGCAGCACAAAGGTAAGGGATGCCACTGATTTTTTCTCTTCCTGATGCGTTATTTACATTATGTACTGAGGGGGCTTTGGTTTTTGGTTTGTGGGTTTGTTTTTTTTTTTTTTTCTTCAATGTCTGCACTGTTGACTATTCCCTATTTTCATTTTTCTTTGATCCATAGATAGGAACTAAATAACAAAATTTTATTCCATTCTGTAGTTTTCGTAATAAAATTCTAGGAGCAGAAGGAGGTCTTCTGGCTAACTGGGCTAATTCCTGCATAAGAGAGACCATGAATTTTAACTGAGTTAGAAAATACATTTTAGAATGACATCCCATCTCAAACCTAGGCTCAATACGGCTTCTTTCAGAGCATATTGGAAGCTAGAAATTTAAATTCATAAGCCTCCCCAGTACTTGCTTGGAAGATACTCTGGAAATACAGCACAAACTAAGGAAATGAGATCCTCTGGAAATACAAGCAAAAACCAAGGAGGTCTAACCAAGCTACTGGTGTAGGATTCATCTCACTTAGCTTAATGTGTGCAAATTTTAGCTCTCCCAGGCTAAATTAGTCATCAGGATTACCCCTGTACCTACTACAGAGAAATAGACATCTGCTGAAATCCAACACACACCTAAGTCAGACATCCCAGAGTCTCAGGCAGCTAAAGTTGGGTGACGAAGGGCTGCCTTAAGCAAGCAGTAGATCACAGAAAGAACCAAACGAGTTGAAGATCTTTGCTTACCTGGTTCTTGTGATAATAAGAAAAAGTCCAAGGATTCCATCTTAATTTTAACAAAAATATAACATTCCCTGATGTAAGGTAAGTTTCTTAATAGTCAAAAAATGCACCTTATTTTTAGCCTAAAGTCTTCTAGTTGTAATTTTAAGTCACTGGCTCATTTTATTCCTTGTCTATTTGTGTAAATAGATCCTTATGCTTAGCTAGAGACATCCTATACGGGATGTCTCAGATGTGAGAATTATGACAAGTGAAATTGTACTTGTAAAGAGTTGCCTATGTTTTCAACTTAAACTCAAGACATTCCTATGCTTTTCTGAGTCCTTTCAAATATTTCCAACATCTTTTTTGTTATTGTTGTTGTTGTTGTTTTGGGGAAATAAGCAGGGATTATGTCAATAAAAGTCTGTCCAGAATTAGAGATATCTCTTTCCTCCTCATCCATTTTCTCATTTATATTAGTTCTCTTTGTCATACTTCGCCCTCCCAAACAAGTTTATAAAGCAGACTAAACCCAAAACGTTTTAAAACAACATGTTTTACACAAGTGTGACTATAGAAAAATTAAAAAAAGCTGCTCTGGATCAGCCTGTACTAAGAGTGGTTACTGATTTTTGATATGCAATTTAAAATGACTTGTACCAGCTTCCCAAAGCTGTTAAACTTTGTAAATTGACTTGAAGTCAGTGGGAGCAGCCTGTGATAAAACCCCTACATCAAACAAGTTGCATGGTATCACAGGATAAGCACCTGAAAACCACAGCTGTTTTGGAGACTCTTTGGCCTGAATGCATCAAATTCTTCAGATCTTTCTGTGAGTGAGTTTGGCTGAAAACGTTACAGTTGCCCACTTTGAAGGACAGTTGTTCTGGCAGGTCTCTCATCTTTTTGTGATATGCCATATATATTGTCAGCCCATATAACTGGAGATAAGGTCTGTTCTCAAGCTTATGGCGTTCCCACATGTGCTTCTGCGCAGCTGCTTAACAACTCCCCTGTCTGCTAGGGACCCAAACGTGGCCACCACATCAAGATGCAGGAACAAGACACAAGATTCTCCCCCTTGAGGGAATGGGCTTGAGAAGAGGACATCGAGCTCCAGGTGCTGGTATGAGTTAGTTCTCATACCTAGACTCTGGCCAGCACTGTGGAAAGCACAGATTATGGTGAAATTTTGTCTTTCCCCCCTTACCTATTTTAGTGGCCATTTCCACA
Organism: Larus michahellis; assembly: GCF_964199755.1. NCBI lineage: Eukaryota > Metazoa > Chordata > Aves > Charadriiformes > Laridae > Larus > Larus michahellis. The sequence continues at coordinate 61,926,129 of NC_133899.1, read as the reverse complement.
GGCAGCTACGCCACACACTGCCTAACTCTTGCTTAATTATGTCCTCCAAGCACTCTCCCTTGCTTCCCTCTCACTCGATTTCTCTTAATAGTTTAGTACTAATAAACGAAGATACGGTAAAGTGGATGAAAATTGTAATAGATGGCAAGAAGTTAAGTATATAAGTTATTTTTCCATAGGAATATTTGTATAAGATATCTGATCTAAGCTTCTTTAAACCTCAAGTTATTCTAATTTTAAGGTAATTTTGCATTTTAAAAGCACAGTATATACCTGCTGTGGAAGTTCAAAAGAAAGACAAAAATCCTTTTGAACTTGCTGAAAGTCAGTAGCCATGTACCTACAGCCAGAATTTTTTGGAAAGCTAAACCAGCTCCTGATGGCAGCCCTGCCCATAGATCCAGAGAGAAGATTTTCTTAATTTCCCTATCTCTAATAGGTTCAGTTCATTAGCTACATCTTTCAAAACTGGAAAACCAATTGCAATTTTTAGAAAGCAGGAAAACTTCTTTTCTTCTTCTACTCTATGCTTAACTACTAGGGGAAAAGAAAGAGATTAACTATTTATAAAATCTTGGACATAGTAGCCAGAAAGAATCAGTTGCCCTGCTTTCTGTCTTCAGTAAAATCAGTTTTAAATTAAAAACATATTTATATAAATATACTTAATTGCTGTTGGTTAAATAAAAAAAAACTTTGAATTTGAGGGATCTAAAAAAAAGTTATTTATCAACATGTTTTACTGCTCATTTATTGGAAAGAATAAACTTTTCTTTAAGGAAAATAAAGTACAAATGCACAACAAGAGGATATTTAATTGTACAAATCCAAGCTTCCTGTGTGCTGATTTAAATCAATCCACCCTGAATTCAGCCTTTCCAGTCCCTGTGCTTGTGGTAGTGGAGTTTTCTGGCCTTCCTTCAGTTTCTCAGTGTCTTTGTGGTAATGGTTGTGCCTAAAAAGGGAATGCAATGTTCCAAGTGACTTCACACAGACATGCCTAGGGCCTGATCCAAGCCTATTGACAGGGGCTGGAGTCCTTCCATTTGCTTCAGTGGGCTCTGAATCAGTTATTTTGTAAGGACATTGCCTCCTGGCTTCCTGATGCGGTAGACACGCACAAAGAGGCCACATTTGCAGTGCTGCTTTTTTGTACTCTATCAAATGGCATCTTCATATCTAGCTCGCTCTCACCATAACTTACTATCTTATTCAAAGAACTGTTTTAGGTCTCCTTCTTAGCTTTAGGGCATTTAGAATTAATGTACTAATTGTGTTACCTTTTATTTTTTGTAATTGAATCTGATTTGATTACTTTCTACTCACAAATCTAATTTTTCTAGATTTCCTCCTCTATTACTTCTCTGTTCCTCCACAGGTAATGGCTGCTCTTCCCAATTCAACATCGTTTATGAAACTTAGTAGCTCTGTAGCCTTTCTGGGATCGTTAGTGAAGTTAAACAAGGCCTAGCATAATACAGATTACTGTGGCAATCTAGGATTCTCTTTCCCATCGACTGTGATGCTGTTTCTTAATACCCTTTGTATACAGTCATCCAGGTTGTCATATGAAGTGATAATTATCTTCCAAATCAAACTAATCTGAATTTGTAAAAACTGGAATCAAATATGGCCTAATAATTAACCAGAATCCAAAATATAGCACTGCCAGCACTATAAACTTCATTTCATGTTCAACCACACAGATTCTTAGGGACTTTCTTAGCTTACTAAATAAGGACATCAGTTATTCTGTCAAAAAAAAAAAATCATGTTCAACAGGTAAGATTTACAAGTTTTAAACTCACAGTGCTTATTTCATAGGAGCCTAGTCATCTGGCTGTTTATTGGCCCTGTTCCTCCTCTCTGTGGGGTACAAAGTAGTCACTGTCAAAGATCAGAACATTTCTGAAAGTTTAAATCCCCTTTCCCTTTCCTTTCCTTTCCTTTCCTTTCCTTTCCTTTCCTTTCCTTTCCTTTCCTTTCCTTTCCTTTCCTTTCCTTTCCTTTCCTTTCCTTTCCTTTCCTTTCCTTTCCTTTCCTTTCCTTTCCTTTCCTTTCCTTTCCTTTCCTTTCCTTTCCTTTCCTTTCCTTTCCTTTCCTTTCCTTTCCTTTCCTTTCCTTTCCTTTCCTTTCCTTTCCTTTCCTCTCTTTTCCTCTTTTCCTCTCTTTTCCTCTCTTTTCCTTTTCTTTTTTCTCTTCTCTGTCTTTTCTTTTCTTCTGTATATCTTACTTCATTAGGAATTAAAATAGAGAAATATGCCAATGGTACAACATATTCACAGTGTAACTCCTTTGGCACTGTTAGGGTTTCAGTCATCTCAGTCAACGTGCAAGTGCTCATATATTTCAAGTATTCCCTTTTTCAGTCTTTCCCAATATAAATTTTACTGGGTCTGCCTGCCTTAATGTTTCTGTCATCTTCCTCTACTTGCTCTGAAAGAATTATTTTTAAATTGTTTGGTACTATACCTTACACAGTTTTAAGGCATCGTTTTAATTTCTCTTCTAATTTATGACCAAGCACTTAGCTTAGTTTTGCTTCTTCTAAAGTAAATCGTAGTGTGAACAGTATATCTGGGAGGCTCAGGAATACTACCAAGCTTACAATTCTCACTATGTACTATGTATGGAGCCCACCTCTATGTCAGAGTGAGATCCAGGCAGGAATGACCCCACTATGCACCTTGATTTCCATGTAAAGACAGCCTAGGAAAGGAGTTGCAACACATCTGAAAATATTCTTGATGAGCACACAAGGTGTGTACCTTGCCTGTTAGACTGAGTTTACCCATTCTGCCTTCTCACCTTGACTGAGTTTTGGGTTGGTTGGTAGGTTTTTTTTCCCCTTGGTGTTCTTTCCATTTTCAACTTCCACAGTAGCGTGTTGATTCTTGTTAAAGTCTTATTCATCATGAAGCCACGAGGCTGTCTCCTGAACCTCATGCTCTGCTTTTTTTTTCAGTAGCAATTCAGCTAGCATATGTTGATAAAAGTATCGTTTTGGCATCATAGGCTTCTTCTCAACCAGTAAGCTTTACATCTTCCTTTGTGTCTTAGTCATTAGATCCTCCAGTCATTCCTTAGCTAAAATATTCATAGGATTCAAAGAGCACTTTCTCTGAATTATGACTGTAGTTTCAGGTTTCTTTGTTGGCTTTCCATTACAAAATTTTTACCTGAGTGATGAAGAAGGTGGGATGTCTTTGCACCACGTTTGCTTTCTATTGAAAAAAAAAAAAAAGCTGCTTTCAGTTGTTGGGTTTTGGTTTTGTTTTTTTTTCCTCCCAATAAAATAATTTAATCTTCTCTCATTTTACACACAGAGCTCCCACTAATATCATTAGGAAACCCACCTGCACTTGAGGAGAAGTTGACTCTGTTGTAAAAAAATAAAGAAAAAAGACACCTGGTATATTAGCTGAAGGAATAACTGAAATAAACTCAAGAACCTTGGTGAATAACTTTTAGTTAAAAAACCTGAAGTGACACAGACTGACCACAGAGGATTGCAAGCAGTCTGTTTCTACCAGGATCTTCATAGCATTAAAAGCTGACTTAAAAACCTCAGCCACATCTGCATGGGCTGTCTCAGGAGAGACTGAATTTGAGCTCTGGTCTCACAGAGCAGAAACCAGTGTCTAAGCTTTACCCATGATGGTAGCAGATCTTGCACCCTGTTGTAAATGGTCGTCTAGTTATAGAATCATAGAATCATAGAACCATAGGGTTGGAAGGGACCTCTGGAGATCATCTAGTCCAACCCCCCTGCCAGAGCAGGGTCACCTACAGCAGGTTGCACAGGAATGCGTCCAGGCCGGTTTTGAATGTCTCCAGAGTTGGAGACTCCACCACCTCTCTGGGCAGCCTGTTCCAGGGCTCTGCCACCCTCAAAGTAAACAAGTTCCTCCTCAAGTTTAGGTGGAACTTCCTATGTTCAAGTTTGTGCCCATTACCTCTTGTCCTGTCGCTGGGCACCACTGGAAAGAGCCTGGCCCCATCCTCCTGACACCCACCCTTTAAGTATTTATAAGTGTTGATAAGATCCCCCCTCAGTCGTCTTTTTTCCAGACTGAAGAGACCCAAATCCCTCAGCCTTTCTTCATAAGAAAAGTGTTCGAGTCCCCTAATCATCTTCGTAGCCCTTTGCTGCACCCTCTCCAGGAGTTCCCTGTCCTTCTTGAACTAGTCCTCCTAGTGTGGTTTCCTTCCTTCCTTCCTTCCTTCCTTCCTTCCTTCCTTCCTTCCTTCCTTCCTTCCTTCCTTCCTTCCTTCGTAACATAGGAGACATAAAAAAATATATACAATGCATTAAAATAACAAGCAGGAAAGCAATGTTAGTCAACAAACTATTGTAGAACATAGTTTCAATGGATGCTCTTTAACAAGTAATTTAACTTTCAGCCTGTGAGAAAAAATGACTGATTTTCTGACAGTCGGTTTGGCTGACTCCGCCGCCATCAGCAGATGCTCTTGCTCGGGACACAAGTCCTAGCTGATTTTTTTTTATGTTCACATAGTACTGTGTGGAATAGCAGGACTCTGGTCTTGAGTTCTTGTCCCTCTGGGAAGAGCTCAAACACTAAACTCACCTCACGAGTCTTATGTGTATCTGCCAGGCGGATGAAGACAAGCGTCCTTTTGAAATTATAAAGCAGATTAAGCAGCTCGTAAATACCTTGCTACTGAGACTGATACAGTCTCTTAATTTTTGGCACTGCTCCTTTGAGGACAAAAGTAATCATGAAATACGGTAGGAATAATTACCAAATTGAGAGGAGCGAGCTTTCAAACGAGCAACAAGCATGTTTCTGGGGAGGGAGGGTGTTTGTTATTTTTAACTACAGCTCATTAGACACAGAGAATCGGCTCTCAAATCAGTGGGGAGATTGGCATTATTTCAGTAAAAGTCAAATCAACCACCAAAATATCACATAAATCAGAAGTTTCTTTGCTCTGTTTTGAATTGTTTTCCTCTACAAATCTTCCTCTCTTGGCTTCACCACTTCATCATGTAAACACAGCCTAAATCAGATCTGTAGAGGAGAACAGTTGGTGCTGAGGATCCAGCACCCATACCATACATTTTCTAACATACATCCACCTGGAGGGCGGAAGAAGGATTCTTTCAAACCAGCTCTAGGCTGGTCCTGTACATCAGAGCTATGCGCTAGAGCTCCTGTACATTAGAGCTCATTACAGTTGGGGCATAATTTTAAAAATGTTTTACGTGAGAGCAATCCAGATTACATGCTCTCACACCACCTGTAGCGTGAACCAAAGCCTGGTAAGTGGAAATCATTGTCATCTACCGGTCAAAAGCACGCTTTGAATCCACACAAAAATGCTAGTATTGGTATAAATTATCTTAAATATGAATGATCTACAACAAAGTGAGGCTATAAAAGTTGTAGGCGAACTTCTGTGAGAATATGCTCAGCATCTGAGAGAGATATGGCAGCTAATATGGCAGCCAGGAAATGTGTGAGAGCACAGAAAACTATGGTACTAATCCCACATTTGTCTCAAAGATAAACAACTCTTTGTTAAGTGGTGCAACCATGAAATCATGTCTCTGAAATATTCCTCAATGTAATACAAGCACTACTAAATGCAGATTTGGTGTACTTTGATGTCAATAAGAGTCTGTCATAGGGCAGTGATTATAGAAAATTATTTACGCTATTGCAACCTTACATTTTATGTTCCCTATGTTAGCATTCTTTTGAGTCCTTCCTTTTTGTCTTTGTTATATATTTCTCCTTTTGTCTGAAATGCGGAAGTTGATGGATTTGGTGTAAAATTGGTTTAATTGAGATTCCATTTAGGTTCTTCTCTATAGTGTAATGAAATGTCAACTATTCTAGCACTTTAATTAATTAGAAACCTGTTTAGGACATGCAGTGGTATGTCTCAATTTCTAAATTGCCTATCAAGAGTATTGTATGAAATTTTTGCTGATATTTTCATGAGGAAGCAGTACTGATTACTGTAGTAAAATGCCTGTGGATCTAAGCTCAGGGTGTAATTCTGAGACCCAAAGGAAATGAAACCCTAGAGATGTGTAAAAGGTAAAGTCCTAACGTGTAGGTTAATTACGAACAGTTGAAACCTTTGTGTCTCCTCTTCTCCACACTTTTCTGCATGTCTCTTTCTTTCCTCCCTTTCCTGTCCCATTTATGTGAAAGACTGCTACACGCACAGGACACAAAGATTGCTCTTTGAGCTATGAGAGAAACAGGCAAAGAAAGAACTCTATGTACATGATTTTTTCATAATTCCCCCGTGACCCCATGTAGACCAAGGCACTCCTCACAACGTGTTGGCTCAGATTTCAGAATGATGGGAAGTACCAGAAAGGCCGACATAAGCCTACGTGTCTACATAGAGCACTGCTTCAGTAATGTTTTGGGACATAATTGCCGAAATACCCATCCCTAAGAATTTATTGCAAGAAAGAATATGCTGCGCAGATCCTATTAGTCCCTTGCTGTCAAGAGTGCAATATTCTTGCAACAACCAAAAGGGAATCAATAAACATATATATTTTAAACCAGAGTCAGGGTTGGCTTTTTTAGCTATAGTTTACTTTTCTCACAAAACTCTTCAGCACATAGCATTTCCAGGCTATGCAGATGGTAGGCATCTCACACGAGTTAGTCTCATTCTTGTTCAAAACATTTGAAAACTGACTATTTTAAGTAATGTTAATGCAGGGAAATACTTTCAATAATTGTGGCTGGTGTTTACGCTGCTTCTCTCAAAATTCCAACAAAAATATAAAGTGCCTAGCACCAGGCAACATTTGCATGATATAATTATTTTTCCACATGAAGAAAACAAAATGCACTGTAGAACTAATGATACTACAGAATGAACAGATGAAATGATGAAACTGCGTAAAGCTTATGGGGCAATGATAGGTATTTATTGCATGTGTTGCACAAGATGATGCAAAGTTCAAGTATCCTTTTCTGGGCCTGCCCTCAGAGAACAAAGTAGTAGCTTTTCTTCTGTCAACTAAGGGCCTCAGGAAGCTTAGAAAGGAAACAAGCAGGGATTTGTTATAGGCACTTCTGGCAAAAGCAAAAACCTCTTAAAGAAGGAGGGAATTACAGGAAAGTTATTCTTCATCTTGTACACATAAAGTAATATTTTCATTTAGTCTCACTTAATTTTGCTCTAGAAATCACTTTTGATACAGTAAGATAAGCATGGGAGTTTGATGCATATGCAAGAATAAATGTTATACCATCGGAGTTTGGTGCACATGCAACCACTCATTTAAGTTTTCTGTTAATTTTTAGTTTGGTAGTCATGTTTTCAGGGTGCATGTAGACATATGCCATGGTGTAGGAAAGCCGGTGCACATCCAAAACATCCAAAACCTTTTACTTCCTAACTTCTACAGCTTTCACATTACATACTCTTTTCAAAGCATGGCATGAATCAAATCCTCTGTTCTCATGCTCAAGTAGTACTTTTAAAAGGTAATTTGGAAGCTGAAATCCTTTCTTGATCTTCATAGCAGAGTTAGTAGCAGTTTTCTGATTTTACCCATTACTACTTGTCCAATTCACTGACTGAATTGACTGTTCTCAGAGCAGAGCTGCCATTCAGATTGGAGACCTGCAATGGTTGCTCTGTCCTTTCTAGACTTGAATAAAAGCCATGATGTTAACTTAAAACTCCTTATGTATTTATGAAATGAAGATTATTGCTGGAGTTCAAAACTCGTCTTTCCTATGCTAAAAGTTCAATCCGTTGAGTCTCTGTCTACAAGAGACTCTCAAATACAGTAGCTGTTAACCTGTGTTATCAGTTATTTTCTATCATGGCTTTAATTTTCTCAGTCAAAAAAGGGCTCTGCTGATTGAGACTGCCAAGGAAGAGACTAGTTCTTTTCATTTGTTTCATTGCCTTTTGTAAGACATCAGCTAGGAAGTGTAGACACACCTGTCATTTATAAATACAATAGTTTGACAGAATCTGTGACTTTTACCACCAAGTGAACTTAAAGTAATGTCAGCGCTCAATTCTTGGAAGTAGAATCATAGAATCATAGAATCATAGAATCATAGAATCATAGAATTGTTGAGGTTGGAAGGGACCTTTAAGATCATCGAGTCCAACCTTTAGGCTACCCTGACAAGAGCCACTTCTAAACCGTGTCCCTCAGTGCCCCATCTACCCTTTTTTTAAACACCTCCAGGGATGGTGAATCCACCACCTCCCTGGGCAGCCTATTCCAATGTTTAATAACCCTTTCAGTGAAAAAATGTCTCCTAATATCTAATCTAAACCTCCCCTGACGTAACTTGAACCCGTTTCCCCTCGTCCTATCACTTGTCACCGGGGAGAAGAGGTCAGCCCCCATCTCTCTACAACCTCCTTTCAGGTAGTTGTAGAGGGTGATAAGGTCTCAGCCTCCTCTTCTCCAGGCTAAACAACCCCAGCTCCCTCAGTCGTTCTTCATAAGGTTTGTAGCTGTGCCACAGTTGCTTTGATGTGGGTTATTCTCATTAATGACAAAATAATAACATGATAAGTAAACCTGGGAAATAGTGTCAAGATAGATCAGAAGCCAACATCTACTCTGTACGACGTATGTCTAAAGGCAGAAGGAAAATCCTTAAGTGAATGGACTTCAGACGTATGTGATAACACAAAGAGTTTCTATGGATTTGGAAATGCAAAATAGGAGTAAACTGTTTTGAGCAAACGATGTTAAATTCAGAAGAATGCATCATGTCTCATTCCACTAGTATTTTCTCTGAGGAAATAACTATGTGAGGGGCTAATCCTGTTCGCTACACAGACAAAACTCCCTTCAAGTCAGCGAGAGTTTTGCTGGTGTTATAGCTGCCTGATTGGTATCCAAATGTATTCAGATTTACAGTTTGAAGTGTCTCATAATCTTTCCAGCAAAAATACAACACTTAGTGGTCCCAATCCAGTGAAGACGTCCACATAGACAGATTCTTATTTACAGCCAGAGTGATTTACGGGAGCAGAGACTAAATCTGCCATTAAGATCGTTGACATAGCCTTCCGCAAAAGCAGGCCAAGAAACATTAGCGTAAAACTCTCTTCTTATTACTGAATGTTGTTTATAGCTGTTCTGTCAGTGCTCACCTCATAGAGATTCAGTACAACTGCTCATGTATTCATTCCCCAATGCCAATTTTTGTGCTTTATGTCCCCTTCTGTTAAAGAGGTCTAACTGCAGTGAAGTAAATATTATTCTTCTAGTACTGGGAATATGGAATTTAGAGACAAAGTCCGTGAGAAGCTTTTATATCTAGGCAGACCACCAGCTTAATCAGATTATTAATTTATGCTTGTTTCATTAAGGTGCAAGACCATTCCATTTACAGTGGCTTTTTTGGACACTGTGATAGCGCACCATTGCGTAGGAGCTTGTGCTCTGAATAGGAATTTCAAAGCAATCTAAAAATCTTTTACATAGTGTTTGCTGAATATTCCAGAAAGATAGATTCCATTCTCTTAGCATTGTCAGAATAAATAATTAATTAAACTAAACCACAACACACCAAACCAAACAAAACCAAACTCTCCACCAGTTTACTAGAAAAGGAGACAGTGATTTGTGTTACTTGTCCGCCAAAAATAGTTTACCTCCTATGGCTACAATATGTAAGTATAAATTTTGGTAAAGGTACAGTGAAAGAATAATCACAATGACAGCTAATACGCTCATAATTTTGAAGAAAAAGTTGGCAATATTTTCTGCTAATAGCCTGGCCACATAACTGAAGAAACACCTTTCAAATAAAGTCTTCCCAAAACAAGAGAGTGTGTTTTATACGTAATCCTGCTAAACCGAAGATGCTTTATGATATGTTGGGAAACCATTTTTTTCCCTTAAAGACTCGACAACCATTGTGATGACTGGTCTTCTTTCAAAAGAAAATACCATCCTATCTACAACATATTTATGATAAGAACACTCCCCAAATATGGGAGACAGTTTAAATTACTCTGCCTGGGGAGACTTCAACTTTCATTTTTAACTGTTTGGCTAGTGCTATAGCCACAAGGCTGCAAGGATTTCGGAAAGGAAATCCTTGCGAGCGCTGCCTGTTGAATTATTAGATATTCACAAGGACAAAGACTGTGAGCATAGCCCTGCACCAGCTAAGACACTGATTGAACTGTATGGGGATGTCGTACAAAACACCTGGGTTTAAATCCTCAGCCTTTTGCATTAGGGGTGCAAGGAAAGCATCTGTTTTTTCCTGGACTTTAAAGCTGAACTTTCATCCCCTACTGAATTTGAAACAAAACCACCTTCAACATTATAGGTTGGCTCCAAGCATGTTTTAACTATAGCATCAACATCACCCGGTATCTAGTGGTGACTTAGAAATTTGAATGTTACGTGTGCCTGTGAAGACAATGCACATTCTTTCTGCTTTCTTAGCCTTGCCGGTAAATACAGGCCATATGTAAATGGTTATAATCACTGAGTTTTTCCATATACAGTCAGGACATTAGGTATTGTATGAAAGTCATATACCACTATTATCTTTCAGAACAAGCAGGCCTTATTAATTTCACTGCTGATATCATATTATGCTTTTATTTTTGTAGGAGTATGTTATCGTAATAGATACGAAACGGATCATTGATTCTTTGCATGAAGTCTATATTGCTTGGGCAATGTACTTCAGTTCTAGCCTGCTGCATCCCAGTCATTCCAACAGTAACCCTCCTGGATGCAGGATGGCCAGTTATATTGAGTTCTGTGGAATTAATTACTTTCTAGAAAGTAACGTATAATGAAAAGATAAGGTAAGTTGTAACCTCTCTATTTGAAAAACTACTGTTGCACTTACTTAAAAATCCAAACCAACTTGAGCACTTCCTTTCTCCAAAGCAAATAATTAAGAGTTAAATCAGAGAAGCGTGGTAAGTTATACAATTAATTCTTGGAAGAGCATCTGGATCTTGAAAGATTTAGCAAGCACAAGGAAATAATTGCAGTAGGATCTTCATTAGGTTTGATACATTTTGCGTAATTTTTTTTCTATTAAATTAATCATTGCTATTTGTCACTCAAGTATTTCGGAGGTAATTAATCTAACATGCATCCTGGCTCTGGTCCACAACATACATCCGTACTGCTCAGGCCAATCTCTGTGGTATTCTTGTTTCTTTCTGATATGTCAAGGCAGAAGCATGTTTTTTGTACTTGTTCTCCACAGCTTTGCCGAGTTTATAAAAGATGCTGAGCACAATGAGCCAGGTCATGCCTGCTCTTTAAAATGTGCTTTGCAGAAGATTTAAGAGAAGAGGGACAAAAAAAAATGTACTAAGTACGGTATTTTGTGCTCATTGCTGGAAGCGCAGTCCATATCACAACAGTCAGTTTGTATCATAGTAGTGTTGAGCTACATGTTGAGTTTTGCTTAACACTCCATTGCTAAAATGAAGGATGATCTTTGAGTTGAAAAGTGTAGAAAAAGAAAGAGAGTGTGAGAGAGAACAGGAGAGGCAGGGCCACAAGTCATTTCTTCTGTTAAAAGCTATATTTAATATTTCCCTTGATACTTAAAAGTTTTCTGACAGCTCTACAAAGCATTCAGATCATCAGATTTAATGACTTTGCGCACCTAAATTAGGTATTTCAGGTTTAGAAGCCTAAATTCAATCTACATGGCCTAATTGGAAAGCTGTCACTTAAATAGAGGCTAATCAGAATTTCTGAAAAACAATTATTTTGTTTCAAGATTCAGATATGGATTGAGATCCCCAAATTTTGAGACCTACATTCAGTTATTTTGCACTAGATCTCCATGTTCTTTCTTGCTTTTTAGGGCTGCAGTGTGTGAGGAGGCAACCAACAATATCTACAGCAGTACTGCTGAGGTATTTCTCTATTCCCATCTTGGTTTTGTAAGAACGGACTAGTTTCTGTTATTTTTTTCCCTTGTTTGCTTAAAGTGAAATGAGACAGTATTTATAGGGGGTTATTGAGACATTGGGGGCTACACTGTGAAATTCTAAAGCTTCTTAGAAGACACCTATCTAGGATAAGGGGAAAAAAAAGACCATTCTTTTGTCAGCCTTGATATCAAATGCCATAACTTAAGAGCTTTTAACAAGAATTGTAGTGAGACAAGAAGTTGCTGTTGACAGGAAGAAGTAGGGCGCAATTGTTAGAGAGGGCAAGGGTTAACAGAATCAAGGAAATGTGGCACCTGCAGGACTGAAGACATTTAACATCCATTAAGTTTTTTTGATTAAACAAGACAGAAAGATGCTATTTCTCAGCTATAAAATATTTTGTATGTAATAACTGTCATCAGTATCTTGTTGATAAAGATTCTTGTTAGTAGAAAATAGAATAAATGAGAAGAAAGTTTCTAACTATCAGGAAAACAATGTTTTGAAGCAGGATAAAGTAGTGATGGTTTTGTCCCATTAAAGAGAGTCTTTTATTCACTTCAGAAGAACATTGCCTGATGTGAAGATATCCATGAACAAGATGAAATGCCTTCAAAGGTCTTCTCCATTCCTAGGTTACGCTTTTAACTCGGGAGTTGGCCTGCTTGAGTTTTAGTTATTGAAAAACTGCTCAGTGGGCTCAGAGGGGCGACCAGCCCATCCCTCCCACATCAAGGGATTCTTAAGGGCTCCTCCCAAACTGAAAAGGCAACTTGAACCTGTTTATTTTATGAGGCAGGCAAAATTTTCCATCGCTTAAAGTTTTGGCTTAAAACTCTTATTCCAACTGCAAAATTGTGCATTAGCCATGGGAATAAGCATGAGGTATTAATCTGCTTAGATTTCAATAATTTATCCTCCGAGGCACCCAATGGATAGCAAGTTTAGCCAAGTAGCTTGAAGGAATGTTTAAATAGAACTTTTCCACGTGTTAAACAAACATTGATGACTGACAGTAAAACATAAATTAAAGTCATAAGAAAAATAGTCACAGAATCCATTGCTATGAAAGAGAGCTTTTCAAAGGTACATGAAATATTTGAAGCTAAACAATGTAGCCCATTACTGTCAGAATTTCTTCTCTTTTCTTAGCCTTATATTCTACTGACTTATTGTGTTTTTTTAAATTTTTGCATAGCTTTGAAGTGTTTGGCCATAATTTGAGCCTCCCACTATGGGGTTGTTTATCAAGTGACATTTGGTTTGTTAACTACTCTGTCAAGATGTGAGTATTCAAAAAATTTAATCAATACCTATTTTTTGTGGTAACTTCAGGAGTTTTATTCCGTCTTTCCAGTCAATTGCTTTGAAACATATTTCCAAGTTACGTCTGCGTAGAATTTCTCTTTTTCCCCTCCTTGATCTTGAAAAATTAGGTCAAACTTGATTTTTAGGTCACAGTAGAGAAGCACAAAAATCAGTAACTACTTCACACCGTGCTTTATAATAACACTTTCATTTATCCACAATCCTGATCTTTTATCAAAGAGTTGAGAAGTGATGAATTTCATACTCACTACTTACAAAAAAAAGGCACATCCTTTTGTACGACAAATAATTCATCTTATCAATATATGATAACCTGAAGATTTCAGTTACAGGTCAAAATTTTATTTTTTATTTCAAGTTCAAAACCTCAAAATTCTTGAGTTAGAATAGCTTTTGGATGTGTTTTGCCTGCTTCTACAAGGAATCAAAAAAGTAGTTTTAAATCAGCTAAGATAGATACTTCTCTAAATTGCTATAGTATCCAAGGAGCTCTTAAAGAAGTCTCTCTTCATGCAAGATTTTGTATTTGGACCCCGGTGGAGTGGGGCTGCCAACCAAAGGATGGAATAAAGATGGCATTGCAACCCCCCCTATTCCCCGAAACGCTCTGACATCTTGAATGTTGTTGAGTTTATGGGAACCAGAAATCAAATCAGGTAAGTTCGCTTCAAGCTATAGTCAATAAAAATCAGAGCGAGGCCGCAAAAGCAAGACAGAAACAGCTTATGTATGCCCAGCACCTCACATACCCATGGGTAAGGCTCCTAGGTGCTGCCACCGTGCTGGCACTAATGACAGAGACAGGGGGAAGGAGTACAAGAAACAAACAAAAGCTCCAAAGGATAGCCCAGACTCATTTCCAGGTTCTAAGGAGGGCTTTAAAATGTAAAATTACAGGCACGTGAAACTGTCCTTTTAATTTCTCTATTCAATTATTATGCTTTCACTAGGCTCTTACGAAAGGGAAAGAAAGAAAGAAAGAAAGAAAGGCAGCAGAGAGCTTAGCCGTGGATGGAAGACTAGCAGAGAAGAGATGAGGAAAGCGTAGTCCCGTTTTCTTTGTAGCACCTCTTTGCTATAGAAAACTCTTGCCGCTTCTTTTGCAATCTTGAGAGAGGTCAGAAAAGAAGAACAAATGTGACCCCTAGAAAATAATCTCTTTCATCTCCCTTGCTCTGCTAAGGATACACTTCTTGTCTTGCAAATGGAGCCGTTTGACAATCATTGCTCTCAGTGTCTGGTTAAGCTTCATTTTTGGTGCTAACAACTAGTGCACTTTTGACCTCCCTGTGCTGCAGTAGACATACAGTGGCAAAAAAGGTCAAGGAACAACTTTTCCACAAAGATTATAGTCACAAACCTTTTCCTCTGGGCAACCTCAGAACTTGTATATTGGCCTTATTGGACTTGATTTTAAGAAAATTCAAGGTTGCTCCAGTGTGAGCAAAGACAGTCATTCTTCTGCTATTGCTGTGGAGCCGCCGTACTAGTCGCCTTCTTGAGACACACTTTTCTTTACACTTTCTCCAGTGTGTTTACGTGCAGCTTTCTGTGCCTTTAAAAAGGCAGGGGGATAAGAGTTGTCTGTTCTCTGCAAAAGCGTGGGCTTGTCTAGCTGTGGTGAGAGCAAAGAGGCCAGTACTGGTTGGGACGGGAAAAGTAAGCACACAGTTTTTGGAATCACTAAATTATTCAGTTGCCCAGAGTTCATATACCAGCACTAGCAATACATAGACTATTAAATATATAAAAACATTAAAGCTTTTGTTTTTACACTAATAAAAAAATAAGCCTTTCAGCATTGTCTTATGTAAATACTCTTAACTCATAGATTGTAAACCAAATTAATAGTGCAATACCTATTCCATTTTTCTGTCTTATAAAATATTTAAAACTTAGTCTCATAAAAGCGGCCAGGAATTCAAATCCAGGCACCATTCCATCATCTAATCTAGGGGATTTACCCGAGTGATCCATTTAAAGGTCTTTTCCTGTCATTACTTACTTTTTTTCATGTTTATATTCTAGGACACATGGTATGCTGTGAATAAGCTGGGTCTCTGTCATTAGCCAGTGCTAAAGGGCAATTCGTCAGGTGCCTCTGGCACTATGCACTTAGCAACTATAATTGTGAAAAGGATCTAAATTCTGCAAAATCTTGTGTTGGCAGCAATAACCACAAATTGCAATGCAATTTAAAAAATATAGCTGGTTAATGTATTATTTAACTGGTAGAATTTCTTTAGAACACGGGCATTTATATTTCCTTTTAAAAGTGTGTAATTTGTTATGGAACTCAGTACTCAAATTCAAGACAACTATTTTTTGCTCTTTCCAAAGATATTTACAACAGTAAAATGTAGAGACTGGGTCATGAAATAAATTAAGTTTAAAACCTACTATTTCTCACTGGACCTTGAAAGAGATTTCTCTATCCAGAATGAGACCATGACAAACCCAGCCCAGTACAGACGTAGTAAGTAATAGGCAGCACCGCAGCTTCTCCTGTTTAAAACGCCAGATTGCTACTTAGCCAAAAGTATCGGCATATGACGAAGTATAGTGGGGATGAAACTGCTACAGCACAAAGAAATAACTGTGCCTTTTCTAAACACGCAGCAGGGAAACATGTTTAAGGACTTGGGCTAAGGAAAGGTGCTGCCATTCTTTTTTCAGCCACGCTTCAAACAGGTGATGGGCCTCTGGTTCTGCAGGCAGATTCATCGCACCTCACCAGCACTTTAATAAGTTCATATTAGTTGCTTCTGGTTTCCATCTGTGTAATGGAAAATACCTTGCATAAAGACTGGCTATTTATGGGGCCACTGTGGTATATTTTTACATCATAACAATACTGCCTTTTTAAGCTACTATTTCCTACTCTCATCCAGTTTCCCATACTTATTTCTTGTATCACCACTTATTTGTTTATTTGTACACTGTTTTGCCCTGGTGAATACGAGACCTCACTATGCAACTTCCACTTTCCAACACTGCAAAGGAAGAAATACTCAGGGATCTTTTCCCCCTTTCATCCTAATCGTATCCTCTGTGCTGAGAACAGAATTTCCTGATAAGCAAAACAGACAATGAGAGTCTGTAGCCTGCTTTATGGTGCAGGCATTACTAGTAAATGAAACAGCAAGAGCTCCCTTTTCATAACCACTATTTATGGATCCTTGCATAGGAACAGCTTGGCTTCTGTTCACTAGCACTGCGAAATTACATTTGTAAAACGTTGTGAAAATACATGAAATTACATTTAAGGACTTGGGGCCTGGTTTTAAATGTGCGTGGGCATAAATGGAAGAACTGTATACTATGTAATTTTGCTTCTTTTTAAAATTTGGCTGATGAGAAATCCTTCATGTGCCTATTTGTGAGTAGGAGTAGAGAGGAAGTGTTGTTTGTTTTCTCCTTTTAATATCAAAGAGATACTCTTCTAAAACCTACTCGATTGTTACCTTTCGTGCAAGGCAAAAATAACAATGTATTCACAAAAGAAGCAGCATTGGGGAAAATAACTTAAATGAGATACTCATTTGAACATTTTGTTATAAGGTCCCATTAGTAATGAAGAATAAGATAAGGACATTTTAATCCAAAGTGATGTTTCAGCAAAAAATATTGTAAAGATGATATATTTACCAGGTACATTTTAGATTCAAGTATATAACCGTAGCTGTTACAATAATTCTGGTAGTAGCCCACACCTACCTTGATAAATGTTTTTTTCGGTTGTGCAGAAGCCTCACCAAATCCTCTCTTCTCCACGTGCTGGCTCACATACATCACTCACTCACCCAATTCTGCTTTCC
The DNA here is from genome assembly GCF_964199755.1 of Larus michahellis. Taxonomy (NCBI): domain Eukaryota; kingdom Metazoa; phylum Chordata; class Aves; order Charadriiformes; family Laridae; genus Larus; species Larus michahellis. The sequence goes on along the minus strand of NC_133899.1, from coordinate 61,909,072 downwards.
GAGCACCTGATCTGTCATTTCATTCTTTCCTATTAAAGACTGTCAGCTGCTGTTCACCAGAGTGACCGGGAAGTTTATCCCACGTTCTTAAGCCTTTGTTTTCCAACTCAACACATAATCAGTGCTGAAAGTCAAGCTGTTCCCCAGAGGCCCGTTTTTCTGCAGCACCAGATCTATATGTGTTTGTTGCAGATAATAAATAACTACAGTTCTAATACCGCTAAAAACATCGCGTCACCCCTTCTTTTTTGGAAGAGCTGGATGAAATCTCAGCCCCTGTTCACAGATGCCAGGGTTCAGCTGCAGATCTGTTTTGATGAAATCTCAGCCCCTGTTTAGGGATGCCAGCTGTAGTAGGTGAGACAGGGCAAGCCAAGAACATTGTTCTGGTAGCACCAAGAGCGACTGGAAGGATGTTCCAGAAGCTGCTTTCTTTCTTACCTTTCTACAGACTTCATGAGAATACGATAAAATATAATAAGTAGACTGTAGATTTCTAAGATTAACATGAACTCACTTTATATCTTTCTAATTTGACCAAGCTTAATAAATACATCCAGAGATATTTCATTAGTGTGTTTCCTGTCACAAAAAGGATCAGGAAATACAAATATTATTGATCACCATTGAAAAACCATCAGAAAATAATTTTAATGTATATGATATTTGAAAAGAACCACCTGAATCTTCAGATGAAGATATATAAGTCGGCTTGCAATTGAAACTATATCTTTACTTCTAAGAAAATATTAAAATTCAGAATTCCAGTTGTATGCAAAATGTAGTTTCTGTCCTGGCTTTTTTTAAAGACTCATAAAGTAAAAGTGCTGGTATAAAATTTTCTTGAAGAAAAAAAAAAGCATATGATTGCATAAAACTTTCACAGTACAATGGAAGTCTAAGAGAAATATAATTATTATTGTCGGTTTATCACTTCAAACATGTTGTTGTAAATGTCATTATTTCAGACGAGTTTGAAAACAGGTTTTCCATTTCGCACTTTATTTGACAAGGTGATTCATTGTGTAGAGCAGTTTAAGATGTCAGTCCTCGTGGAAAGAATTGAGTTGTGCTGATGTGCTTATGAGCATTCCTCCATCAAAGTATATGATTAAAGAAGGGTTATTCTTCTGAAATATTGTTACACAACTGGCCTGAAATATGAGTGTTTTCTTTATTGAAATATAATTTATCACAGTTAACACCTTCGAGGTAACCATGTATATGTTACATATGGCGTATGGAAAACTGGTTACAGTTATCCCCCAAATTATATTTGAGATAATTTCTTATGCTGCAGCACAATAGCTTGTCAAGTAATTGAAATAATTTGTTTCTGACATCACATCTTCATTCTCAACAGGGGATGAAGAGGAAAGAAAAGAAACACAGGCATTCTCTATGCTTTTTGTACGTGCCTTGTGTCTGTTAGCGGCCCATTTTTGATTGCCTCAGAGAAAGCAGAAATCTTCCATCTTGCTTGGGACATTTTTGCATTGAGTTAGGAAATCTCCCCTGTTCTTTCAGCGGACAACAGCTTTCATCATGGAGAATGAAGTTTGCTCTCCACTGTCATTAGTTCGAACTAACCTGCTATCTTAGCACAGCTGCCTATTCTATATTTAGACTCCTTTACAATCCCACTAAGCTATTTGACTCAGTAATTTCTCGTAGAAATGAAATTCCACAGATTAATTATATATCATGCAAAGGAGAACAGTATCTCCTTCCATCATGTCTAAATTCACTACCAATCCATTTCCATGAGCGACTTGGTATTATGCGGCTGGGAGAAGAAGACAGACAGATTTGTCTTAACCAAACCATTCATTATTTTGAATACTATCATGTCTGTTGTGTTACAAAATGCTATCAAATAGTTATAGATCTATAGTCTAGGCATAACTCACCTTTCACTCTCCCCCTCCCTCCATTCTTTCCTTCCTCTCTCCTCTCCTCTCCTCTCCTCTCCTCTCCTCTCCTCTCCTCTCCTCTCCTCTCCTCTCCTCTCCTCTCCTCTCCTCTCCTCTCCTCTCCTCTCCTCTCCTCTCCTCTCCTCTCCTCTCCTCTCCTCTCCTCTCACATTTCTGCACTTGTCTAATAAGGTGATCTTTACATTTCCAGATGCCGTTCTACATATGAAAATCCAACACACGGGATATATGGCTAAGGACTAAGGTGCTGATATACGTACTGCCTTTGTCTTCCCCTCGTACTGTGGCCATAAGAGTGGTGAGTGGCACAGAAATATGTACACACTGATTACAATTTGACTTTAGTCACAATTGACGATAATTATTAAGAACACATCCCTCCCCCTCCAAAGAACTCACACATAGATATCCCTCCCCCTCCGAGAAGAAACCTCCTCTTCAACACCCTATGTTTAATGCAATCAAATGTTAATTAACTGACAATGGTACATCTGATTGATATGCTTGGCATACTGAACAGCAGATTCAGAAAAATGAGTACTCATGAATAGCATCACTGTGCAGTTTGCAATAACAAGTCTAGCAATAGAGATAAATCTTTTTCAATTCAGTGTAGCTCCTACGGTTCTACAAATGTTTTAACCAGAGCTAGTTCCCATCAGCCGCCGTTGAAGCTCCACCTCCCCCTCTGCTTCTTTCTTCTTTTTCAGCCATCAGCCAGCATGCCATTTGCAGATCCAAATCCTCCCTCCAGCCGAGCTGGCACAGCTGCAGCATTACGTATCTACCAGCCACTTTCTCTTCCCTCCAAGCCCCTACTGTTCTGCCTGCCCCAAGCCCACCTTCCCAAACGTTACCTGTACACAGCACGTTACAGACACAGGTTGCAAACCCTTCCTTTAGTTGCTGAATTGGGCAAGAAGAAAAGGTACAAGTGGAGAACTGCTCAGCTCAGAGGACCAGAGGATAAGAGATACAGGAAATGTAAAATGAACAGCAACAGGTTTGAGAAACATTTATATTCTCATTTAAGGCAAACTCCCCTTAACAGAGGAAGCTTTCTTTGGTAGCCATATTAATAGTGGAAAACAGAGCTCTATGCGCATGAAAAGCTTTTTAAAGGCTTTGCCTCCACAAAATATGGCCAAAAGCATCACTGATCCGATGGGCTGGCACAGATGCTCAGCAACGCAACGGAACTGTAGGGTTGAGGGTTTTTTTTGATTCATGCCACAACTTTAACCATTGAAAAGACATTTCCATAATCTTTTCAGCACTTTGAAAGACCTACTTTGAGGTAAGCGAAGCAAAAACTATAGAGAGACATAGATCTGTCTGGCATCAGTATGTCAGGATAAATAATGATCAGTTAATAGAACTATCATAATCCTACCGAGCTTAGAGTATTCTTGATTAAACTGCTGGCAGGGGACCACTAGGATTTACAGAAAGATTGCTTTCTGTTTTCTTTTCCTTTTATATTTTTTTGTCTGCCATTGTATATTATTTAAAATCTGCTTGCTACAACTTCATTTCCAAGATTGTTAGAGGCAGATGTTTCTTCAGCCCAAATTTGGTTCTGTTCCTTACGAAGAAACAACACAACCCACGCCCTCCAAAGGCAATTCTGGGATCAAGCTTTTGATTTAAGAGCTACAGAGCAGAAGTTCGGGTCTACGCACACAGTAGCCTGTATGAGAAACTGCCATACCACCTTGCCTGAGGCCACATTATTTCCCGTAACATTTAACACCCCCTGTAAAAAAAAAAGGGATAGATTTGGGGTAGGTGGTTGATGCTCAGTATCAGTTCTTCCAGAGTCTGGTTTTTTTCATTCTGTAAATGAAGTGTATCAAGAACGGTTTATGTTTTTCCACTATTGCTTGAAATCTTGTCAAATGTGTTTCCCTTTCCCTGTCATTCTCATAATGTTTCTTTGGAAAATGCTACAACTGGATCCTTGCTGCATTTAAAACATCATCACAGTAATTACAAAGAAGAGAAAAATCTTTAAAAAATTGCATGTGCTCTTAAAATTATTTTCAGTTCTATTTCCAAACTCAGAATGTCACAGAGACGTGAGCTCAACACAAGGCAGAAGTAAAAACATTTACTTGTCTAACTGTTCTTTTCATACCGTGTCAATTCATTTTAAGGAGGATGTAATTCTGTACTTCTTGTAATTTTTAAGAATTAGCTTGACAACTAGAATAACCCAGTAATATTTGTACACTAAAATTACTGACTTATACAATTCTAAATTCATTTTTAACTTAGTTAATTTGCCCACCCCCCAGAAATAAAGTAATACTACTTGCTATTGCGTAGGAAATTCCATTCTTAAAGCACTGAAGCACTTAGAATTCATCCAGCGCACAGACCCAAGCGATGCCAAGTTCATTTATGGTTTAGTCCTTAAAAACATTTCTAAAATCAGGGATGAGCATGGGTTTACTGAGCAAACAGTAGTCACATGAAAAATGAATGCTATTCAGGTTGGTAGAAAAGGTATAAAAGACACTGCGAGTCTGAAAAATTAGAAGCACAGCACTGAAGGCAATAGATCAGATGTCATTTGTTGGCCAAAATCCCTCTCAAAGTGATGCTATTATTAGGAATAAGTTTGTAGAAACTTGTCAGTGAAGGAGATTGACTTGGCTAAGAACTTGACATCCCCGTTAATCCTCTTGAGCCAAGTATGAGTACGGTCTGGCCTCAACATTAATAACCCCTTCTCTGTGCACTGCAGCACAGGAACCTTACAACATTGCCCCCCCCCAAAAAGCAGCTCTTTTACCTGATACATTTGAGTCAAAACATGTTGTTTTGCTCAACACAGGGGAGTCGAAATAAAATTCTGAAATACGTGACATGGGAGGCTATGTCATTCGTGGATCCTGTCACCATGGAGGAAGGTTGAGATGCCATTTAACTGACAGCGACTCTTTATTGGAGCTTATTGTGACACAAACAGGAACAATTTCAGTATCTTTGCCTGTGTCTGGATGGTTACGTGTACACAGGTATACGATGAACAGCACAAAGAGCCAGAAGGAGACAGAGTTGCCACCTAAACTTGCTGTAACAAAGGTGCAGAGGCACTGTTCCATAAAAACGCTTTGACTTACCTTGAGAAAAAGTCAAACCATTAAGTGGGAAAGACTGGGGACACGGTTTACAAGGCTATCCATATATAAAACTACTGTGATTACAAAACACCTCCTAAATCGTAGTCCCAGGCAAGTTTTTTTACCACCGGCATTAGCGTGCATTCCCCTTGCTTAGAGCCGGAGCGCTCTGGCTCTCCGTGGAAGGAATGTGAAGCAGGCAGGAAAGGGAGATCCACGTGTCAGGGCCATTGCTGTCAAATGGCCTCCTCACACATTGCAGATGTTGTTCAAGCATGAGCCAGGGAGCGTGTGGAATAAAAAGCAGCCTATGGAACTTTAGGTGGGGATAAATGCTGCAGAAAGCTTGCAGCGTGCTTCTACACCACAGGAAAATTTCACCAGCAGGGAACAGGATCTATACAGGCACCTATGTATGGGCTGATCTTAGAGGTAATATTGGTACATCAACATTAATTTTACACTATACTCACATTTTTCTTTAGGAAATTAGCACTAGAACTTCTTGCAAGTTCTAAGCACAATTTGGCCATAAGTATACAACTTGTACTAAGACGTGAACAAATCCTGTACAGTACATATCAGGGATTTCTCTTCCTTTAGAACCAATTTTTATTCGCAAAAAAAGTATTCCTATGTATTCTGAGAAGAAAAATAAAAAATGGTCAAGCTTCTAACCATGCCAAAAAAGAAACAGTTGATAATGATGGGTCTTGCGTCACAGCCATAAAAATGATGACTTTATCTCATGAGACCAAATAATATAGATCTGGCAATACTAGTTAAATTTAAATGTTCAGCATCTCTCTGAAAGGAACCACAGAAATTTGAGTTGTGACCATATAATATTCCAGATATTGTATGATGAATATGTGGCTTATTGATTTGACAAGTACTACTATTTTCCCCCAGGAAAAAAGCAAATTTGTGGCAAATGGCCTAATAGAATGGTACAAGTAATTGATGGAGTTCTGCACAGTCTGTTGGGTGAGGTGACAGATCTGAAAAGCCTCTGACTTATTACTTTTCCTGTCATCATAGTGTAAGGTATGACTATAGTCAAAGTAAGTTTAAAAAAATACAATATAAATCAGAAAATGCCAGGGAGAAAAAAAGAATGATTCCAAATTCAATTCTTATGTCAAGACCATTTAAAAAATCATGTTTGAAATAATTCATAGATTAACATAATTGTTACTGTAAATATTTTACTAAAATTAGGAGCTATAATCCAAATTACTTCACGTATAATTCAAAAAAATATTTTAAAAAATAGTAAAGTGATCTTTAGCTATATAGTTATACATTTTAGGTAATTATAGGTTAACCTATTAGATTTGCAGATGATACAAGATGTGCAAGAGCAGAAAACTTTATGGATTCAAAAGGCTCTCTTAAAAATTGCTTCTTATTGTTTATACTTTAAGCTAAGAGTTGTTGCTGCTGCCCTACCCGCACGTAGCCTACCCAAGCCTATGCAGTGGAAACTTAAATTGAGAGATAAAGAACTTGTCTCTTGCATTAACAGGAAGCTGTTAATAATTTGGAAAAAAATGACGTTTTTTTTAAACACCTGTTCCTTCGGTGTTGTATGAATATACCAGCTGGTCAGTATAGTTTCTTTAAGCTACTAGCTGCGCTTGTCAAACTGATGCACATTTTTTAATTGTGAGGAAGAATGTTGAAGCTTTTGTAAAAACATTTATATACTTGGGAAAATAATAATAAAACACAGTATGGGAAAGCATTCCTTGCCTTTTAACTTCCCGGACATCCCTTCCCAATAGTGTTTTTAGGAGATGAATGCCATGTTTGCAGAGATAGGTTATAAAGCTGTCTGGCTTGTTTTGGCCACACGATAGAGTTTTAGCACAAGATAAAAACATCTAAAATGTACAGTCTAAGTCATTGCAACAGCCAACAGTAAAAGTGTCTATATAAATATATACAAAGCTTATTTAATATAATTATGAAATTTTAAGAAACAGACAACAAACTGTTAATGATAAACAAAGAAAAGATCTGCTATTAAAAGTGTGCTTAATCATTGCCACCACTGCAGCTGGCAGTGTACTAGCTTAAACTACTAAATATTTGTGTCTCCTTGTTTGGCCCAAAAGACCTGCAGAATCTTTAAGGAAAAGGCTCTTTACCTCCGAGCCAGGTAATACAAATCTTCACCAGCTACGGAATCTCGTATCTCTAGGGAATATTGGCAAACAAAAACGTATTCTTCCGTACTTCAATAAAGCTTTCTGTTCTTGGAACGCAGGTAAAACAGATCACCAGTTCTGCTTTTTTTCCCCAATAAACTATGTTTATTATGCCAATTCTAATTACCATGCAATCTAATGGTTTTAAGGCTTATATTTTCCACATCACTGGACATCACAAACATGAAAGCATTTTATACTGTCATTATACATCAATGTTTGCACTTGGTTATACATATATACAGAAATTATTCACACATCTTAACCTTGCTATTTCCTCCTTTCAAACCAACATAATTTTACTGTGAAAGCAGCTTTTTAATAAATGGTATAAGAAATACAGCAAGGCACACATTTTTTAAAAACTTTTTTTCTCATTACCACCTCAAGAAGCATAAAAACCCAAAATGTTGTACTTAATTCAGTAGAATGCCAACAGTTCCTAATATACAACACCATGTAGTTGTTTCTTGAAGTGTTGCATAGATTAAATTTTAAAATTAAATAAATAAAATGCCGTTTATTTTAATTGCTTAATTTTTAGATGTATTGAATCAGGAGGGCTAATGACTTCTTTTTGCTGCAACCCAACAAAATTGTCCCTTTAAAAGTAAAATAGTTTCAATAAACTTATGCATTATACACATAAATATTAAATTTGATACATAAAATAGAAGAGTACTGACAAGCACAGTTCTGAAAAGGTGAACCAGACTGATCATGAATTCTGTGGAACTTCAAAACTTTAAAGAACAGAACCAGTGATAAGTAGTACAGGAACATCCAATTTAGGAAGGGGAGGTCATTAGAGGTAGCTTGGGAGAGGAATCGGTATGAAAGCAAATGGCCTTGCCACAATACAAGATGATCACTGAAATAGGACTAGCATATGCAGCCTGATCACAAAGCCAACATGGACAAATCACATTTGGAAAGAAAATCTATCTTGGGAGTCAGTGTAATGAAAGGCAGTGATACAATGGAATTGGAGGTCATCCCAGGGTTTACAGGATGAACCTGCACCTGAATTGCAGCCAAGTTTCTAAAAGGAAACAAAAAAGTAATAGTAGGTTACAGAAAATGAAATTTTATTTGCAAAACATAGCTCTTCCAGAACAACCATAGATAGTCATTAAATGATCACATGCCAGAGCGTTTAATGCAGAAGCATACAGTAGGCAAACAATGACTTTTAACAGCCTGAGGTACACGTTAGTGTAAAAAATTGTATTGATGTAGAAAACTCATTGATTTTTGTAAAGACTTTGTTTCTAAAGAAACACGGAAAGTCATCAAATCTGACCTTTTCCCTGGATCCTGTCCTCATCCTTACCTGCGAACTTACCTTCGGCACACTCAAAAATGCACCGATCAATGAAAACATAGGAATTTTCAAAAGCCAAACAACAAAAAGATCTACCCATCGCTTATTTTAATATTTATGTAAACATACAGAATGAGATTTCAATGGAGAGGAGGAAAGGATTGTCACAGAAGTGGTCCATGAATAGAATTGTCAGTGTCATCACCGTATTTTTAAAGTGTAAATAGCTATTTAGACACTTCTAGTACCAGCAATGAGTTAATTTTTCATACTATAGCATTATCCAGCTCAGAGTTTAGGGTTAAACTATTCATCAAAGAGCACAGGCTTATGATGAGGATTATGAAGAAATAACTGTCAGAATACAGCTCAAAGATTAGTGCAAAGTACATCTCACAGGCATTTCCTAGGAGGCACTCCAGACATGCATTATGTGCCTTCCAAATTAAGCAGGAATATCTGGATCTATCCAGTTACCTTCTCCTTTGATCTTATTTGCTGTAACTGAACCCCCCACCCCCATTTATAGAAGAAATATACTTACATGAAAATAGTGAAAAGCTCAAGTTTGTTTAGAAATTAATGAAGAACTGATCAGAATAAAGGGGAAGATTGTATCAAAAGCTTTCTACAACTCTGGCGTGAGTTTCATATATCTATAGTAAGAAAAGTCTTGCTGATAGATTATGTCAGGTTTTTCAAAAATTATGTAATTCACACAATACAAGACTGTTTCTTCTATTTAATTTTTTTAAAGTCAGTTACTGTAAGGAGCTAAAAAGTCAGACTGTTTTAAACTCTATAAAAGAAACATTATAGTATCTACCTCCCTATAAAAACCTCGAGGAAAAAAAAAGGTAAGCAAAGATTTAGATTATTCTTGTAGTGCCAGTCTCTAAAACTGAGTTAATCATTACAAATTAACTAGTGTGTAAACCTGTATATTATTTTTCTCCTGTAATGAATATTTGACTAACAGTCCTTTGCGTTTATGTATCATCTTTTATCTGTGGATCTCAAAACACTTTTCAGTGAATAAATCATGCTTCACAGGTCCCATTGATCATTATTCTCATCATTTTGTTGCTAAAGAAACTGAGGCAAGGAAAGACTAAGTCATACAAAAAATCTATTGCTGAGCAAGAAATAACAGTCAGGCCTTCTGAGTACCAGTCCTGGGTTTCTCCTGGCTATAGTAAGTGGCAGGATACTCTGGGCAACATTGCGGCACTGTCAGATGAAACCAATTTAGTTTTCTTAAGCCCAAGTAATACATTTTTTCCCTAAATAAAGTTAAAACTTAGGTTTAAATTACAAATCCTGTACAAAAGGAAGGAAATAGCTTTTGTGACTTCTAAGAACTAACATTACACACAGAAGTCTAACTTATCCTCTAGAAAGACTTTGGACACACCACATAAACCTCCTTAATGTATTGATCCCTACGCATACTGAGTACGTGACTAATAATTCCCATCCCATTGGTGAGTCATGGGTCGCAGTGACAGCAGAAGATCGCATGATCTCATATACAGAAAGATAGTTCTTTCAAGCTGTCCCCTACTTGAGAAACAAAATCAGCCTAGCTTTACGAGCACCTCTGTTGAAGAACTCTGTGTTGGCTCATACGAGAGACTAGTCAGTGCTGGCAGAGATATTTTTAAGCCTGCTTATAGAATTATTATTATTTTCCCACAATGGCCATTTTTTTTTGGAGCACACTGCTAAATAACAGGATTGCAACATTTGGCAAAAATATTTTCTTCACCATTACTTTTATTCTCTTGTACAGCCAAGGCAAATACTAAAATCAAACTACATTTGAAACGATGCCTTTTTCAGCTTCGAATTCTCAGTATGCTTTTAAGGTACACATATACTATAGATTATTTTCTCTAAGTATTGCAGCTACACATGGAATTACACATTTAAATGAGCTTCCAGCACAGGTGCTACAGGAAAAATAATGGTGTTTGCCATTTATCTTTCAAATTAAATAATGTGTTTTTAAATAGTAACTTTTTTCATAATACACTTATGGGAACAACATTTATCTGTCACATTTTAAAAGATGTATTAGTAATAAATGTAAATTACCTTTGGAAAATCAGTAATTAGCCTCATCAAAAAATAAACAATCTGCCACCAAAAAGATAATCTTTAGCATAGTTAAGTATAATAACTGTTATTTGAATAAGTTAACAAATTAGGATAGATTGCTTCTGTAATTCATTCCCCATAGCATGAGAGATGAAGTTAAAGCACCAAGCTTGTGAATGGGGGAAGGGAGCTCAGACTTCAGTGAAACCAAATCTAGCAGCTCATATTTTCATTTTTTTGATATGCCAGAGATAAACTATATGTATCCTAGGGCTTTAGTACTGGGAATAATACAGTACATAATTTCCATGGAAGCAATGCTGTATGTATCAGTCAAGAACCAGTAACATCTTCCTAAATGTAGAAAGTGGGATGTAGCCTGAAGGGCTTTGTTACCTTAAAAATATTTGTCAACCCCTGGGCAAAAATTAAAGCTGTAACATAACCGTATCAAGTTGTTGCCTACAGATTCTGCGTTACATTTTATTGCATTGTGGGGCATTTAACGGTATCTCCATCCTCTATGTCCAGTCTTAGTCCTTACATCTTTTTAACTGCATATTGTCATATCCCTGTCTTACGAAAACCACAGCTGGATACCACGTAAGTAACTATGAAGTTCTGAAGAGTGAGGGCACGTTTATACAGTATTTTGAGATCCTCAGAGGAAAAGTACTAATGAATTGAAAAGTCATGTTATTATCTTCATCAGTGAAAGAATAAGAACACGAATAAAATTGTATTCACTACGGTAAGTATTCTTCCTCAAATTAATATTACAAAAATGAGTGCAAAAACAGGAAAACTAATAAAACAGTTATTTAGGAAATGCTTATGTTTACATAATTATCACTTATCAACCTCAGGCTTTTTTTAATCAATTTCCTTAATTTCCAAATAGAGGCTTCCATGTACACATTATGCTTTTAATGTAATTCTAGAATATATGGTATCATCTACGAGTTTTGTAATTCCCAGTTGATTTCCATTGCTTCTCCAGCTGTTTGGATGTGTCCAAGTATTAACCTAATTGGCAATCAACAGGTCACGATAGCTCATCTCAAAGCCATTCAAGAAATATCCTCTTTGCTATGATGGTTCCAAGATAAGGCATTATTCAAATAGATATGTGTTGAAAGAGATAGTGGCAAGCTGTAGACTACTGCTGTCATAACCTAAAGACTTTGCTAGATGTATTTATACATATGTGAATGTGTGAATGCTGGGTAAACTGCCACTATGTGCAAAAGAAAAGCCCAAAGCATAGTAATACAGCATAGCAAAACCAGGAAATGCAGAAGGTAGATATCTAATAGCAGCAAAGCAATCTATTTTGTATAAATAGGCCCAGTTCCTCTGCTACAGCTAGTTTGCAATAGGAGAGTACTAGTGGTTTTCAGGGCCAGTGATGAATAACAGCCTTTTCTCCTAGCAACACCATGGAATCATAGATAACTTAGGTTGGAAGGAAACTTGAACGTCATCTGGTCCACCCTCTTGCTCAACGGAAGGCTATTTTCAAAGGTAGATCAGATTATTCAGGGACACATACACTTGAATTTTGAAAATGTATAAGGAAGGAGATTCCAGAGATTCCTGGGGAAACCTGGTCCCGTGCTTAGCCTTGTGTCTTTTTGGAAATTCCTTTGCTACAGCTTCTGGCAAGCAGCGGCATTTGGAATTGGAGTGGCAGTCAGAGTTGCCGTGCTGGCTCTGGTCTACTGGAGGAATGTTTCCAAAGACTAATGGCATTCTCATACAGCTATGCTGGCTTTTGGGTCACCAAACAACTAGTGAGACTCAAAGCAGCAGTGCTACACGCTAGGATCTGATCCAGAAGTTGCTTTGTAGATCCTCTTTTGTTGTTAAATGTGCAGTTATTGTTAGACACTTATGTGAGGTCAGAAACTCCAGATCTGAAGCACTTTCAAACTTTGGAAGAGATCAGAGCCACTTTTTCATCTTAGGTTCCATCCTCTTACTTATGTTTCAAAATGCTTACCACGAAATAGAATCGAAGCTTCCAGTCCTGTTGTGTGGCTATCAGTTTCCATCTGCTTTGGTATTGAGGTCTTTATTCTACATTAAGCTCACGTTATACTCTTTAATGGTGTTGCAAAGATTTCTTATTTTGGTAACCTCAACTTTTGGCCTAACACTGTGTTGTAATAATTGTGTTCTTAATAATGGCTTACTGAACTTAAGCCATGGCAAACTAACATGAAGAGATGACTTATTATCTCTACTTATGCTCCAGTCTGCTTAGCCATTCTTCGTGGCTTGTCTGGAAATATTGTAGAACTCCAACTCACTAGTCACCCAACATTCTTGTAAAACCAGAAGTTCAGCTTCATCAGGTGCTTTTGAATACCTCATAAGGCCAGCTGACTGTGGAGAAGGGGATCAATGAGTACAGCTGGTTTCTGGTTCCACAGCTCATTTGAAGAGGGAAGAGGAGGCTGATATAGCAATACTACTTTTGAAGAATTCTCAAGTTCTGCAAGATGGCAGATTTGTCCCAGAAGACAGCAGTTCCAGCCAGCGCAAAGCCACAGGGCAAGAAGCAGTTAGTATTCACTGCATTTGTTGACCAGTGGCATGTAAATTGGGAGTATAGCGTAATCAAAACAAATGATATAGCACTTCAGAAAACAGAAGCCCTCATGGTGATTCATCTCCCTCCGTTGTACAAAACGTAAAAAAAAAAAAAAAAAAAGGCAAAAAAAAGTAAAAACAATGAATGTGCAACTTCTAGAGTACATACCTGTTTTTAGGATAATGTACGTGCCTGGAGAGGGTTACATTCTATCTGTGCATATTTATATGTCTTTCCTTATGAAGATTCAGCAGATTTTCTTCACAAGTTAGAGTTTTACTGTTCTGATGCAAAACATCCTTTTGCTGTGATTGGCCAGGCTTTAACTGAAACTCTATAGCTGAAGCCCCTTCAGAAGCAGCAACACATCCTTTGGGGTCTTCAGTTCCAGGTGATTTTCCTGTACTGCTCTCTTCAGAGCTAAGCTCTGGAGAATTCTTTTCCAAACCTTCAGTTTGCCCATCTGTAATCAGCAAATCGTCAGCAGCGTTTTTCAAACTGTTTGATGCAGTTTGTTTGTTAGGATCGGGGACGTTTGTATCATTGTCATCATCACATAAGAAAGATAAATCCCTACCTTTAGATGAAGTTTTAACTTCTTCTAGTGACTCTTCAGTCACTTCACCCAGTGACTCTGGAGATGTTTCAGAAATAGTGTTAGAAATAGGTTGCTGCCGCTCAACTCGTGCTTCAGGAGTACCATTAGAAATTGATTGCTGCTGCTCAACCCGTTCTTCGTCAGGACAGGCTTCAAAAAAGCATTCAATATTTTCTCTCTCATCTGTGAAGTCCAGTGGCACAGGAGTGCTGCTCTTTTCCTCTATGTATTTGATTACCTCTCCACAGTCACTATCATGAGAAGAAAGTGAAAGATAAGAATAGAAGTCCCCTTTTCTTAGCTGAATGGGTCTATGGGAGTGTTCTAACACTTTTTCCTTGATCTGTGCTAATGAAGCTGGAGCAGATGACTCACATTCAGGTTGTGTCTTACTTTTCAAAGCTGTTGATGCCATGTCTATGATCTCCCTCACAAAATTGTGTACTGAGACATCTTCCATGTTTCTTTTATCAAAAGCAGCAGATTCACAGTCACAGCACAAATCAGGACCATTGGCTGAGGAGTCGCATTCTGCTTCATTGGATTTCAAGCCTGTACAGCAATCAGTAGATTTTTCAGTAATGCTCATTCTGCGTTGTTGAACATCAGGTAAGGATGTTTGTAAAGCTGTATCGTGTATGTCTACACAATTCATTTCTGAGGAAGATTCAAGACAAGGCTTTTTAGCAGGAGAGGAAGCAACACAGTGACGATCAGGCTGAAGATGACTTTGACATTCTTTTGGAGGCTTTCTGGATCCATCTGACAACAGAACAGTCTCCTTGCCATCCATATGTGAATCATCTGAACTATCTGTAAATGCTTCACAGACACAACATTCATTTTCAGCTTCTCTGACATCAAGTGACGCATGAGTTTTGGGAGTTGCTGATGTTCTAACAAGACCTTCCTTTTGACTGCCAAGAGTATTTTCAACATTACCGTTCTCCATATCATCCTCAAGCTGATCCTTCACAACCTGAGACACATCTTTCATGAGGTGACTCTTTGTCCCTTTTTCCCGATCACGTGGTACATTCTTACTATTGCCATTATTTTCTGATATTTTCTGTACTGAACCATTCAATAATGTCTCAATGCTTAATGTATCTGTGGCTTTCGAAGTCTCATTACTAACTTCTTTACTGCGCTGAATTTCATCACTGAGGTTACTTTTTCTCTTCTCCCTTGTCAAAGAAAATTTTGGTCTAATCCAAGTTTGGAGTTCATTTTTTATATAATCAAGTCCTGAAATTAAATTGCATTCTTCATAAATGTCCTCATCAGTTGCTATACTGGAGTCATCATCTTCATCTTTGATACCTAGCTCTTCCTCAGTTAAGGTAAGGGTGGAACTTGAAAGCAAATCACTGTCATCTTCATCATCAGTACAAGCAGAAGTGCAGGAGACATTAACAATCATGCTGACGTTGACATCGCTCTCATCAGCTACAGATCTATTAAGATGTTTTCTAAATGATGCATTTGAATCTGGTATTTTATTTCTGTGCAGTACAATGTCTTCAGAGCAGAGAGAAAGATCCTCACTGCTGCTGAGTTCAGTGAGAGAAGCTGCTGAGTCTTCATTGATAGAGGATGCAATATCTAGAGACAGCTGTCCATTAAAAGACATTTTTTGAGAGCTACTTTGGAGTGTTATATCAGAGATGCTGCGCTTTATCTTTTGATCTAAAGGACTCTGGATATTCTCTAAGCGATTCAAAAGATCTAATGTCCTTTTGCTGAGTTCTCCAACAGAATCACTGCTTGCACTTATGTCTCCTGAGCCATGATGACTAAAAAGATCTTCGTTGCTTTTGTAGGAAGTCAGCCAGCTCTCCAAAGAGGTGCTTCGCTGAAGACCATCTCCACTTTTAAAAATACCTGAGCTGAACAAATCACCTACTACAGACAGAGATTCTAATGAAGAACTACGAGATAAAGTTGAAGCCTGTCTTGTATTCTCTGTAACGGTTAATTTTCTTACAGTTTCTGCAGATTTACAGGAATTGGGATCTGATTCTCCAGGGATACTTGCCAGAGTATGGTCATGAATAAACCCATCTGGTTGTGAGTCTCCAGGCTTATGTTCAGATTTACCAGGTATTTTATCAAAACAAAAGTCATGAAACAAACTGCCCTCTGTATGTGTTTTTTCAATTTGTGATTGTTTCATTATCGCTGGTAATTTGAATTTGGAGCCTTGAAGATACGAGTAATCATAAAATGTAAAAATGTCATGTTTTCCTTGCAATTCTTCTAAACAAACAGGGTTACACATGGTAATGCTGTCCAAATCCTCATCATTTTCACTTCTACAACGTGCAGAAGGTGCCAACTGGAAATCATCTGAGAGACTAGCATGGTCTTCTTCAACTTGCTTTATTTTTTGTTTTATTACATCGACTATATCATCCACATGAGTTTCTGCATGCCCAATTTCAGGAGTACTCTGAGTGCTTTCTATATCATTTAGCAAAAAAATTTCCGAATTATTTGTAGTTTCTGTGTCACATTCACTCACTATCCCACTCTCACTCTCAGAATGCCTGCTTACGTTTCCACTCTGATACATATAGTTACATGGTTTTGTCAATGTGGTCCCCCCTATTAGGTCTGGCAGGGATTTGGTAGATGAAAATGACGAGTCTTTACTAAGACTTTTGTTTAAAATGTTAGACTGTGTTACATTGGAGAGTTTGGATGTTTTTTTCAAGAAAGGCATGTGTTTTTTTTCTGATAATTCAATATTATGAAGACTATAGACCTGATAGATGTGAGGATTTGGAGGGGAAGTAATGCTGGGACAATAAAGAGGACTTCCACGATCACTGATACTTTCGTCTTCAGTCACATCGTTACCACCGCATTGTCCCGAAGCAGGTTTCTGGCTTGGGTCATCCTTCCTGAGTTCCTGATCAGGATCACTTAACTCTTCATGAATACTGATCAGCTTATTACTTATGTCGGTTTCATCCCATTCTAGTGCATCTTCACTTTGACCATTTAGATCCATCAAACTGGGATCAATAACGTTCAGAGGCTCCTGTAAAAAAAAAGTCAAATATTAAAAATTTTACAGTTGCACTTTAAATATGCTTCCAATGAAAACATATAAGTAAATTAATAGGAGCAAAGTGCGTTTTTGGAACAATGATCACTAATAAGCATTTAATTTTGTTACATTTTGTGTACCATTAAATGATCAATTAAAATGAAAACTATTAAATTTTCCATGATTTCTTAGTCTTCTTAGGATTTTTTTCTTATTTGATATCAAAACATAATACAGAAATTTGACTTTTCTTTAACATAGATTGATTGTGGTTAGTCATTTTATATGTAACAAGCTTTAACCATTCTGCAGAATTATATAGGAGTGTGTTAGTAAGTTTGTTAACTTACTAACTAACTTAAAAACCATGCAATTAGCACTTTATTATGTTGCATATACAAGAATCTCTCTTAGCCTGCTTAAGTTTGAAAGAGTTAAGATACAAAGGATTTATCGAAGGATTTTTGAAATGTTTATAACAAACTTTTGTGTTGTCAGCCTTAAAACAACAGATCTAATGCACTGTAAACCACAAGACTTGATGAATTTTTTATTAGCGTTTCTATTTATTCTTGACTTGATATTAAAGGCAGTACTAATGACCAGTAAGTAAGACTAATGAATGTTAATATCCTCAGCTGTAAGTGCAATCCATCAGTCTAATCAAATACTATGTGAATCTCAAATATTGTCTGTGCTGACATCTTTCTCTGGGAAAGGGCTAATAAATAATTGAGCTAAACTTAGTTTGCTTTTTTTAAGACTTTTGTAACTTTCCAGTAATATCTGCTACTATGGGCTCAGAACATATACTAGCAAGGATTTTTCCTTTTAGAAACACACGTGGGAGAGAAACGACACCTTGACAACTTTTCTCATTCAAGTGTGACGTGTCAAAAGGCCAACAGTACTGACTTACCTTAAACCTCTCAAAATAAGATAGAAGTGGTCCTTGATTTGGGGCTGGTTCTCTGAGCACGAATTAATTTCACTTTATTTTTCTATTTATTTGGATCATCCATCTTGAGCTCCTGATCAGGATCACTTAACTCTTCATGAATACTGATCAGCTTGTTACTTATGTCAGTTTCACCCCATTCTAGTGCACCCACTTTAGGGAAGACTTTTCTTATATAGGAAGTACTGTAATAGAACTGTTTAGTTTAGTTTAAATAATCTTAACAGCTGAACAATGATCACTGTATCCAGAAAAACAAGCACTTTTTTCCAAAAAATCTTTCAACTATGATCTCTTGCTCTCTTGAGCTTTCTTGGAGCAAGTCTTGTTTTTCAAATACAGCGCTGATCACGTGCCAAACAGCAATCTAAATCACAACAAACTTAGAAAGTTACAGAAACACAAGCAGATAAAATGAGGCTGTAGTCCAATGAAGTGCAGTTGTACACAACTTAGTTCCTGACTTAGATTCATCAAGACTCGGCCAAGGTTAATTGTGCACGGCAAGGCACGTATCTCTGGCTTCAATTCTCAGCTGGGAACTCTGTTTTTGAAGTAGGAACTGAAGCTGCTCAGCCCTTTTATGAGAAATCATGGGATGTTCTCCAACAGCTCAATAGTTAGGGCACTGATTTTGGGTGTGGGACACTTTGTCAGACTGAGCATAGGAGACATGAACCAGGTTCCCATTCTCTCAGGAGAAGCCCTACCTACATGCTGTTCTGAAAAGAATCCTGCTTCTCCTGTTTCATTTTGCATAAAACAATTAAATATTAATTGGGTCATAGACAGATGAGGAAAATTTCATCCTGCAGTGCACACTTGACTGGCAAGTGGCACAGATAGATCCAAATCCCTGTTCCAGTGTCTTTTTAATTATGGATATAGGTGGCACTGTTTCCGTGCAAGACACAAGGCTATCCCACACCAGTATGTCCAGTAGACCAATGGCTAAAACACTCTACTGACATAAGGAAGAAGTATTTTCTTCAAATTGGGCTGAGTTGCTACCCACCATTCAGCAAGGTGATGCAATTATTAATATATTTGATAAAATGAGACATTCTCCATTTAAGATAAATCTGTGTCCTCATGCTTCATTGGACTTAGTTGTAAGGTACTGTGGCTGTGTTAAGATACCTCAAATAATTGCGGGCAGAAATATGGGTGACAAAGAATTTTTTTCCTCCTTGGCAAGTTAGGAGGCTTTTGGTATTTTGAGAATCTGTCATGCCTGTTGAAAGCTAGATCTCTTTGTGGATCTACCTACCCCAAAGCTTTTATGGAGTAAATTTGTTAAAGACCTTTTTTTTTTTCCCATGAGATATTGGCTAGTGATACCTTAAATGTTAAATTACCATTAAAACACCCATTTTCTAGACAACTAAGACTATCAGAGCAGCTCTGCACATTGTAGAGTTCAGAAATCCATATTTCGATTTGCCAGTTTGCCATGTTTTCATAATGACTCCTGGTTGGTACTTAGTTGGATCCAGTTTCCCACCTGTAGCTGACCCTTAACCAACCTGCAACTAAAAACTGGTGCAAGAGAATGACAATAAATTAAGTTAGTTTCAAAACCCGTTAGATTAAACAAGGAATCAACTACAATTACTCATTTTCTCTGTGGCATGTTTTACGACTCTGTCGTACTTAGCATTAGGAAGACATGGCTGTGAAAAGCTTCCTTAACTGCACAATTTTACTGTTTTAAGCTTCTGCCAGCTGCAAAAAGAAATTCCCAAAGGCAGGAAATCAGCAGCAGGTTCCAAGGATTTTATGTTCCATAGAATCTGATTTTCTTTCTCAAAAACAAAACATTTGGTCCTTATTGGTCAGGAAGATAACGTTCCCCCTGTAAATCAGCACTTGGCTGCGTTGTTTGTTCTGCAAGTCAGATGGACTAAAACAATAAAACATGTAGAGTTGTGACCTCAGTCCGTTCATCTTCACTGAGTGCTCCTTACTTCAAAGCCTATTTTTTATTCTTCAAATGCACATGCTTTTCTGAGGCCCGGTATATACTCAGGAGTTGTGCAGGCATAGCACGACGGGTGACGGTAAGGGATCTGATTGTATTTTTTTTCCTTCTGATTGTCACAGCTATGCTTCCAAAGGCTCTTCAGCAGATATGGGCATTTTAGCAGCATAGCTTTCTCCGTCCAAGGAACTGACTGAATTGATATTAGTAAATTACTACTTCTCTTATAAGCATCATCGCTCTTGAAGAAACTTACCAGTCCAACTGTAGTGGTTATCAGCTACATTGGCAGCCCTTCCCAAGTACAGACCAAGTTTTAACTTTGAAACAAACTTGATTTTCATTCTGAAGAACTGTAGAGTATTGCACGATACATCTTTTACACAAAGCAGCCAAATCTTCTGTTGCCATTTCCACATGGGAAAACTTTACTCGTGTAAGAGCTGCACTGTTTTTTATCCCATTTCAGTTGATGATGAATGTGGCTTTCTTACACAGTTTGCACTTACACACTCCAACGGATGTTCTACCTAGCCTGGTTCAAGGTATCACTCCTTGAACCACAGTCCCCAACAAGCAAGGGCTCTGTCACAAACAGACATGCTGATCTCCACATGTAAGGCAGACTACAATTAAAGAGAAGCTTTGAGCGGGCTACAGAGCTTCAGATCCCAGTGGGGTGAGCCCTCTACGGTCACTCTTAAGCCCTGGCCTTGCTGAAGTCTGCAACAAAACATGCTGCAAAGGTGCCATTCTGTCTGGCAAAAATTCCTTGGATACCAGCTGGTGTAACTGATTGCACTAAATTTCCTGGAATTTAGACACTTGTTTTCTGTATCTGCAAGAGCGTGTGCGCATAAATACACACACACCTGTATATGTGCGAGTACGTGTGTGTACATGTCGTCTTTCTAAAAATGAGTATCTTTGAAGTAGGTCAGAGTGACTTTATCCTTGTAAAGTCACTAAGTACAACTTTCTAGAGTAGATCTCGATGGTCACATGGTTCACAGTAAAAGACGGTAAATAGTTTTGACCAAGCAAGTAAAAAATAACAGTGCAATAACAACAAAAAGATGCACAATACTATGCATATTCCTATTTTTAAAATCTTACCACAAGATAAACATCACTTAGGAAGCATTTACTGTTGCATGAAAAGTTTCTAATATAATTAAGTCAAGAATCAATTAAATTACAGCCTCAGAAGAGCGAAAGGTTGAATTCATTCTGATGTATTTGGAAGTGCTGCTTTAAGGACTTGAGCTATGCCTAATTTGAACCCTGAACTACTTTGCTGAGGACAGTATTCCCATTTCAGTGGGATAACTCATGTGAGCAAAGTTAAGTGTGCCCTTAAATGCTTGTAGGGTTGGTGTTTAATGGTTAAACAGTTAATCTGTTGAAAATGTTAACAGGAAGAATTCAGATTATCAAGCCAAATAAAGACATTTCCTCAACCCCAGTGCTCTTTAAGAAAAAGTCTCAAAAATGCATTTTTTCATTTGTTTCTTTTACTAAAACACAGATAGTTTTGCTTTTTCTGCAGCAAATTTTATTAAACAATGATTCTCTGTTTCGGCTTCATTTGCATGTGCTACTCCAGTACAGATACTTTGTGTTGGTGAAACAGGCCTGTAATGTAACCCCTACGTACCATTATATTTTTTTAAAGGAATTAACATGAAAAAAAGAGCTTTTACAATAATAAATACAAACTCTGTTCCTCCCTCCCCTGCAACATATCCTTCAGTTGCTGTGGACAAATTATCCAAACTCAACTGCACTTAGGGGCCAGGGGAAAAAGAAAGAGAAAGAAAGAAAACCATCCCCCATCTCCAGGAATGTGTGCACATTCAAGGAAGACAAACATGATTTTGTCTTTTGAAAAATGCAAGCATGCCAAGTACTTCTGCTGAGGGAAACAGTCATGTGTACAGTACCCACTTCACCTCTGCTTCGCTTAAGTTCATTTTCTAAATGAGGTTCCCTATACCATAGTCAACAAGAAAACTGCCCCGATTTCCCAATGCTGTTTTAATATGCATAAGTATATGCATAATATTCCATGTGCATAATACTGAAGTGACCTGCACATTAAAATACGGTCTCAAAATGTATAGAAACAGTATGTTTTATCACAGATCACTAGAGAAATTGATCATTAATACACACATTTGTAGTAATTGCTATTAAAAGAAAAAGGCACACGTTTATTTCCTGAAAAAATAAGATCCAAAACTACGGTTCATACTTTCTCTTGCTTCATTTTACAATTATTATTGCCTCTCCCAATGAAATAGTATGTTCAATCCTGCACATGCAAAACTTGTGCTTTTCTGTTAGGTATTACAGACGCTTACAGGTATTACCAGGGTCCTACATGGGTGGTTGTATGTACAGACTCCTGTACCACCACAAGGACACTAACTTCACTTCTGCTCTGTGCAGTCACAGATGTCACCTGCAATGGTCTCCGTGCAGGCTGGGTCCTATGGGAACAACTGAGATTCCACCATTGCTCAGGTACCTGTCTTTATGATGATGTTTGAAGTTCTCTGATAACGGTCAGAAAAAAAAAAGTCCAGGGATAGGATTTTCAAATCCAGGTTTTGAAACTGATAATTTTCTTTATCGCAATGGCAGTTTTGTGGGCACACCTTCTAAACAACAGATGAAATAATTGCAATGACATCTTAAGAGGATGCCTAGCTCAAAACTATTGCTCCCGATTAGTGTAGAAGTATTTTAAAAAGTCAGAGAAATTGGCCATCCTCTAACCATTCTTTTGCTATTTAAATGTCACTTGATGATGCTAGGTAACACTCTGTGGTCAGTCATGCCTGCACCTGAGTCCTGTGAGGGTCTTCTAACTTTCTTGGTAAGCTGCCCACAGTGCCAGATGGCCAAAAGGAAGAGTGAAAGGCTCCAGCCCCTCCACCACACACCAGTCGGTGCAGACAAGCCAGGCTGGAACAGAAGGGGAGCCGCGTCATCAGAAGGCCTGCAGGAACTTCTATCACAGACCAAGGCAAAAGCAGGGACTCAACATCTTTAGTCCCTGTGCTGTGCCCAGAGTACCACTACTAACACACTACCTACTATTTGTTTTCCAGCCTTTATGGAAGCAGTCGCCTCTTCTTTTGCCGCGGTATCCTTATATGGCTTTCTAACATCTCTGGTTCTCGTTTGCTGGAGAAGCCCTTTAAATGTTACTAGAGTGCAGAAGAACATCTATAACATTTTTATATCGAATCATATTGTCATCCAAACAGGTTTACAATCCCAGACCTATATTCCAAGTTGTGTATTTTGTCTTTTTTTTTTGCTTTTTTTTGTGATGAGAAAACCTGGCTACATGGCATATTTTACTGACTGTTGTTTTTGCTGCTTTGTAGTTTTCTTTTCATCTGTCAAGAGGTTACATGACAGGATTTTTTGCCCTTGAATGTCATTTCGGTCTCACCTTTACTTCAGAGGAATATATGATTTTCTTTGTGCAAGAACCCAACACAAGCCCTTTATGAAACTCTCAGAAAAACATTCCTAGCTTTGCCCAAACCCCAAATGTTGCCATGCACACCTAGTCCAGAAAAGCGCAAATCCTGGCACTCTACCTCAGATACATCCCCATGCAAGTTGGTGGGAATCCATCCATGCCAAGCCTCAGATTTTGCCCCAGTCAAAGGTCAGTCTTTATGGTAAAGACAAAAAAAAATCCACCCAAACCAGGAAATCTGTGGAACCGACGGTGCTTAAACAAGTTTAACTATTGCTTGTCCACACTGCACTTTTCACTGCTACACCCGTATTGATGGCAATCTAGTTGCATTCTGCATTCAGATGCCCATGAACAACATTGTACTGGCAATGTTACTGTGGCATAACAAAATCACTATTTTTTTGTCTTTGTACTAATTAAGAGGTCTTCATACCGGTTAAGAATACCTTCAATATAATATCATTTACATTGGACCTGGTACTCCTTTAATTGTATACTCTCAGTTAAACCAGAACAACTAAGTGGGCACTATGAACCGACTCAGTAGACACAATAGCCATATCCAACCTACAACAGGCACATCAGGACACCTGAAATCATAGAGTTTTTAAGAGCTTTGTTTCAGCAGAAACGGATGTTTGTGAGAAACACTAAAGAATGAGAATCACCATAGAAACAGATAGATACAAGGTACAAAAGAATAGGACATAAGCCCCTGGGAGCTTGACCTTAGGAGAAACCTAGAAAGAAAGTCTTCTCACTGAGAGCTGGAGGAGAGAGGCTTGAATTTCTAAATAAAAATTCTTCCTGTATACTGGAAAGGGAGACTTTATCTATTATTTATAAATAATAGGACTGCATGAAGAATATCTGGCTCTGTCATCAGTTTCTCCTCCTCATGAAGCAGTTGAGAGACTACCAAATTTAGCCTAATTCATGACATCAAAAAGAACGGACTCTTTTTCCCCCTCATTTAAATTTTCAACAGAATTTCTTTGTAATCTCAGATCAGGCACTTCCTGAAGTCATTGATTCACCATCTGTAAATTTGGGATATTGACTAGAGAGGAGTCACTAAGCAAGTACTGTGAAGTCAAAAGCTGGAAGAATGCTGCATATTATAGGTACTTGCACAGTCTGCCTACCTATGGATGTCCAAGCATTAAGTTAAACACTAGAGTTGTCAATAAATGGTAGAGAGTTCTCCTGGTGATGAATCAAAATTACAATGGTAAGCAGCTGGAGGCTACAACAATACAACTGCTCCTTGCCATTACACTGCCTAAATATAAGAAGAGCTGCTTTTCAAATGTTGCAAAATAGAAACGCTGGCCTTATCTCCAAGTATAAGTGGTCCCTAGGCAGATCTTTCACTAAGATCATCTCATCCTTGAACTTCCAGATTTTTTTTCTTGTCTCCATCACTGGTGAGTGATGATGTTTATAGTTTTTTCTGCACATACTAGATGCCAACACAGCCCTGGAGCTGGCTGGAACAAAAGGATTGGAATGTTCAGTTGAATCTAGTGCGTCAAATGGATCCTATGCAATGTCTCGAGTGCTAATGTTATATGCACGTTTTGGTTTTGTCACTTGGGAAATTAAATGCAAGCATACTTTGTAGAAATTCCTTTAGAAAAAGACGAAGAAATGGACATCTATACTTTGTTATGGTGAGAGGTTTGTATTTGCCTGCCTTAATTTGGCTGAGTACAAAATTACAATGGGGAGTACCTCATTATTACAAAACCACTATTGCCATTGTTCAGATTTCTTCTATTACAGGAGAGTTTGTTTTAAACGTTACACAGTTTAAAGTTGGGCTCAAACTGGAACACAAACTTAAGATTTAAGTCTATCCACAAAGGTTATTTTCAGTGTTGGTGAGGCACCAAAATTCCAGTGAGTACTAAGAGTTTACAAAGTGGTGTAATAACAAGGGCACAGGGCTATTAATATTAACATTATTAGTACAAGTGTTATTAATATAGAACTTTAAAGTATAGAGCTCAAAGTCTTCTATGCAGCAGCTCAGGTTTGTGCTGAAACTGGATGTTTGACGTACACCTCTTTTAGTAATGCTTAGAGATTTTGGAACAGTTTATGGTATTTGGCTTCACACTGAAGAAATATTCCTCCCCCCTTGTAAAAACAGAAAGGGATTTTTAAAATAAAGCGTCTTTCTGCATTGTTCAGTAAACCTGCTGGATGAGCTGTGACTCCATAAAGTTTAGGAACTCATTTATTATGTTGCTAGATCAGACACCGCATTTATTCACACAGTGCATCTCTAAAACCTAGCTTTCATTAGAGCTGTGGGGAGGCCCGGTCTTTCTCCCTTCACTCGAGAAGGTGAAGCTCAAGAAGATAATTAACCATGAAACAATGAGAAGGCTTGCTGGGTAAGCACCAGTGTGAAAACAGTTACTCCTCACAAAAGAGGGGAAATTAGCTGGCTGGATAAAAAAGGAAGTGTCAGGCTGGAAGACTGAAAGGACTGCCAGCATAAGTAGATAGCTCTATGCATCATTAATGCAATTTTTTTAACACTTAAACTTCACTGCTTTCTAAATTTAAATGCATTTAAATGCTATGTGTTAGGGGAGATTAATATGCCATTTTAAAATAATTTCTCTTAAGCTTTCCATTTTCTCGTTTCACCAGATCTAGTCACCCGTCCCACGTATGAAAAACTCCCTGCCTCTTAGTATTGTATTCTTGTTTACAAAGCCAATGTAAACAGAGCGTTCTAAAAAGATTCAGTTCACTCATTGTATTTTACAAGCCCATTATTTTACATTAATACAGATATTTTTATGAACAGAAAGTTTGTTTTGATTTTACTGTTTCACAGAGTAAAGACTTATGATGTGCGTTTCCTTTCAAAACTTCCTTCTACTCGAACAGTGTTCCCTGAAGCAGCCACATTTTTGGCAGAAATTCAGTTATATGCTATGCCAAAAGAAATAGAATAAACAAACACTGCTTAATGCAGCTGGCTAGGTAATTTACATATTACTGCACACCAAACACGAAGACCTGAATATGGATTAGAGTTACAGCGATGACACAAATGTCTTATATGTAAGGAGAAATGAAATTCAGATCCTCATTGCTAACAATCTACATTTTATTATTTAATGTATATTAGAGTACCTCTGACACATAAATGTATGGACATATTTAAATATTAAGTAGATGTATGGATTATATTTTCTGTATATTTTTACAGAAAAATGTGCTAGAAACATATTGAAAAACTGTTAAGTGGGCACATTTTTCAAAGTTTTCTTCTGGGGAAAGCAGACTACCTAAATGACCACAACTCAGCCTTTGGAAATAGCAAAAACCCCAAATACAATGAAAACCCTCTAGGCATTCCTTAAAACTTCTTTGCTATACATAAAAATATAGTACAGGACGGCCTTCAAATCTGCAAGTTCATGTGCTTTCAAAAAGCATCTGTCATTTTGGGTGAGATCAACAGTCCATTCAGCTGCGTCCACCTCCTGCAGCAGCCAGTGGTGAATGTTTATGGAAAAGTTAAAAAATCCTCAAACACATAGAATGGTATAGAAGCTGCCATCCCAGATTTGAGAAGCCAGTCTGTGGGGACTTTCAGAGTTGGAATTTAATAAGCATTAATTGATGTCTCCTCCATTAATTTGTCTAATTACTTACTGAACTCATTTGTATTTTTGCTATCCACAACATCCTGTAGGAAAAAGTTTCATTTTTATTATGCACTGCATGAAAATAGCACTCCCTTTAGATGGCTTTAAACCTCCTGCCTGATAATTTCATCGGGTACATTTTACTTTGTGTGTTAAGAAAAAGAGTGAGTAACTGTACCTTATTTATTTTGATGCATTTTTAAAATAGTTTTTTATTGTATTCCTGTCTGCTTACAGCTGATGCAGCTCCTAGAACATCCTATAATATTGAACAATGAAACACTGATTATGCATATACTTACTGAAGATTCTGCAAATACATTTTCATAATGGCTGGAGGATTGGGACCCTATCATCCAACATGGAAGACCCTTGTAAAATGTAAATAACTGCTCTACAAGCTGTTAGAAACTAAGGTTTCTTCCTCTCTTTCTAAAAATTATTTTGTCTGAGAACTCTTGAAACAAAATATCAGAAGATTTGCCTCAATTACACTCACATATCATTCCTTGCAGAGCTGGGGTCATTAGCATTGCAACAAGCCATTAAATTAATTAAATATCACAAGTTTGTGACTTTTGTATTTTCCTTAACTCTAATTTTATAAACAATGCTGGCCCGAGTCATCATCTTATGATCAGTGGATATTAGGCATCTGAATAAAACACTGACTTCATCCTGTAATTGGAACACCATGCACTGTGATGAAGGTCGCTATCTGCTAAACACTTTTAAATATCTGACCCTATACTTAAGTGCCTAAACAGGAAGTGAGTTCTTTTGAAATAAGACCTCTCTTCTTGAAAACAAAAACCTAGCTATTTTTTCTCTTTCTTTTTTAATGAGTTATTTTTGCCATTTAAATGGTGTTGGACACCGCTTTCAGCATCTGCACGTATTGAAAACATCAGATTTCCAATTTCTGAATGTTACATATTTTCCTACTAAAACTGATTATTCTTGAGAATTCACTTGAAGATTTTACACGTCTTACAGTTCTAATGAACGTTTCAGGAGCAGGGAATGCCTTTTATTCAAAGCTGTGGAAAGTGCTTTACTCACACTGTTTCAACCATTATTTAATATGAAGCACAGAAAAAAAGATGAATAGATTGACAGATGGTTGGTAGAATATACGTCACCACACTATAAAGACCTAAACCTGCTACTGTGATGTTGACTTTTCCTATTATAAAGCTCGCATTTCTAGATTTTATAGGATTGTCCTAAAACCAGAATTTTTGTAATTACTTGTGGAATATTAGTTTTAAAGAATTGTGGCAAGGTGATTTACTAATATAGTTATCTATAAATGCAAAGAAATTAAGAATGTGAAATACACCACCAGTGAGGGTCAAATGCTGTTACCCATGAGAGATTGGACAATGTTTTCACGATCGTATGTTGAATTAGAGAGCTGTGCGATAAACTGGCACTTTTGAAGGCCTCATTGGCATTTTAAATCTCTTGAGGGTTTGTAAACACCAACTGTTTAAAAAAAGTCAGATCAGCAGAGAAGTATTACCAACTTTTAACCAGCTATGAAATTCCCTCACCCAACTCCAAAACTGCACAAATCTGAAACACAGACTCGCCGGTAGATAGCTGAGAAACAGAGATATCTGCCGTCTGCATGGATGAACACAGAAACTTTGTATATCCCCAAAATAAAAGATTTCCAGCTTCTCACTGGGTAACACAGCACCGCTGACCAGCCTTGAAACTTCCTGAGATATAACAGTTTACAGTGTTTAAGCAATTTTAAAATATGAAAGTTTTCCTTCTCTCTGAATTTATACATTTGAACAGATTAAAACTACATTAACCAGAAAAGGAATACAAAAGAAGTCCAAAGAAGTAATCCTTTTTAAATATAAATATATAGAGATGTAGATGTATACACAAAACTTTTTGGCACTGAGCCAGCAAGTTTATGTAATTCTTCCCCTAATATAACAGACCATCATAGAGAAAAAAATTCAAAGTATTTGTGACCGAAAGAGAAGACTTGTCAGTCACTGAAACAGACTGTTCACAGGATACTACAAAAAAACAGTAGTACAGACACAGTGTTTTATACCCAACTCAGACACTGTGCTTTGAGCTAATTATAACATCAGGAACGTAGTCCTGTAACACTGTGATCACGATATTTTCTGCTTTGAATATCTAAAGTCAGTTTTTCACTGTAGTATGATCTGTGGACAGTAGTTACACATGATCAAGCAAACGTGTTTGGTTTAAAAATAAAACTAGAAATACATGCTTTATTTTGCTTTTGTAGCCTTTGTGTTTAAAACCATGATCGGCTGTTATGAAACATTCCCAGTCTCATAAAGAAACCTGTCTTCTAAAAAAGCAAGTAAATTTCAAATACTGCACAGAAATGTTGTGTGCTTTGTCAAGAAGAAAAAAATCAAAGGGGGCTTGGGGTAATTAAGTATTGCAGTAATTTATTTTCTCATTAAAATAACTCCTTACTTTTAATGTAATTTCATTTATCTTCCTGTGCTCATACCACCAACAAAAAAGTAACTTTCCCATCTCACGTTACAAAGTTTGCTGGGTGCCCTGGAGAGGGCAAAGAAACTAAATGTGTCTGCAGAATTAGCAGGGAGTCACAGAAGGGAAATGTGCATCTCAAAGAAGTATATTCACTCCAGTTGAGGTGGATGGTGATTAAAACCTGCTACTATAGGACTGTGGTTGAACGAGCTACAAGAAATATTCTTGTAGGCTTCATTATTCTGGAAACTACAAATTCATATGTAATCAACACCATCAACATTTGCTGGAAACGTTGTACGTCTGGAAATATCAGTGCAGAGAAAAGGACTGAAAGAGCAAGAATGCTGAACTAGTCTTTCTGCTCCAAGTGGTTCACCTCATGGAGCACTGGGAGAGGCTCCACAGGAAAGTCTATTCCTAGCATTGTCCGCGCTGAAACTGTGCTACATGTGAAGACTTTCTATGCAGTGCTCCCTTTTCATTAACAAAGGTCACACAAGCAACAAGGCAGAATTGGTGAGTACATCTGCTCTCAACCTGAACTGTTCAGCCCACTCCCAAATCATCTTCTGGGACCCCAGAGAAAGTTAGGAATATGTACCTTTACTTTCCATCCTCTCCAGGGGGAGAGCTCAGGCTTACTATGGTTTAACAGAGATTGTGAAATAGTGAAATAGGACTACTTTAGTCTCTGCAGTCTGGATTAACCATTAGCCTCTCCTTACCTAAACCAACCAATGACGAAAGAGTCACATAAAGTGATTAAAATTAGAGCAACAGCGTAAAGTATGACTTGGTGGCGGAGAGCTCAGATGATCACTTCTGAGGGTTTGCTCTTTCAGAGGACTGTAATTTGTTCTGGTTTGGCTGGGGTTATGAGTTTGAATATACCTTTGAACTTCCTATCATTTTATAAAGCCATGGCAAAACATGACAACATCTGCCAGAGGTGAGGGAAACAGCTGAATAATTTTTCAGACTGGTAATGTCACATGGAGTATTTCACCTCTGGATTGTTGCCCTAGACTGTTAGTTAGTTAGTTGTGACGGAAGGTTTTGCAGCCTCTGAGGATGGAGAAGAGACCTCTATGGAAAGACTTAAAGGTATTCTTTTTTCTTTTTATTCACTCTAAAAAGCTACCACTGCAGGTGACCACTCAGGAGATTTTCTTAACATAATAACACAGCATTTGTCTGAATTTTTAACTAATTTTGATTAAACTCCACTACATCTGCAATTTTTTACCAAGATCTACTCAACAAGAAGGACTTTACCAGCTTTAGTTTTGCCAGGTCATCCAGACTCTGCACACTGCCCTGATGGCTGCCATCATAACTACGTCTGGCTGTCAAGAAAATTACGAGAAATTCAGAATTTCTTGCAAGAATGTGGGGCATATCACCTATGTTCAGTTAAAGTCCAAGAAAAACTTAGAACTATGTTCACCGTTTATGTAACTTTCTTTTAGATCCTACAGATTATTATTCCACGTCACAAATCAGGCAAGCAATGCAACCCAGAAGCTCAAAAATACATGCACCTCAAGTACAAGGATGGTGCATCACATCACAGACTTTATAATCAAATATCCATTAACTTAAAAACTACATATTTTAAGGAAGCGCCAAGGTGTTGAAATATGAGTAAAAGATGACTGACAGAAACATACGCAAGCAATCAAGATTGTACTGTCATATACTACGCTATGAAGAGGTCCAATATCAAAACAAAAATGACTCGTGATAGATAATGAAAAAAACAATTTGTAAAGGTTCAAACATGAGTCATGAAATAATTACTTTGTGTTGTAATAGGTGTTCAGCACTTTACAACGTGCCCTCCTCAGCCAATTAAGCTAATCATCCCTCAGTACTTTGCTGTATTAGGCACTTTTGATGAACTTCTAAATTTTATGCAAGATTTTTAGATACATCTCACCTTACAAAATAATGGCTTGTGATAAAATAAGAATATTTTAGGAAGCAAGCTTTGGTTTAGTGAAGCTATCTAACAAATAACTGAACAATGACAAATGCATTTTTTTATCTCTGAAGCCAGGGGTTTTGTTGTTGGGTTTTTTTAAGCTTAGAACAAGTGTCAGTCCATGGCTTGAAAAAATATTGCACCAGTGAATTAAATATAGAGAAGTGGAGACACCATGCCTAGCATTATTAAAAACTGTTTTCTTTTCCAGAAAGCATCACAGAAACAGATAAATAGAGAAAAAGGATAAAGATACCAGATCAGAAGCAATACAGCCTTTCTAAACAAGTTTTTTTTCAAAATGAATTACAAAGAATGAAACCGAGAGGAAGTTGGAAAAAATCCTAAACAGACCTTTAAGCAGGCTCTTTACCTCCTAAGAAAGAAGCTTGTGGAAAAGAGGTGCCTTTTTTTTTTTTTTTTTTTTTAAAGTGAGCTGTCTCACCATTGCAGATTTTCCCAAGTCCTTACAACTCTAATTAAAATGTGGTAATTGGTTATGTTACCTCAATTACCATGATGCATGGACATTGATGCAAAGCGACACCAATTGAATCCCTTGGGTGTTATACCCCAAGGCCATCCCATTTATTGTGGCCTTATTATTTTCAATTATGTGGCTGGATGTACAGCATACTTTCAAGCCAATACAGATGGGGGTTTTGCTGGACATACACTGTAGTGCACACATGGGATGACTCAGGAGAACAAGAGAAATAATTTTTTTTTTTTTTTTCATGAAGCATAGTAGTGAACTTAGTGATCAGACAAATGAATATTTCATACATTTCCAGGACAATGTGAGAATTACAGCACCTTAACCCAAATTGCCGTAGCTCAAAATCTCCATTTTAAAAGCATGATTAATACTGTCCCTTCAATAATTAGCCCTCTCTGTTGAATAAGAAAAGAGATTGTCTGCTCCATAAAACAGATATGTTTCTCATTCAATGAATGAGCAGTCTGGAGAAAAAGCAGTTTCTCCAGTCACCAAAAAGAGAGGAATATTGAATTGCAACTTAAGAAGTAAAATCCATTAGAAAGCACAGTTTTTTCTCTCTCTCAGCATTAGCAGTATAACAGTACCCCAGTATTGCTAAAACAGTCGCAGAAAAGTGAATTTCCATGATCGCCTCCTTGTAGCTTTCTATACAGAGACATATCTGACCTGGAACGGACATCCCCAAACTGTGAACATCTGTAGCTGCTGGAATAATCCACTGAGGCTAAACGCATAACTTACATTGGGTATACTACTGGCTGAGTTAAAGATCAAAAAAATTGTAGAAAACAACCTACATATTCCCCCTTTGACTTAACTTCTAAACTTGTGTGTGTGACCATGACTGAGTCTGTCCCAAATCCTTTTTTAACTGTTCAATCTTCCAAGTAGACCAGACCCTCTAAAGGAAAATGCATAGTGAGTTAAAGCTTCTCCAGCTGTTGAGCAGGAATATTAGATGGCAATTTTGGGTTTAGTTCACTAAAGATTGTTGCTATTGCTGTTACAATTGCCAGGCAGACTCCTTTTTCTTTTAAGATGATTGCCAGCAGGGTCTTGTTAGGCAAACTATAAGGCATCTGTATAATTCTGAAGGTAAAATTTAGGTGACGTATAACATTATATCAGCAAACTATGGAATGATAAATCTGGGGGAAAAGAACTTACCACAAAAAACACAGATGGGCGAAATAAAAACCTCTTTTGCTAAACCAGATTAGGACTGCTTCCAGTAACAGACAAGTGTCCTACTGTTTTTTAAAAGTAATCTTTGTTCTTTTCATTGTATGAATACTTTACTCTTTATAGCTAGATTAACCTACTAAATCCAACTTCATTTCATTCTTTTTGATAATTTCACATTCTAGACGTAACTTTAGGTTTATGAGAAGGACATCTTTTACCAGACTTTAGGTGCTTGTAGTACGTGTTAATATTTTCTTGTTATTTGTAAACTTATGGTATGCCGCAATGGCAAAAGTTGAGCAAAATGAAACACTGCTGAAAATCACCAATGAAGGCAAAGAATTCAAAAGAAACCTAAAAGCCTTTTGTGGTTAATTCCAGCATACCTTTGTAATACTATAAGTGACCCAGATAAGTGACTGAATGTAAAAAGGAGCAGAAACAGGACAAAGGAAGATCCCAGTACACAAATTAAGAAGACAGTAGAAGATGCAAGTGACTCTTACACTTATATGAGGCAATATAATCATCTGGGCTATCTTATTTATTGTCAGCAAGTCAGATGCCATGAATGAGTCAGATGCCATCAGGGTATAAAACCATCTCATTTGTTTTCATAAATTACAGTATTTTGTGGGCAACCACAAATAAAGACTTGTTACCAAGGGATACTGTTTGTGTGCCAAGGCTGGCACACCATCAAATACAGAGAGATAGGGAAGCAGAAGAAACAGTCCTGGTACCTACCCAAGAAATGACTACACAGGAACTGCGTGAAAAGGAAGGCTAGAACATGCCAACTCAGGCCAGGGAAGACAAAGAAACCTGAAACCTGCAGTGGCTGGGCATCTTTAAATATTGCGAGTACAGATAGTTTTATCAACAAGAGAAACTTGTAGATACTGACATACTTCAAAGGATCATATTATTATAAACAAGCCTAGGATGAGAGGTTCCAAACCAAAACAGCTCACAGTGAAAATTAGATGAGCATCATAATAGCTCTAAGCGGCCTGCCATTTCTCAGCAGAAAGAGTGATACACCCCCTGCCTGGTGAAAGTCAACTCAGCCCAGCAAATAACTCCAGACTACCTCAGGCAAAGTGGGAACAGAGCAGCACGCACCTTGTGAAGTTCCAAGTGTCCGGATATCAAGCAAGGTGCAGTCTTCATGCCCGCACCATGCCTCAATTCCTGATGGATTGTAATCGCTAACAGAAACACAAGACTTCGCTCCTGCTGCAAGAGCAGCGCAAAGCCCTAATTAGCTCATAACAGTTTATTTAGAGTAACTGCAGCTCCAAACAGCAAACTGCTTCCACACAGCAGCTGCCTGTATGCAAGAGGAGACAATATGCTTTCACTACAGTAACTCTCTAAGCTATCTCACAAATGCAACTTGTTTCTGTTCCAAATTCAATAGAAGATACATATTTACCACAACAAAATGATAAGTTTTGTAGATGAAAAAAGGCAGTTCATCATCTTTGTGGTACTTTTCCTTTTAGAGAAGCACAGTAGAAACCCAGTCCGATCTCTCTTGTGCAGTTATAGACCCAACAGATACTCAGTCTCTAGCAACTAAAATTCAGGTTTATGAAAACTATTTTTTGGTTTGGCTATGCATAATACTGCACACTCTTGGTTTTCAAGCTCCAAAATTCAACTGTTTTTTCTACTGCTGGTCAGCTCATTAAACATTTTGTGTAGCCCTAACCAACAGTTTACTAGAGCTATTGAGGTAATAGATCAGTAATATGACTAAAAGTATTCTGAAGACGGAACTATCACAAAAATATAACTAGCATTTCTGAAGAGAATGAAAAAGCTTTACTATTATATTTTTTTTATCAATCTTTTCTATTCTTCAGTCTCATATTTGTCTTCTAACCCATTCACTTGCCTAGCCTATTTCACTGCTGACTTCTTTTAACTCTGTTCTGATTTCTTGCTCTCCCAGATTCATTACCATCAAAACTCAAGAATGTTGCCTCTGCCACTGTTGAGATGGGATTTGTCTTCTTTTATTTCTTGACTTTCCTCTCATTTAAATGTGAACGTACTGTTTAAAGCTCCTACCTCCTCTTTCTATTCAGCTTCATTCTGGATCCTCACTAATTCTGTTCATTCCTTTAATTCCACAGATATTTCCCTATCACTTTCTCATGATCTTTATTTTACCAGCTTCTGTTTTAGTCTTGACTCCACTTGATCAGAATCTCAAGAAATTACAGTCTTGGATTTTTCTGCTCTACAGATTCCTTTTCTATCTCGTTTGTGGTTTTTTGCTAATTCTTCTTCCTTCATCTTCTGCTTTTTACTAGACACGAACAAGCTTTTTTCCTTACTAGCATCCCTTTATCCTTTTTATATGATAATATACATACAGATAGCTGCAGTTCCCATTAGTTGCATTTAACCCCTCTCTTCTGCCTCTTTTTTAAATCATAAAATCATAGAAGGTTAGAGTTGGAAGGGACCTTAAAGATCATGTAGTTCTAACCCCCCTGCCATGGGCAGGGACACCTCCCACCAGACCGGGGTCTTCAAAGTCCCATCCAACCCGGCCTTGAACACTGCAGGGACGGGGCATCCACAACTTCCCTGGGCAACCTCTTCCAGTGTCTCACCACCCTCACAGTAAAGAATTTCTTCCCAATATCTAATCTAAAACCACCCTTTTCCAGTTTAAAACCATTACGCCTTGCCCTATCACTACACTCCCTGATAAGAGTCCCTCCCCATCTTTCCTGTAGGCCCCCTTCAGGTACTAGAAGGTCACTACAAGGTCTCCCGGGAGCCTTCTCCTCTCCAGGCTGAACAACCCCAACTCTCTCAGCCTGTCTTAATAGGAGAGGGGCTCCAGCCCTCTGATCATTTTGATGCCCCTCCTCCGGTCTTGCTCCAGCAGGTCCATGTCCTTCTTATGTTGGGGGCACCAGAGTTGGACACAGTACTCCAGGTGGGGGTCTCATAAGAGCAGAGCAGAGGGGGAGAATCACCTCCCTCAACCTGCTGGCCACGCTTCTTTTGATGCAGTCCAGAATACGGTTGGCTTTCTGGGCTGCAAGCGCACATTGCTGGCTCATGTTGAGCTTCTCATCAACCAGCACCCCCAAGTCCTCCTCAGGGCTGCTCTCAATCCATTTTCCACCCAGCCTGCGTTTGTGCCTGGGATTGCCCCAATGTAGGTGCAGGACCTTGCACTTGGCATTGTTGAACCTCATGAGGTTTGCATGGTCCCACCTCTCAAGCCTGTCAAGGTCCCTCTGGATGGCATCCCTTCTCTCCAGCGTGTTGAGCACTCCACACTTGCTGTCATCGTCAAACTTATTGAGGGTACACTCAATCCCACTGTCCATGTCACCAACAAAGACATTAAATAGTACCAGCCCCAGTACCGACCCCTGAGGAACACTGCTCATCACTGCTCTCACCACTTGGACATGGAGCCATTGACCACAACTCTTTGAGTGCTGCCACCCAGCCAGTTCCTTATTCACTGAGTGGTACATATGTCAAATCCATGTGCCTCCAATTTAGAGACAAGGATGTCGTGCGGGACAGCGTCAAATGCCTTGCACAAGTCCAGGTAGATGATATCAGTTACTCTCCCCTTATAAATATCTACCTCTAAATGTCCATTAACATAAATTAAGCACAAACAAAATGGAATTGTTGCTCTGTCCACGCCAAATCTCCTCTTTTGTTCAAGCTCTGTCAGCATGACTTCTCCCTCTGGTAATCTGCTTCAGCTGTGACATCTACTGCTCTCACTAGCTCTATGAGAGAAATCTTAACATCATTATGATTTGACCTTTTTCTGTGGTCATATAGTGAAATCTCTTAGTTGATCTCATTGGTTGTTTCCAATAGTATTCCTCTTCAGTTGATACTTCCTCTCTGCACATAGATGTACAAGGAAAGGCTGAAAAATAATTTTTTCTCTATATCCTTGTACAATCACAGGTAGCTTCATCATTTTTACACTTCTTTTAACCAGATTAAATTTTGGGGGGCTTAACTGACTCTCCTCAGTTATCTACCTTTCTTACATTGTCAGTTAACCACTCCCATGCTTATAAAACCAATGTTGACACTTCATCTGCTTTTCAATGATGTCTTCCTTCCATGTTGCCTCATACAGAGACATGCCCTGTTTGACTTGTTCTGAAAGTCTATTCAAACTTTGTTCCTTCCTCAAGTCCTATTTCTGTCTCAATACTTAAAGTAAAGCAGCCAATAAACCACACAGGCAGAGGAGCACTCCTACTTTATAATATTTGATAAAGGCAGGCAGGCAACAAATTAATATTGCCTTCAATGGTTCACTCGTCCACAGCATCCTCCTCCTAACTCACCATTTCTTGGCCTGTTTAGACTAACAGTGTTTTCACTTAGGAACTGCTAGTGTTTCTGAGCAATGTCTTGTATATCTTCATACTACGCTACCAGAACTGAACAAGAGAATTACAACTTCTGTTATTTTTGTAAAGGAACTTTAACAAAAAGAAGTCCAAAGCAGTATTTCACTGTTAGTCTGATAATTGTTAGGAAGCATTTAAGTGTCAAGCATTTTTTCCTTTTATTTGCTTGATATAAATTTACCCGGAAAGTCATGTAAGCTAGATATATGTCACTTGTTCTCAAGGCTCTTCAGTGTATGCACTACACAGGGTTATCGTTGCTGTCAATGTAGCTGCAGTATACAGGCTGCAGCATTATGATAGTAGCACAAGGCATGCTGAGCCAATTCATCCATTACAGGCAATGGTGCTACAGTAGGGATTATTTTGTTCCCCCTATGGTTTATTGTTTAAATGTGGATACTGCATTGTAATATAGTTTTATGCTGTAGAAAACCTGTCTAATTTATGCCACTTAATGGATGGTTTAAGGAGAGTACTATTTTGCCTCTTAGGAATCATTTCCCTGAGATAAAAGCAAATTAATGCATTTTACTTATATTCAAATAACACAGATTTGTATATTAATCACATACCCATGGCATTCTGTGTGAAATACACATCTACTGCTGGGATGCTAATTAAAAGCAGTCTTACTTACACAGAAAACACTTTTTCTGAAATATATTTACAATCAGTGAAATATGTCTCTGGGCCCTTTTCTGTTAGGTACTGAGCAACTTGGCAAGGGGAGAAGATTGTTTTCATTACTTGACAGGATCACATGCGATGAGATTAAATATCCGCAAACAGAACATGTATATTGTGAGTTTATCTTATTAATCAGTTTTGTCCACAGAATACAATACTTTGCAAAAAACTAAAGTTTCACTTGTTGGCAGTAAATACTAGGAATGGCATCTTCAGTCAGAAGAAAACACTCCGAGATGAATGTGTTTGTCTTGCACTGAAAAAGCATCTCTTGTGAAGAATGAAAGCACATGAGAACTTTTTAAAGCAAGCATCACTCACCGAGTCTTTTTCCAGTCTCGTCTGTAGTCTCGTTTGCCACTGGACAGCTTGCATGACAATGGCTTCCCACCGCCTCTCAAGGTTTACAATTATCAACTGCATGGACTGGTGATCCGCGTTTAGGTTACAGGTCTCCTGGTCATCCAGGAGGTGCTGGCATAGTCGCAGCACAGAGGCTACCCCACGACGTCTCTGTTTGATCTCACAGCACAGAGACTGCAGGACAGACAAACAACAGATGTTAGTGTGGAATACTTTACAAATTAAAACATCAACTATTATCTGATATTTAACGGTGCCCAATTTCCATCTTACAATAGTTTTTTCAGCTCTTCCATAAATTCCCATAGTTAGACTCAAAGCTTAATGTTTTATTTTCAGATAAACACAGTCTTAATAGCACAGAAGGGGTAAAGCTACTTTCAGTCTCCTTCAAACAAATGCCACACATAGCTAACTGTCCCAATAATGTTGAAAGTTTTATGGTGTAGACTGGTTTATTCTTCCTTTTTTTTAATTTAACTGGGACACATCTGAAATGAGTTACCCTGACAGTAATCAGCTTCAGAAATTCTTCAAGAAAAAATGGGGGGAAAAATTTTATTCATGCAATGAGAATATATATATTTTTAGAAAAAAACAATAGAAATTATGGGTCATATGTACCCTGTCAGAGGAGAAACCTTAAGGAAGGAGAAAATTCAGTGTAAAATTCTTTACAGATGTTTTTTTTTTTATTACAAAGTATTTCCAGGGTAGTTCCATATTCAAGTAAATGTAGGAATACCATGATAACTGTATCCTTCTTAACAATGAGTTATTCACTGCATTTATTTCATCATACCGATTCCAGTGCTACCAAGAATGCAGTCTGACGCGAACTGCATGATGGGAGACAATCACTAAGTCCTAATATTGCTGAATATTGATGGGAGTCAGGATATGTTGGTTCTACGCCAGAAACCTAAGTAACTACACTGAGAATCTCATTGAATAGCAGTATAAATAATGCATCCTACATGCCAAAACTAAAGAGAGATCTACCACCCGGATGCAGGTAACGGTATGGGGTGCTTTCAAGCATGGTTTTATCCACAATCCCACTCTATCGTCATTCAACATCAAATCAGGATTTTATTAAATCATAATGTGTTTTAATAATAATATCTATGAAGCTGGGGTACACAAGGCACAAAGGCATCTGAGGCTGACTGCTCCAGACCAGCTTCTGAGACCCTATACTTTTATAGCATTGCATCGTTCAAGTACTCAACTTCAATCATAGGCCTGTGCTACTCCTGAATTTCACGGGACTGTGCTCCACACATGGGAGCTTTCCAGATAATTTAAATTGTAAGTTGCCAACATCTGTTTCCCTCTGTGGGATGCCACAGATGAAAGTGCATGACCCCATGAGAAAATCTGAACTATCATCTTTTTTGAAGACAAGGTATTTGCCTTTAAGCTTCCATTTAATCATAATAAGCAAACAAAAAAGCCACCGCATCTCTCAAAGCATTAACTCACAAAAAAATCAGGACCTGCCCTCCTGAATTTTTTTTAGCAAAACAATAACATTCTATAGAAAGTTAATTCAAGTTCCAGATTTTCATATGACTTTTTCTTTAAAAATTGGCATTTATACTTAGGATTGTTGTACCTCATGGGAGTATTTTACTGTTGGAAGGATGTGCTTGATCAATAATACTAAGCTGAAAGTCTGAAGCAAAACATTGGTATACACATCTAAAAATATATATATTTTCTTTGCCTATGGATAGTGTGCAAGTGTTTTTTTTTATTCAAAGGCTTCAAGAGAAATGATGATTAAACGCAGAAGCATAGCTGAATTACTAATCTACTTTCACTGGCACAATTGGGCCGTTCTAACAGTTAACAGATTGCTTATTAATCAACAAGGGTAAACAAGACAATGCAATCTCATTTAAAGTGGAAGTTTTAATGCCTAGAAGTATTTGTGTTCAAAATGTTAATCCCGATAAGGCTTCATTAGAAGACGTCTTAAAATGATTAAGTACATTTCATTGTAAAGTACACCGAGTAGTATATCAGCAGGTGGACATTTCATACAGATGTTCCACTTATTGATATAATGCATTCTATAGCTATTTAAATTACCCTAACTCTGTAATAGCTAGAATTCTATTACTTCTATAATGAGAGAACCCTGTACCTTTAATATTTCTGAATTTTAAATAAGGTGAATGACAAATTCCCAAACCCCTATTTATGGCAAAATATGACCAGGAATTTTATTATTCAATTTATACCAGCGCTGCATTTCCACCTATGTTTCCTGAGCTTGCCCTTATTTATTTTCCTAGAGTTCATTACTAGTTTCCTACATAGTTCTTGATGTAACCACCATGTCTGGCACATTTCCTTTCTGATGCTGTTCATTAGCCTAATGTCACATCAGAAAAAAAACAAACCAAACCAAACCAAAAAATCTACCTAAAGACAAAGACAGGATTCTTACGTTACATTGTGTAACAGCTAAGCAATTCGGTTTTATGGAAGTGATGGTAAGTTATATACTGATGGCAGCCAAATCTACATAGATCTGCAGCAACTTCATGGAAGTCAATACAGCTCAGAAGCTGGTCCCGTAACACTAACTTACCTTGATCTACCTGATTATGTCACCCCGTATAAATATTGTACATTTTTGATACAATACCATATAATATGATGAGGTAAGGAGTATTCAATTCGTAAGCCATTATATGGGAGTTTAAGTGAGGCCTTTACCTTGTGCTATCTGCAAGCAGAGCTACGGCATCCAAGTCATTTCTAATTTACATCAATTTTACACCAGCATAATAACAGTAGCTTTGCTGAAGCTATTTCTGATTTACATGGCTGTGACAGTACAATTAGGCCTATGGCACTTTTGTTTCAATTTTATTACATGATATTACGGTTAATATTAAACAGGAGAAGAATGGAGTGCTTGTATCTAACAGCGTGTTGGAAGAGTTGGCTATAGCAACAATACTTTAAAAGCCAGAGAACTTAATCATGTAAAGACATCTTTAAACCCTATGTAATAGCACTAGAAATAATGAGTCTAAGCAGTATTAGGGTCTGGCATACAGTGTCCTAAAGGGACACAATAATTGCCTGTATCCTGTGACATGACATCTCACAGTGTTGTATATCCACCCATGTTCTGCTGTTGTTAAAATGGCATGCTTCTATAAAAACCTGTCAATATGGCAAGTGTACATGCAAAGTACGCTTCCAGGACCACAGTTACTTTAATTATTTGCAAGGTACATTCTCCATTGTAAATGAACAGCTATAATTCATGATTAATTAAAGAAAAAGGAGAAGAAAGATGATGAGTTTCTCTACTGAGGCTTGGGCCTGACGGTCTACAGCTGCTACAGTAAGCTACTGGGTACTTGACAGTTCAGAAAATTAGGAAATGATCTAACAGTAGACTGAGGAGCATCAGTTAGGCCTCCTTAGCATCCTGTGTGTGCAGATTTGCTGAAGTATAGATTAAGACATTTTCGATTGTGGCTCCTCACGTTATCATGTGTCCGTTGAGCTGTGGTAACTGTAAATACAATCCAAACCTTTGCAAACGTGGGAGAAACACATTCACTTAAATCATTTCCAGCGAGACTTAAATTAATGTATTTGACTTTTTTGCTGCAGGCTAAGAGTATACACAGTAACTGCAGCTGTCCGTATGAACTTGACTTTGTGTCTGAGTCCTTTACTTTGCAAAAGATACCCTGATAACATTGAGGTGCTATTCATTATAACGTTATTACGAGTCATATTTTCCCATACTGAGGATTCCTGTCTTTGCTGTTAGAATCTTGGAAGATTTTTCTTCCCTCTGCCTACTCCTATTTTCAGTGCTTTGAAGTTATCACCCGCATAGCTAAAAAGGGCTAGCTGAAACTACTTTCACAGCTTGTTAATACCATGCCTTAAATCATCTGGAAAAGCCCCTGCCGAGTCGAATGACATCAAACACTCTTTCCAAGCCATGGGCTAATGGCACTATCTATGGGGATGGAAGTAGCCATGATCTGAACAGAAGGTGCTCTGCAGAGCTGCGTGACTCCTAAGTGAATGGCATATGACCAGAAACACGTGTGCAGCTTCAGGCAGAGCCAGAGAGTGTGGGAGGCATAGAAAGGTGGGAAGTCGAGAAACATTAGAGCCCCTCAAGCCTCAATCCCCCTCCAACCCTCAGCCTTCCTGCAGCGTATCAGCGCCTGAGCTGTGCCGCACCGCCTCCTCTGCTCCACAGAAAGACATGGATGGGAAGTTGGCTTTCTCACAAAGATGGTAGATAAGTTGGCCGCTGAAGCACTGTTACATCAAGGTTCTTGAGAAAGTGTTTAATATTAATCATTTACAAGTAGTAAGGCTCTCAGTGAATTCAGTGGGATGACTTGCCTTTAAAAGTAGTTTAAAAGTCAGTTTAAGATTAATTTAGCTCACTTATATAAAAATCACTACATAAAATGTTGGGATATTATTTTTGTAACATCATTTATTACATATTGTTTGGGGAATTAATTTTTATGTTATTTGAAGTTCTTTCAACCATTTCCGTCTTTTTTGCTTTCACTCTACAATTAGGAACAATAAAGGTCCATGTGGAGGTGCCCAGAGCTTTGAAAACAGTTAGAAGATCAGAAATGGTAACTTCCACAGATGGATTTTCTTTGTGCTTTCGGGTTCAGAAGAAATGTCAAGCTACACTGAAACAAATGCTATTTCTAGGCTTATGTTGTGTTTCTGTGTATGGGCAATACTGGGTGTTTTTAGGAAAACATAGGAAGAGTGCCTGCAGATAAATCTGGAATGACCAGATCCAAGAGGAAGTTTCTGTCTAACCTGGGTCTGTTAAAGCCTCACTCCTCCTCCTTGTTACAGGATGGGGGTATGTGAGGGAGGGAATGATACCCTTCCTATTGCATCAGTCGTGGCCTGATGGGAGACAAAATGAAGATGGAACTGTTGTTATTTAGTACAACAGCCATATGCAGAAATTAAAGCAAAATCCAAGAATGGAAATTACCCTTCTGACTACAACACCCAAACTGCAACTCTTAAAAAAATGTAAAATGCCTTTTTACATCTGATTTTTGGCTAGTGCAGCACTACAGTTTTCAAAAGTGCTAACGTAAAACTTAAAGAATCATGGCTAACATCACTAATACATGAATAAAGGGAAAACAGGAAACAGTATGGTGGCAAATGCTGGGTAAAATTTAGTTTTCAGTGGTTTTTGTGAAACAGCAATGCAAGTTGGAACTTCTCTTGCCTGGGGTGATGCATCCCTGTATTTCATATTCCATCTTTATGACAGACATGGTGAAAATAAGAATTTCTGTTTCTGAATGAAAAAGAAACCCAATAATTCCTAAGAAAAAATATTGGTGAGAAAGTAATTCCTCAAAATAAAAAAGCTAAATGACAAAGATAGGAAATGAGCGATGACTTGTCATCTTTTAGAAAAATACTGCCAAATCTGTGTGCTTTTGCTGATTTCAAGGTTAAAAGAAAATGTCACCTAATATGGTAACTCTACTCAGTTGCATACTGTGGGACTTAATCTATACTGAAGCTAAATATTCTATAAGTATGCAGTGAAGTGCAAAAAACAGCAATTGAAAAATGACATGATTAAATGGCACAACATGCAATCATTTGCTCTCAATTATATCAATGTATCTTCTTCATTTCAAGGAGTCAGGCAGAAATATTGTTTTTTAAATGCCTCTATTAAATTGGGCACCAATAATAAAATAGATGAGAGTCCTAATAAGCTCATTTACGTAACATACATCACACACCACAAAACTATTCTCTCCAAACGGGTTTGTTCATAGATTTGTCTCCTGGTTGTCACCAGTCTTGGCTATATTAAAAGATTTTAAAGGCACAAGGCTTGCAGACCATTCAGTGGAAAACCTTTGTACTTAACCCTTGAGAGATCTTTAATGCTAATTATGGAAAAAGTATTGATATAATATCTTTGCTGTCACATTTTATTACG
Organism: Larus michahellis; assembly: GCF_964199755.1. Taxonomy (NCBI): domain Eukaryota; kingdom Metazoa; phylum Chordata; class Aves; order Charadriiformes; family Laridae; genus Larus; species Larus michahellis. Next base: position 61,864,340 of record NC_133899.1, on the reverse strand, counting down.
ATGACGGTCACAACAGAATCTGAGACTGACATTTTAGAAATATCATCTAATTGCAAGCCAGAAATACAGAATGACAGTTTAAAGTAGAATATGACTTCTTTCAAAACAGTGAACTGGTTCTCTTTATTTAAAAGCCCTACTTTTAATAGCATTACAACCACTAAATTGCTACGCTGATCATATCTCTCTGCAACTCGCTGCTTAGCAAAGTGTTACGGTATCTCCCTTACAAGTCTGAGCACAGTTCACTATATTTCTTGTGAACTGTGTCTGCTTCTATACATATTAAAAATGTCAACGAACTAGTAGGAAAAAATACTTCATTTTTGCACTGGCTTCAAGAATCTACATAGGCGCTTATATTCTACATATAATCAAGTGCTTATATTAATTCATTCACGTCACTAGCATTAAAAAATTACATCAGAATTTGTGTTTATTTGCAATCAATAATGCAAATAAATTTATTAATTAGGTAAATATACTTATTTTAAAGAAAATATTTATTTTTAAATAGCTTTCTAAAAGCACCCATGTTCTTTCCCATTTTTCTCTAAAGTACAAGATATGCATTAAAAACAGTAACAATCCAGAATAGATGCTTCTGTGCTCATTCCATAAAAGCTGCTATTGTATCTGTATGACTTCCTTTAATTTCTTTGTTCTATTCCTTATGCTTGTTTAAGTACTTCAAAATATTTGTTTGTAAGAATATAGTTCAATGGTCTGATATTTAGCTCATATTCCCATGCAACTAGTAACATGTAATACACTTCTCTTCATAAATTAAAAACACCATTAAAATTCCAGACATATAAAACAATATGAAGATTAAGTTACTATAAAAGAAACTATAATAGCTTACAGATTGCTTGTATCATTACTAAAGCGCTGGTATCTATTACAGTGTCTCCCTGGAATAAAGAATGCACTTTTGGCAATAATCTGTTAAAAAAGTGCCCATTATTGTTAAGATGCTCCTATCTTAGCTCTAAACTAGGGTGCAATTACAGGAAGGTAACTTTTGAAAATAAAAGAAAACCAGCGTTGGGTGTAAATGCATCTTCGCTACTGAAATACAACATAGCTTTTCCAACCCTTATTTTTCTCGTGTTTCATACAGGGGATTAATTAGATTCATTTTCACACTGAAATATTTTAGAGCTATTTATTACACACTGCAAAGTTGGGGTTAACTTGGTTCCAGGGGATAAGCCAAGTCATCCAGACAGAGGAGCCAGACATGATGGCAGGAGGAGTCATTTTTCTAGTCTGGCACTGTTTGTGTTTATAAATGCCTTCGGTTCGTGCCCTCTTTTCATTCAATTTGGGAAGTTCTCTTTCCAGAGAAACAGTTCCACCAAAGAAATATTGTAAGAAGTGGCACAATTTGCTTGGGTTTCTTTTTTGACCCCAAAAATGCTAAAATTAAGGAAAGCATCAGACAGGTAGATTTTGCTTTTGTGATGAATCCTGAACCACACTACCCAAAAATTCATATGCCTTTAGTGGACATTATAAACTTGAAATTTTTGCTAGATCACCACGCTGGGCAGAGTTTCAAATGAATGCGTGTGGAAAGTCAAGAGATTAAATGACTTAAGGTACAGGTGGAAACGCCACAAAATCAAGTGAGGCATAAGTTAGGATCAACTTTACTTCCGGTTGTTGGAATTCACTTACAATTACAGCTTAAAAGAAATCAATCTGTTTCTCAACATACATCACACAGTAGATGCCAAGAAACCCCTTCCAACTGCCTAAAAACTGTTAGGTATCAGAATTTCAGCCACCTTTAATGCACAGTTAAAGCTGTTAAAACTTTGTATACTGCCTCAGAACTATATAAGAGACTAAAAAGTCAAAACTTCACTGCATGGATGTACATCAATACCTGTAACACTCAGGCTGAGGTTCAGATGTTAATACTGTACTTACTCCCTTTTGTAATCTAGTTCCCTCGCAGATGGTAGATATGCATTTTTGCTGTCCTGGTGCAATGGGCCAGGTATATTCCAAAATGCAGTGAGAATCTACCCCGTTCTGAATTACAGGAAAAAAACATCCTGCAGTACATTGGTGTTACCTTTTTATGGGAAAACAGTGAACATATAATAAATTAGATTAATCTTCTAGAGACTTCAGGATAGTCAGGGTGATAGGAAAAGGAGAATAAACACATCTAATGAGTAAGGAAAAAGAGATTTCCTTTGGCTTTTTTCTTGTGTCAGTGAAGCAAATTTAGCTTGGATTCAAAAATGTACAGCTTGAGCTGCTCCGGGGTAAACAGAGGAAAATATATTATGGTGCTTTCATGTGTATCTGTGTATGAACAAGGATAGCAAGTAGGCTTTTCTAGAAATGGTGTTGCTCGTCTTATTTCAAAAAAGCAACGCATCCTCAGAATGGATATAGCTTTAAAACATAAAAACATTATTTTCATTCTTTTACCATATCTTAATCATAAATATACAAATATTTTTGGCTTCAGCTCAAGACAAAACTAAAAGTCTCCAACAGGAGAAGTTACTTGTAGCAGAATCAACCAAAGCCAGGCAGCACTGCGATGAGGTAGGCTCACTCATACCTGAAGTAGGCTAGCCTACATCAGTATCTTGCTTGTATAAATAAGTTTTAGGCAAGTGTTTGCATAAATATATTAAATTTTAAATTAACATTAACTTGCCTCTTGTACAAATTAGGCAGACATGACTTTGACATGCACAGCTTGGCCCCGGGGCTATCAGAAGGCTAGGAATAGAGGTGAGGAAAGAAGCAGGTGATGTGGTCAAGATGACCTGTGAACAGCAGTCAAAAAACTACGGGTTGTCACAAGCCAAATGTCTGGATGAGGTGACTGTTTGTGTATGATGGTCTTAGAGGCTCAGTGTTACTCATATTATTGCACCTTCAACTGCCATTCTTCCATTGCCTGGACAGAAGGACTGGGGTAAGAGACTAGATAGGATGAAAGCAAAGAGGGCACGAAACAGGCTTTCTGTCCTTCACTAAAGCTTAGACTGGAGAACATAACAAAGTTCCTCATATTGTGCCCAAAACATGAAAATTAGCATCACTATGATAAAGGGAAAGGTGGTGCACTACAAATGACATTGCACCATCAGCTGACAGCGAAAAGCACAGGAAATCCATCAGATTAGAGGCCAGGCCTTCAGTTTTATTCTGAAGTGAAGAAATAAAGCACTTTTCTAACAGACCAGCAAGGGAATCGCCCTGCAACGGACAGGAATCCCTATACATCTTTATTTATTTTTTTTCCATTGACTTTATGCAGCAAGTATAATCTAAGCCGCTCTGCTGTCTCTAGTAATATGTTGCCAGTCTACAAATCCCATTTCTGACTGACATCTCATACTTGTGATACATAATATACCTGATAAGGATTGCAATAACACTTCAGGATGTATACTGAAGGTCTGTTCTTTTTTGCACTCATATTCTTACTTACACTGAATTACACTTTACCCTGCAAATAATTCTACTAAAATCAATGGGTTTCCTGGCAGTATGAAATTATTTTCAGTGTGAGTAAAGGTACTAATACAGTCTATAATAATATCCCCTATTGCAACTATGATCTACTAATTTATGTGAAAAGATGAAACTTGGGAAACCTGTCCAGGGCTGAAACCAAAATTAGGCAACGGTCTACTAGGTCAATGATCCACCAATTAAAGGAAAACCTCATTAGTAGGATTTAATGGCTCCTGAGAACACTATTCAATCAATAATTCACTAATATCGGAGAGATTTGCACCTGAAAATGCAATGCTACAGCTTCAAAGGGGCAGTTATAGACAATCAAATAAATGGTATAATCACATGCGGTAGTACAAAGTGGACATTAATGGAGACAGTATAGTGTATTTTTGTTAACTCTCTTATATTTACGGTCCACACTGTACTTGTTTTTCTATATGTTATCACTAACGAAGGAATTAAAGCTTAGAAGCCAACCAAAGCACCAACCCTTACTGTAAATTAGTGGAAATCAATCTTGGCTTATTTTTAGGGGAAAGATTTCTTTCTCTTTTTCTTTTGTCATCTTTTGCTTTCTTCTCATTTTCCTTTTCCTTTTCCTTTTCCAGGTTGATAGTAATAGAAGAGAAAGATTCTGGTTTTGCAGTAAATAGATCTTCAAGGCAATAGCAGGACAATAAGCACTGACACTTTCAAGGAGTCATTTGGGTGGGTCAAAAGAAGAAAATCCATTATATCTTCAATGATAATGACAATAATAAGTGATGGAACAGAGAATGTTCTCTCAAAAGAAGCCAAGTCAGCTATTTTCACTTCTACACATCTGACTCTTCAAGAGGCCATGACTGAGAGGAGAAATATAGCCCAAAGTCTGCAGATATTATCGATGCGAAAGGTTTGGGAAAGGAACTGTAAGCCATTTGTCACAACGAAATTGCAAGTTTTACTTTGTAATGTCCAGTTTGGGACAGCTTTCTCTGTAAGCCAGAGCGTCTTCTGTGTTAGTCAGCTTGAGTCAGACATCAAATCTTACAAGCCTACTCATGACATGAGAAATAAACGCAGTAGAGTAAGAAAGACAGGGACAAGAGCCCCCTTGCCTCCTTCTCACCAGCTCCAGGAGGCACAAGTTCAAATAATCACCCTATTGCACACTCAGGAGGGCCGAGAGAGAAATTCAGACTCAACTTCCCTGGAAAAGAAATAAGCCTGTAGTTAGTCTGGGAGAACCTCACAGATACTAGCAGTAAATCTTTCTGAGCTGGGACTGCAGTTGCTTCAACATCTTCAAGTCTCTCAAGTCTTAAAGACATTCCTGATGATTCCTTGAGTGGGATTCACCTGAGCTAATGGAGAACTTGACGCCTGAGCTAGTCGTTTAGAAGCAGGTATTCTGATGTACACTACATCTTCTCTGTAGTCAGATGCCTAAATCAGGACAGATTAATTGCATCCCAAAAGTGCTTTTTTCCCCTCATTTACTATAAAAGAAGCCCAGACAAGACCTCTGCACTGTAGGTATCTAAAGGCAGCCTGGTTTAACATACCTCTACCATATGGCTACACTGTCTACAGGGTAATCATCTCAGTATACCAGAAATAAGGGGACAGTACATAAAAAAAGAGCTAGGAAGGAAGCAAAATATGAATTAGTAGCCTAAAAATAGCCACTATGCTCTCCTCCACCAAAGGATTCAGTGTATTGCTGTATCTGAGGTCTGCTGAACTCAGCGTTCTTCCTGTTACTACAGTAACCTCCATCCCACACACCAATCTTAGTCTAGAAGACCATTGCCACTGCTGCAACAGAACTGCATGCAGCTACTTTTTGAAACCTCTCTGGAACCCTGCAGCATGTCAGACCCAACCATCCCTGGAGGCTAGATATTCCGAGTCCCTTTCTTTCACACAGCAAAGACAGCACTTGTGGGGGAAACTGGTTTTAGACAACCAGATAGTGTTCATGATTAATTTTGAGATTTTTATTAATTAAAAATGAAGTAACCATGTGTTCTGTTTTCAGCTGGGAAAGAGTTAATTTTCTTTCTAGTGATTGCTGTGGAAAGAATGTCAATAATGTATATTGGTTTAGTTGTTGCCAAGCGATGTTTATACTTTCAAGGACTCTTTTCAGCTTCCCATAGAAGTTGAGAAGGGGCATAGACAGAACAATAGAATGGCCAATAGGAATATTCTGTGCCTTAGATGCCATGCGCAGTATATAAACGGGGTTGGCCGGGAGGGAGGAATCAGTGATCACTGCTCTGGACTGTGCCAATTCACTGGGCAGTGAGAGTAACCTGTGCCATTATTATTATTACTGCTATTATTATTGTTATTTTTCTTTACTGTTATTGTTCTATTAAACTGTCTTTCTCTCAGCCCACAAGGCTTTTTTTTTCTTCTCCCTTCTCCTTTTTTCCCTCTTCTCCCTGCCCTTCTTGGGGGGATGTGTGTGTATGAAGGAGTGGCTGTGTGGTCCTAGTTGCCGGCTGGGGCTAAACCATGACACAATGTAAAAGAACTCAGAAAATTCATAGTTCAACCTTCACAGTCCAAATGGGAAGATGGAATGAAAGCTGCTATTTCAGATGGGAAATTTAGTCCTAAACAGGAGCTATAAATTGTATTAGTGTTGCCTTAAGTAGGGAGAGCTCATTGAAACACAAACTGAACTTTCTTTAAGTAATAAGTATATTAAATCAAAATTTGAGATACATTTGACTATATTAGGTATTTGAGTACTGAGTCCGTGTGTGTGTGTGTATGGTATTAAGCATCGCTATTTGAGTATATTAAAATTAAAATAGAGCTATAAAACCATGTATTGTATTAGGGCCAAAATACCACATTTTGGGCAAAAAATACGTAGAGCTGCATTATTATAAAGAAGTGGCTTCTCATTTAAGTGGTCTACAGAAATGCTGCTTTGGGATGGTGGGTCATGTAAATTCAGTCTGAGTTTGCTTCAAATCATTGTAAGTGGCATCAGGCTACATTTGACTTTGGAATCCTATCTGTTTTTCATAAAATTTAATACTGTATGCCTTTCTGTTTGTTAAAAGTTAATCCAAACAAAATTTGGGTAAACATTTCTTCATCTGTGAAAAGATGTAGGGCTCTGAAGTCACACTCTCTTTGAAACATTTATTAAAATTATTACAACTTTCTTTTATCGTCTTAGAGGTATAAAAAGGATTAAATCCTGCTTGACTTCTTTTGGACCTTCTATTGGGAACTGTTTTGCATACTGTTCTTACATGCACATTGAATTTCTGTAATTCTTTGATTGCAGCTCTGCCAGGAACATCATTCCAAAAATTGTAAAGGATCCAAAATGCAGTAGCAAAAGTGATTCCTGGCACCTGTAGGAACAGCCAGCACTTTTCTCCAGTCTCTGAGTCCCCAAACCCTTACTCAAAGTTAATACTTTTCTTTGATTTCAGTTTGGCCATAATCTTGTATGCTCCCAAACTGACTTGTGTTGTATTTGCTAGAATTGTGTTTAACTGAATTATTTGTAAGATATGCAGTGCTGACTCTTACGCAAACTTAGTTAAAATGAAAAGCATCATAAGAAGTACTGATTAACAGATTGATTATTAATTACCAATGGAACCTATATCGTTTAATCAGAAAGTTCAGTTGCTTCAGGCATTAGAGAAATGAGAGATAGTGCTGAGAAATACTCTTTTTTTTAAGTGATACTGCATCATCTGCTATGCACAGTCACAAATTTAGTGGAAGATGAAAAAACACTTCTGAGTGAGTCTACTCATTAGAAATAGTTACAAGCATCAGATAATTTACAGTTTACAAGTCAAACATAAATGGCTACAAATACTACTAGCTATGGAATTCAATAGACCATTGACTTTTAGAAATTTTAAATGAGAAAACTTTTCCAACATTTTTTTGGTATAAATAAGTAGTCTGATTTCTTTAATGAATACACTGAGTAAAGTCAATGAGAACCACAAGCTTTCAGTACTGCTGCAAATCTGGTCTCTCTTTTTTAAAGGCCCAAGTACAGATTTAGGGGACAGGTATGACAATATATATATATCATGTTGCATATTGCTTCAAATAAAACCAGATCAGAATACTGCATAAAATGCTACTTCATTGTTGCCAAAGAACACCATTTAGCAGAAAACCTCTGCTGAAACCCTGCTCTGGACAGGAAAATTCTATTCCCTGAAGGAGAACTGGATCCTTTATAAATCTTGCTACCAAAAGCAATAGAAGCTTTCCCAGTTGTATGTGATTGAGAACAGATTCCTAGATGGACAGATACTTGCAAGTCTAAGCTTGTTCTTGAGAAGCTGGTCTGTGAGCCAAAGCCGCAACAACTACCTTTTTGATGCTGATGGGTCATTTCTCTGTATTGAACACTTAAAGTCGTAGGTTTTATTGCAAGTGACAGAAATATATGAATAATTATTTAGGCTCCCTTGCTGTCTTTTGGAGGACATTTTGCAGGGAAAACAGCATGGTTTTTGAAGTCCCAGACACATAAAAGCAAATGTGGCAGAACACTTCTACTTACAAGCCAATAAGCACACAAATTTCTGGCTAGACCTTACTCAAATGAAATTTACTAAAACTTTCATGAAAGAATGTGAATTCTTTTTATTATTGCTCCTCATTCTTTCCTGCTCCAAATCTCTCCTGACCGACAAAATTGCCGTACATCATTAGGTTAGGAAATCAGTTGTGCCAATTATTAGTCTCATGACATTAGGTCTTTCAGTTGCTAGAATTATGTGTTTACCTGAGAATCTCATATTTAATTTAAAAAGTATGTTTCTGGTTCTAGTCCTCATTGTTTCAGTGAATAGCTAGGAAACATGAACTCAAGGGACTCAAAAGGCAGAACGGAAATAAAAAGGATGAATAAATAAACTAAATGTATGTTCATAGTTATGACAATCTCACGAATTTTAAGTCAATCTCTCGATATCCTTAGTCCAGATTCATGGCTTTTTCGTGTTGCAACAGAAGGAAACAAACCAGGAGAAAGAAACTCACGCTTCCCCCTTTACAGCTGTGCAACCTGTGGTCACTCTTTACCCCTTCTCGACAGCAGCCCGGCTTTGGCTACACTTGGAAGCTGACTTAATGCTGCTGTGGAGTGGCCAGCAAGTGTCACTATAGACTGAAGCAAAGTTCATGCTTCTCCTTCGTAACTAAATATGAAAATGTTTGAGGCAGCCAGGAGCACTGAAAGCTGGTGGAATGAGTAACAATATGGCTCTGCAGACTGGCTGCACATTGCGTTGCGCGTAGATCACTGGGCTGACCAAAGTACACCACACAGTTTCCACAAAACCCAAGAAACACAGGAACTTACACGTTCAGGGTAATGGCCTTAACTAATAATATTCTAAAAATTCTAATATCTAAATATGCTAATAGAAAAAAAATCAGCCAAACATACTGAGCAGGATTTGAACTTTGAATATAAACAAGAAACAGCAGTAAACGCAAGGAAGCACCCTCTTCTCATCACATATGAAAACGGAATATACTGAGGAGTCACCTAGAGGAAGAAAGGAAGGGCTGCCTTGTGGTTAGCGCCAAAGATTACGGTCACCGCAGCTGTGTTCTACCCTAACGCAGCCATTGGCTTTCTGTGAAAACCTGGAAAAGTCACTTACTCTCCTTGCATTTTGTTTTCCTCATTTCTAAAAATGGGATGATAATACCTACCTTAAAGGTTTAGTGAGGCTTAGTTCATTAATGTTCGTACAGCATGTACAGATCCTTGGTTGGATAGTACTACAGAAATGCTAAGTATTAATACTGCACAGCAATATCCCAAAAGAAAAGTAATGCAGTAGTTCATTCTTTAATAAGAAGAACACTCAAATTAACATGGCGTGATTTTTTAGAAGAGAAAACAAAGAAGTCAAAATAATTTCCTACTACTGAATTTAACAACCCCTCCTCCCACCACATTGTTCTCATCTTGGGTCCCAACTGCGCGTGAACTCTACATTCAATTCATCCTCCAACTGCAAAATGAAAGGAAAACACCTGAAAAATGAAATAACTGTTTTTCCTAAGGCATAAGTGTAATTTTAAAAAGTAACATTACGGAATGAAAATCAATGGCATTGTTGAGTTTGTTTTATTAAAAATGTTTCTCTGTGTACAGTGGCTATGTGTATAATCAGGATGGTGCAGCACAATAAATTTCCATTAAGAAACAATGATTCACTTACCACAGTGAAAGCAGTAATAAGGTTAAACTCTTAAGTTAAGTGGAAAGTAAGTCAAACTAAACCCCAGCAGGTTTCCTACTAGTGGCATAGCTAATGTTTTTGAAAATGTTCAAAATGTTCTTTCTCAAATATATGTATTATACGTTGCAGTATTGTTAATTATATCCATTTTCTCTTTTATACACTTCCCCAGGAGATCAGTGAAGAATGGAAAACTTACTTATACTGGATTTCAGATTTAATGAGACAAAGATGGTTTAATATATATGACAAAGTGATGTGCTCTCACCATATTTGATAGGTAATTATTTTTTATACTCTAATGGCTACAATTTTGAAAATAATTAATGTATTATTTATGTAATTAATAGATAATCAACCAAGTAATGAAATACCTTGGTTACATCATGGTGGGTGGTACTCTCCTGTTTAACATCTCTAGAGCTCTTGGCATGACATCATGTCATATATATATTAAAAGATTTCATTTGAGAGATTTATGCACATTCCAGATACATAAGTAACATTGCTATGGTATTTCTGTTCAGTCTTAGCCATATATTAAAAAATACATATTTAAAAACAAGTTTGTCTGAAATCAGATTTTCAAATCCATAGTTATGCACTTAAATGCTATAATTTTCCACAGAACTAAGAAGCATCCAGCAATTCCTGTGGAAAACATGGATCAGTTGCTGTGAATTTCTGCAGGTCTATCAATAGTCCTTCATAACCACTAGCTTTGAAGTTTGCTGATAAAGCAATCAGAATCAGCATGATTTTTTCCCCATTAGCAGAAGACCACAAATCATTAAAAAAACCCAAACAATATGGATGTCAAAAGAAAACCTAAAATTGCATTCACATGGACACGCTCAGGAACCTAAAAAAAACTCCACCAACTTTACCTACATTGACACAACCTTCTCACTAATCCTCATTATTGGAAAAGAAAGAGTTAAGGAGTGACTAATTGGGAAGACTGTAATTTTTCTGTTGTTATTTCCTTGAATGCTTATATAAAAAATATTTGTTTGGAAGTGTTTGCAACACGCCCTTTGAGGTGAGTATTTAATAAATCGTCCATCACCTTAAGAGTGCTGTTGCCCTAGACACCCTGATGAACTAGTGGAAGAGAAAAACCTTTTTACCTTTAAAGCTCAACAATTACTTGTCATTCCTTTCTTATTCTTTGGTCAAAGATCACCTGCAGAGTAAAGTGACCTGTAACGATGACTCAGGTGAGGGTTTATTTAGAAGTGATGGCTATGAACCGAAGAAAATCACATGATTCTACCAGGTTTGTTTGCTAATTTAATAGCCCTCTTTCCCAAATGGTCCCACTACTTTTGGGGAATGGAAAAAACCATATGACCTCCGCTAAGTCAGCTGCAAAGCTGAATGCTGGCCTTCAGTTGAAGGAGCTTATCCATCTGAATATAGCATTGTGACTACAATTCCTTTCCCTTCTTTCCATAAATCTTCAGGTTTAGGCTTATGCTGTGGCCTAGATGAATGCAAATCTCATAGCGTATATGTCTTTTTCCACATATCTATTCACCACAACTTGAATATTTTCTCATGTATGCTAAATTTGTACCTCTCTAAACGTGACCTCAAATAGGCTATTCTTGACTCCTATGTGCAGAAAAATACACTATAAAACTGACGGTCACACAACCCATTAATGAAGTATACTGATGTAGGGAGTGAAATTCAGAGTGAAGCTTTTCGTCACAAAACTCAACTTTACAGTGAAGTAGAATGAAAGAATACTATTGCCTTTCCAATTGCAGCGTGATTAGCCCTCTAAAGCGCTCTTCTGCAATAAGTCTAAGGAATAAATATTATTGTAAAGATTCAATAAAATCAACATGAATGAACACATAGTACAGAAATGAAGGTGAAAATACGAATATATTATTACATATGTACATGCATTGCATTACGTTATGTATAAGATAAATATTTTATCGTACCATAAAGAGGCGTCTTTCTATGAAAACTATGATTTTTTTTTTTATTACCTTAAAATATTGCAGTTGTTTCTCAGCATTCATTGTTCCTTCATTTTCTTGTCTCAGACAGGAATTGAAGATGAAAAGCTCTGTATCTCTCAGCCACCCTTTCAGCTCTTTGATCCTGACCTCCAGCTGCCTTACCAGGCTGCCGCTTTCAGGCGAGAGCAGGTCACGTGGACCTAACCCACTGTGCCCTACCATTGTGTCTTGGATCTTCTCTCCTAGGGTTTTCTAATGCATCAGATAAAGAAAACATAGATTAGTCTCATGTATCAAAACATATACAGGTTAATGTGCAACAAGAAGCATCTGTTAGATGACTAGAGATGTGGGGTTTTTTTTGATAATTGCTATTAATATCAATCAATTTCATTCTTTGTTTCCTTGTTTCAATCAATTTCATTTTTTGTATCCTTGTTTCTCACTTATGGTGTTCTCTCTGGGTCACTGACTTTGTTGGAGGCATGATAAATCAATGTTTATTAAGAGCAACTATGGACAGAGGAGACAAAATGGTACATAACTTTTTAAAGTAGTTACTCTACAGAATTTGTCCGTGGCTTTAGACATTTATGACCATGAGAGTTACTGGTTTCTAGGCAGCAACAGAAAATATGACAAGCACTGAGTTCGATAAACTGTTAGCCAAGGTGCCGTCTAAGTTTTCTGGGAAACACTGAAATACTGAAATATTTTTTGAGGTATGAACTGTCAGGTCACAGTTTCCAAACTTGCAGCCCTGCGGTTGTGTACAGGAGCAGTTAGGTCACAAAACAGCTGATTTGCTTTTAAAAGTGGATGGACTCATTTGGACGCCAATAAGCTAGAAATTGCAAAGCCTCAATGTTCCTGAACATCAGGCTAATTATTTAGGCAACTAAATTTGGATTTAAGTTCTCCACGTTAAGCATCCACTTTAAAAATAATGGACCAGAATAAACATTCACCTCTGATCGCTAATGAAACTAATTTACTACAGCTTTTCAAAGTAGTATTTCTAATAAAAGAACCACTGAATAACATTTTGATAGTGGACGCTGTGAGCATAATGAATATTCTGAAGAGGCTAGGGATAGAAAGTTGATACCTTCCTTTTCAGTATTTTGAAAGGCAATCCTTTAACCTCACAAGGGAGATGGGCTGTTGCCTGCTTCTTCTATGCCAGACAGTATTTTATCTGACCTATAAGAGGCTGTCAGTCTGACACTTATTATAAGCACTAGATCTGTGTTACTGATTGTAGAATACTGAATATACACTGACAATCGCATCCAATAACCTTTTAAACTGATAATTAGCAGCGGTTAATTGTCGTAACATGAAGATACAGTTTTAGGTGACCCAGTATGGCTGTCTGTTGAAAATACACGCCTTAGAAAGTTACTGGAATGTAATTGATAACAATGAAGTTAGCTTCCGAAAATAAGCTTTAAAACACAAATAAAATTAGATCAACAGACATTAATCTGCTATGTGGCATTCTGTAAATAACGTCTTTAGGAGATCATAACTGAAAAACATGCTTTCTTGGCAACACCCTTCTATTTTCATGGTGCAAATATTGATAATTTGAAGACCCTCAGTGGAATCCAGCACTAGCTATTGTTTTTATGCTGTAACAAAAGTAGCAGCAGGAGGTGAAATCAATGCCCTTGGAGGGTAGGGTCACAAAAAAGAATTTATTGCCACTTTTTTGTTCTGGAACAGTTTGCAATCATAAATTCTTCATAAACAGAATACTTCAGAGAATGGTCCGTCTTCATAAATATACGACAGAGGACATCAATTTCATTTAATTCACAATTTGTGTCAGCACAGCAGATGCCAATGCCTGCCTTGATAGGGTTGTTTAATATGCAATTGAGACAGAGTAATATTCAGCACAGGGGACAAAATTTCACAGATTAAACTGTACGCACCACTGACATTTCATTCTAATGTATTTCCATTCCACACTGTTCACCTTAGATGAAAGTAATATTAAAAACCATATCCCTCTATTTTACCATTGTTAGAAGTTAAAATCCTTGTCTTTAATTTTTTTCATGCCAATTAAAACGTAATCATGCCAATTAAAACAGTATGCCTAGTGCCGTTAGTTTCTGCAGAGGTTTTTATTAAATTAAACAAAACTCTATCAAACTCTGCTTATTATTCATGAAATTGCATTTAGCAGGAAAACTGTAATAGTTATATTTTATTTTTCTGTAAATGCTGAAATTAATGGCAAAACTTAATCCAGAGGTATATTTTGATTTTAATATACTGAGAAGTGGAGGGCTTCCATTTTTTGAAGAAAGAGTTTTACTAGGTTTTTAGAATTATGATCAGTTACTTAGCCCATAGTTTTACATCCTACCAGCTCTAAAGTGCCATTGAATTAACCTGACTAAATACATTGAAAGTCATGAAAGTAAGGCTTCCAGTTGAAATTATTTAAAAAATACAAGTTGCCGTGATCAGATGTAAAAGAATAGGTTAGCAACTCCCATTTTTATTAGTAAATTTATTGATACGCAAATATTTTTAAAACGCTTGTGGTGATGCTGCAGATTAAAATTAAAAAATAATAAGCTCGCTAGTCATAGGGCAACTTGCAACATTTTCTGACAATTTGCACATTTAGAGAATCAAGCGACTAGAAACTACTGTGCTGAACTAAAAAAGCCCCACCCTCTGTAAAACGGCTATTGCTTTACCAAACAAGCTGAAGTGACACAAGTCAGTATTTAAAATGCTGTTGGCAGGTTGCATGTATAGCTTACTCGCAATATATTAGAAATGTTTTTTAAGCTAAGATAATAGCATGCAAAATTATGCAATGTAACTGTATTGCTAATATCACACATCTATAATTAATCATTTAAAGTAATTTATAAATTTATCTTACCCTTGATTTGAAGTGAAGGCAATTAAGGAGAGAAGTGGATGGAAAAATATATAGTTTGACCTCTCTCTCTCTCTCTCAGCTGTTTTACAACAATAGGACAATAGTGTCTCCTGCACGGTGCCATCACTGGTCTCTGGGTAACAGAATCACTATATTGCTTTTTTTGCCAGATTCTTGTATCTGACTCTTTGGCTGAGACCCAGCCCATCATAGCGTGAAATGAATTACATGAAACTTTTTTGGCTTTTGTCAAAAGTGAGCTGAATACAGCAGCATGAAACATATCCCGCCTGTATTCTTAGCTTCAGGTATTCAGATTTGTACTGAATCTGCATATTTGTTTTTGAGCCATCAGTGTGACCTGAAATATGCAGTGACAACCCCACTTTTCATCTTAAGGGTATAGTAAATAGTTAAACAGTAGATGTCTCTAACATGTACCTTCAGAATAAATTCTATTAACATTCACTCAAGCATGACAGTCAGTGTATATCAGATATACTGCATTATAGTTGACTTGGTGCATACCCGTAATACATGGCATATTTTACTTACATTTTTTATGTATTAAAGAACTAAAATTATTAAAGTCAGACAGGAGACAAGCATGGAATAAAAAAGATCAACAGAAGAGGAAAATACTATGGAGTTT
The DNA here is from genome assembly GCF_964199755.1 of Larus michahellis. Taxonomy (NCBI): domain Eukaryota; kingdom Metazoa; phylum Chordata; class Aves; order Charadriiformes; family Laridae; genus Larus; species Larus michahellis. The sequence continues at coordinate 61,849,049 of NC_133899.1, read as the reverse complement.
TTATAATAGCATGAGTAGCTTGTTTGAAATGTATGTGGTGAATTGAAAGAGAGAGATATTTGTGCCTCAAATTAGAAATCAGACAGACAGCGTACTTCAACACACAAAAATGTACACATAACCCACAAACAGTAATAAAAATGCAAATACCCCAAGCAGTTCCCATTTTTCATTAATTGAATCCACTTTTTCAAGGAGATCATTTGGTAGTAAAACACCACTTTTCTTCAGAGCTTCAACCTTACTAAGCAGTTCCATCTTTTTCGGGTGCCTGATTGACATTTCTACATTGTATCTCTAAAATGAAAAGAAATAGATAGCATTAGCTACTGTGAAGAGTTTTCTCTATAAGAAATTAAACTTTAATTCTATGTGCCCAGTTATGATCACGCGCACTGTGCTTTTTTTTAAATTTTCTTTTTTAAGCACACAACCTTCTCCTTACATATCATAAGAGATTTAGGTACCAAGCACGTAGCCTTCTGGGTGACGTATCTATGCAGGCAGTTAGCAATTGATTACATATAGTAAGATTCGCTCACTCACAATATGCACTCGTACAGTAATAGTCACTAACACTCTCTCATCTGACGCTTGATCTGCCTTTGTCTCATTCAAGTCAGCGGTATCTTATTTTTCAAATGTGCTACTTCAGCAAGTAACACTGAGGCTCTCCATTGTAAAAAAAAAACCCAACCAAACAAAAACACCAAAAAACCACCACAGAAATAATTTCATAATTATGTTTCCCATAGAGTTTATTTCTTCTCTATCTCATTGTGAATTCTGTCTCATATATGGGCCTGAAATGCTATTATATGTGAAAACATGAGAGTTTCACTTTAGAAAAACAATTAGACATAAAACTCCCTTACAATACAGTACCAGTAACTTGATTTTTATTGCATCAACCAACAGGAGCAGTGAAATGGCACACAAACAAGAACAGCAACAAAGCTCGTACAGTCCAATAGTTTCTTCAAGTTGAAACTACCTTTTATTTCCTGCATTGGGGTTTTTTTTGCTTTTTTAAAAAAAAAACAAAACCAAAAAACAAAACAGAGAAAACAGGAAGAAAAACAGAAGCTTCCTTCAAAATTCCTTTAATACAACTTTCTAAATATTTTAGCTGTATATTAGTTATATACTCTATAAAAACACATGCTAATCTACAGACACATTGGCAAATAAATCTCTTTAAAACCTGTATTCTCTGAAAACCTGAATTAAGTATTAAATATAATAGTTACTATAGGGATTAACTATGTTTTTGTAGCTGGTACAGTAAATACAAAAATAAAATTTAACACACAGGCACCCACTCGTATACATACCCTACATACAGTTAAGCCAATTCCCTCTTAGGCAGAAAACACTCATAGAAATAGAACTTCTGATAGAGCCAAAAATGCACCTTTTACTGAAAGAGGAGATTTCAGCACGTATTCTTACAAAGGTGTTTACAAGACATACATAAATTATGCATAGCTATTAGCAAATTGTATTCTAAACATTAAGCTTTCTTTGCTTTATATTCAGCCAAGAAAACTGCTATAGCAGCTCATACTGAAAATGTTAATAACTGGGCTAAGTATAAAAAATTAAACTAGAATAAGGAATGTTTAAAACATGGGTGCCTGTGCCAGATCCAAGAACATGCTCTGTAGGAAAACAAAGCAAAAATACAATTGGAGACAGCTTAAAGAAAATAATAAAGGTGTGAAATCACTGTTTCAGCTAACAGGTCCTCCGCATTTCCATGCATATGTTTGCATATTGTTAGTTTCATATTTTAATCTCTCATTTACACAACACATGCACATCATTTGTATTATGTAAACTTCAGCAAATATTAGTCATTTGTGGATCATAGAGCAAATGTTTTAAATGAGGTGATTTAAACCATTTCTCATTATTAATGAACACTGATCAGGTGTCTGCGTATCCAAAATTACATGAATATGCATAGTAAAAAACAAGGAATTGTTTATAAAGAACTTGCCTTTTGATACTTGGTGTACTGCGGCTAAGGATTTAGAAATGTACAACTGTAGGTATCAACCAGGTTTGGCACTAGGGAACTGGATCCGCCAAGAGGCAACACCATTTTATTGGACTAAAATGTTCAACAAGTACGCTTCTTGGTCCTGTATTATTGCCTTTTCAGCTAGAATGGTTACTGGAGGAGATTACAATCTTCTTTATGTAATCTGATTTCTATTTAAAGATGATATAGCTGAAAAGGATTTGCATAATTATTTCCATAAGTACATGTAATATCAAGGGGAATCCAGAGTCCAATTTGCTAGGCGCTGAAATCGAGTTCGCGCGACTCCCTTTCTTTTGTCAAGTGAATTAATAGACTGAGGGAGTCCTCTAGCTGTGTGACACTGGTGCAGGCACAGCTAGTTAATACTCGTCACCTGCTCCGGGCTGGCAGTTGCTGCTGCCCGGACTGGGGCTGGGTGTGTTCCTGGACAGCGCGGGACTGAGGAAGAAATAAAATACGTTGCGTGTCTCGTAACTACAGTCCTCTTGCTAACATAGAAACAGAAGACGTTTCATTTAATTTTGGACTAGATAAAATAATTCAGTGCAGCATAATCCAAATAGTGTGACAGGTGTTATAAAAGGTTATTACATTAAAAAATAAATACGCTAGATTTTATGTACGTGCTCTGTCTTTGTCACCGTGTAACCTACTGTATAAACAAGCATGATGAAAGTGCTGATTGATAGAAAATGCATTATACTGTAACTGTAAAAGATGAAAGAATTTAGTTTGTCATTAGATGTATTGGTATGTGTCTGAGAATCAGTATTGTTTCACTCCTGGATATTTAACATGCAGTGTGTATTTTAAGTTAAGGGAAAAGCTTAATGTACAGGAGGTACAGTTTGAGAACTGATAGCATGAGATGCTATTGCTAATGCTATTTTTTAATCCATTAAACACCTACACTCTAAGCAGTTGCATGGGAAAATTAGCTACCAGCTCTATCAGTGCTGCACAACCCTATTCTGGTAGGACTACTTAATCCTGTGGTGAGAAGATAATTTAATCTTCAGATTCATTCTTTCCTCAGCTTTAAGTGAGCAAAGGCTGCTCCATTGTGACAGTCTGTGGATGCTATGATATAGATTACTGTTTAATAGCCAAAAAATGAGATTAAGAAAGTTAAAGTCACAGGTTCCTCGCAACCGCCACGATAATAAATAAATGAGTAACATTTAATTTCCCACAACACCTGTCATATTAAAAAACTGGGGAAAAAACTCCAAAGAACAACAGACTGGAAAAACTGCAAAATATTTACAGCATGATTAGCTGTGTGCATGCATGGCTGGTTTTGTGTTTCTGAAGCCACTCAAAAGAAATCCAAAACATTGTTATGTAAGTTAAATAATTTTGGCTTTTTATTCCTTCTCACTCAATGCGATCAATATTTTTCAAAGGACAAATAGTGGAATTTAAAAAAAGGCAGTAGCATTTATCCGTGAGTAAGTCTGGCAAAAAAATTTAAACCATGAGGAGTTGAATTCCAAAACAAAGCAAGTTAAAACCTTACTTCTCCTGATAAAAATATTCTAAGAAATCCAGACAGGCTTGATTAAGACACATTTTTGGACACTTTATACTAAACTGTGCCTTTTTTTTTCTCCTTTTTTTTTCTTTTTTTCCTTTTTTTTTCTTTCTTTTTCTTTTTTTTTTTTCCTTTAAAAAATTATATGAAACATTTTTTTTGTGTGAAAAATCACACCCGAAAATTCTGCCCAAATGGAGACTGGAACAATGCCTTGTAACAGTGTTAATTGTCACCATGGAAACCAGAAGAATAAGCCATTTTGAAACTGGTATAGAAGGCACACATTGAGCAACTCAAGCATTTTTCAGCCTCCCTCAGTGTTAAGGAACAAGATGCCTAGTCACTGAGAGGTCAGAGAAAGAAATCATCATGAAAGGTTCGTAGATGTGCACTGTCTGGTAAACAATAAAAAAATCTGTACACAGTTAACAACTCGGTAAGACTGCGCACTGCATCTTTCAGAAAGAGAAACACCACAAAAAGATGATCAGGACTGGGGTGCGGATTCCACCCCTCCAGCAAAACTTTAGGGCAATATTATGCGAACCTTGCCCCTAAAGCTCCCTGGGAATTCTGTTGTTGTAATAAAACTTCAGAAGAGGAAAGAAAAAAAAAAAAAGCCTGCATGATGGAATTCAAAATAATGCTCTAAAAGCACACAGAGAGATTAAGACATCCATTGTAAGACTTTTGTATGGTGCTTCTGTTGGTTATAGTGAAAAGAGACCAGACATACTGAACACACAGTGGAGCTATGGCTACGAAGTACAGAAGAATTAAGCCAGTGAACTTTCTCCATTATTGGAATAAGGGTGTGCTATTTGTAGATGTTCTGCATTCCATCATTCACATACGAACAAAGTATCTTCAGTCAAACGGCACTGTATGATATACAACTGCGATCAGGACCGAGTGACCTGCAATTTTAGTTTTACCTGGATTGGATCTTCACATTTTAAAAACTTGCCTTTTGGGATGTTTCGACTGCGGCAGACCCAAATGCATACACACACACGTTCAGTGTCTGTATGCGCGTGCATAGTCAGTGTTGGCACACATTTGCAAAACATACTGCATGCACAAAATTGAGTAAAGAATACCCTGCAAGCAAACGCACCAAATATACATAGAAACATATAGCAATGCGCATATAGCAATATTTGTCCATCTTCTCTTCACACACATTCTCACTTTGCTTTCTGGATAATGTTTGCACTCTTCATGCTAGGCTTCATGGTGGCCCCTTAGGAAGCCCATGCCTAATGCCATTCAGTGATGAACAAAGAGTCTTTTTATTCCAAAGTCCAGGGTCCAAAGCTCAGCTGTATACAAGCAAAGTGAAGGAATCTGCTAGAGGCCAGCCTACCCTTCACAATAGCTCTTAATGCTTCTACCTTTTTGGTACTATCAGTGTGAAACATTTTAGAAACCATCCAGAAGCTTGGTTATATTTCTTACACTGTCGATAGCACTAGAACCTCTGGACAACATTCAAGATCTGGGCCGAGCGATCTGTCTAGATAAATAGCAGTTGCTGTTTCTTGCAAACTTCATGTATTTCACTATTAGCAATTTATGGCAAATAATTGCACAGGGAAATTATAAAGACTCCTACAATTGTCCTTGTAAATTAATAATAGGCTTTCTTGATTGGGATAAATTTGCTGCTGAGCCTTTGGAAAAATTAAAAAGTGCAATGTCATTTAAAATTGCCAGAACTCACACAGCAAATTACATCTGAGGTTAAGAATCAGTTTTTCCTCTTCTAGTTTATTCCATTTGCATGATCTGGAAATCATATTACATTGGCTATGTATTGTTAATTGGACATAGATTGCATTATCTTTAATATAAATCAAACTACAAATATTAAAATGAATTGCAAATTCTCTAATAGAAGATCATAAAACAATCTTTTTTAAGTATCTCCCATTAATAATTTAATTCCAATTATATCACTCAGAAAACTCAAGAAGGAGAGCGCCAACTTATTTCCATTTGCTTTTTTCCCCTGCAAATAAGCACAACAGTACAATATGGATTTGTGTGGGAGCGCATGTGCGTATGGGTGCATGCCTGCAAAACAAAACAAATCTTAGCGCTTTTCTCTTAAACCCCTGCAGACACCTTGCTTTTTTGTTTCAGAAAGTAGCAAATGCGGATTACACTTCTGCTACGCATCCCTTTCTGTGGCAGCTGGAGAAATAAACACGTTGAAAGAAATATTAAGTAACTTCATGAACTAAATTTTGCCTACATTAAAAAATTATGCAGCCGGTACCCATTGTTCTGCCTTTTTTTTAAGGAAGGTGATCCCAACCCTTTAAATTTTACTATAAATGTAATATCTTTTTGAAGACTTTGTATGCCCTTTAATGAATTTATATTAAATATTTAATACTGTTTAGGGCATATCCACTACTACCAAAAACAGTTATATTCCCAGCAGTCCCACTGTTTCAGGCAGAGGGCTTGATTGATCCTCCTAGCCTGAATTGAGTAGAATGAAAAGAAGCAGTTGGAAAATAGCTGCAATCATTTAATGCAGATGACCTCTGACAGGCTCACAGCTCTTCTATCTGAACAGAAATTTGCATGGGGTCTCTGTGCAGAGGAACAATGTAACCTAAATGGTAGACAATCTTTATTCTAATGAAGTGGGTGTCAAGGTCAATGTAAAACTGCAATGATAAATGGTGCACCACTAGGCAAGAGAAGTTGCATAGGCATTGTAGTGCTTTCACATTAATTGAAGGCTGAAATGCACTGAGTGAAAGCACAAGACTCTCTTTTCACCATAATGTGTTAATGCACAAATGTTTAAATGTTTTATTCAAGCCCCTAGCCTGTTGGCACAAATCTTATTGCAAACAAAAATACAATAGTTGGCCAATAACCAGAAAAATAGAACTTTTTATTAGCTTGCCTTATTTCTTGAATCCCTAACAACTTCCACAATCTACTCAGAGCACCAAAAGAATAACAAGTCTCCAGACACCTAATGTAATTCCCATGATCCTTTTTCTATTTAGGATATCTGTCTTTAATTAGTTCCAAACAAGCAAGCCTTTAGACAACTCTTCATTAGATACCATTCCCAATGAACAAACTGCGAGAAGAAAAGTCATGCTTCAATATTATTATTTCCTAGATTCCAAGTTTTCTTTTAGTATATAGTTAACATCTCCAGGTGCCTTTTGTTCTCAGTAAGAATTAGACCAGTAAAACTGGGTTTTGTGATGCAAAGAGTTGTGTGCCTAGAGTGGGGACTAAACTACAATCTGGTATTGTGGCTTTGTCAAAACTGCAATACAACTATAATTATAGTACTTCATCAGTCGATCAAGCAATTTGTAGAAGGCAGTACATTTTGTCTTATAAAAATGAGGAGGACAGTAAGCTGCTTTTTAAAATCCTGAGCTGCTTAAGCTTGTTAAGGGTATATTGTTTGCTAATACACTCATTAGCAGCCAAGCATTTTAACTTCATCAATTAAACGGGAAATGGTGGTGTACCATTAGTTTCACAAAATGCTAAAATACAGATAGCAGGCTACGGCTAAGAATTTTAGAAAATTTATTTTCACCTGCAAGCTGCATTATACACTTCAAACGGGTTTGTGTGCAGCGACACACACATTGAGGGGGGGGGGGAGTGTCTGTGCATGAATGTAGGTGGTGAAAGCCCTGCTTATAGTTGTGAAGCTAATTATATATATACACATATACACCCACTTAAAACTTCCCAGGTCCCATAAGGATTGCTGCTGAAGCACAGCGTCATTTCTTGACACCGATGAACATTTACTCATCTGAGTAATCCCAAGCATGACAGAAGTTTATTCCTGTGAACAAGTAACAGCTCTCCTGGATAACTAACGGGTTCGCAATACGGACGATAAATTTTGAATATTTATCAGCCTTTATAGTTTTAGGCTCTTCTGTGCAAATAGATGTTAACAATACGATTGCAGTTATTAGACAAGGAGCTACAGCTTGTTACTAATTAAGAGGATCTGCAGTACTTTCAGTTTCTGGGAGGCTGTGAGTGGCACGTACTGTATAACGCCATTTCTATTTTACAACTCGCCTGTGCAAGGGAATTTTCCATACGGAAATCAGTCTTCAGGATACTGCAATTCAGAGAATAAAGTGGGGGGGGGGGGGGCGGGAGGGAGGGAGAAGTATAGTGTAAAGGGAAAAAAAAAAAAAAATCCACGTTACTGATGAAACTGTTTAAAAAACTGTACAGCTTCATCTGTGTGTGATTTGTCAGGTCTGAAGCTTTGACGTGCCCAAGGGGCAGACCCCAGCGGGGAGTAGGCTGCAGAGCTAAATAGCTGTGAAAGAAGTCTTAATGTAGGATGGAATTCAAACTAACCTTGACATGACCTCGGGAAAAATATGCAAAAAGTAAAATGAATGCACTCTGCAAGATACATCCTAATTTTGTGGCCGAGCTGGTTAGTTTCACAAACATAACTGGGACTTGAAAAGCAAAATAAAATGCGAGGAAAAAGGGGAAACTTCGGAATTCAGAGTAAAAACTTAAGCGGGCATGGGGTGTTGCTGTGGAGGCATATGAACCATTTGGAAACAATCCAAATAAAAACCAACACCGAACAATATTGTTGTCAGCCTGTCTATTCAGGAAAATTGTTTTTTTAGGTTGAATATAAATGACACAAAGCCAAGATTACATCATTGCATTACAAAGTCTGTTGTGGCTTTTAGCCGAACAAGCCCCATGGATCTACTGGCTGATGGCAGTAATTCAGTAAGAAGTTTTAAGGACTTCTCTTTTTTTTTAAGCGTCATTACTCTAAACATAGAGGAATTTTGTTTAAATACTGATTATTTAAATTTTTTTAATCCACATCCCTGCGTTTGTTCTGTAAGCTTACCACTTCATACAAACAATAAAAATTTGAGTGGGTATATTAAGTCTTGATTTGGCTTTATTATGCATTTTGCCTGTCTTGCTCAGCGTTCAGTTAAGCAGGAAGACATCCACCTTAATGCAGCAGCCAAGAACTGGCTAATTCACTAGATATATGGAAATTTTAATTGAGTGTCAACTTGTGTTGAAATTCAATACCATTACCTTCAGAATGCAATTTTGTAGCAATACCAGTTATTTACTACACTATTAACCAGATTTTACCTATAATTAGATTGCTAAGAACATGTAGCCAAACTACAGCCGCTTGAAATCATATAGCGAGAGTAATCAAGTCTCAGATGCATGAGATTCCACTTGATCTACAAACTGCCACCCACCTACAAATAAAGACAAACCCTGGCAGATGATGGTAGAACACGGTCCTACCATACAGGGTATAGCGCGGTTCGGGTAAGGCCACAGAGCTGGTGTACTTCATGTTATAACAAACTATCGATCTCGTAAACTATGTGTTTTGCTGCTATCTTTGGCTGATACCTGAAAGAACTTCTGAGATTCACCTTGCATTGCTCACAACAACACTGTTAGAGCTTTGAGGGTTTTTTCACACCTTGCACCAGAGGTGTGACTTTTGGCACAGACTAATAGAGACGCAAGCACCACACATGCTTAAAATATCAAATGTGGACTTAGCTTAATTTACATTTCCTTAGTTGGCTGGAGAATAATAGATATTAAATAAATAAAAAATAGCGCTCTTTAGGAATTAATAACTACTATACTTCCGCGTTTGTGCTCAGGTATATTTATTGAGGGAAAAACCACAAAGTAAGGGAGATACCAAAACACTGGTGTAGACTGCAGTTAGCCCATTACTGAGCAGAAAATGTATTTGATGGCAGAGAAACTGTTTGGCCTGCAAACAAAAAGGTGGAGTTGCAGCTCCATCTTTGGCTGGATATTCTGCAATGCTGACCCTACCTGTATCAAATCTCATATAGCTACATATTTACATTTACATTTTTACAAAATAAAATACACCAATGTAAGATTATGGAGATTTTTTGAAGAAGATAATCAAAGAAAGTAATTTATAACCTGTTATCCTCCCCTATGCTAAGCTTTGCCTGCTTTTGCAGTATGCATGAAACATAAAATTGGAACTCCTCTACACAAAGATTTAATTCCAAATGCATTGACTATTGTCAGGCTGTGTGTTACAGGTATCATTCTATTTTGAAATGGATGTTCCTGCGCATTTATCTTTCACAGACTGGCTCTTCTGAAGTCCTTACTCCGTTGTTACTCAGACAGAATGCTAATGGTGGTCAGTAATAGCCTCCCATGAGTGAAGTCTGACTGAAAATCGACAAATAAATTATCCTCTCTTCTAGCAAGGCCTACTGGGATATGTCTGAGGGTAGAATACCTCTGGATCCTTCTTCTTCCCTATTTGCTATACTGTTTCATGGGAGAAGAGGTTCCCCACTGCAAAAAGAGACAAATGGGTATCTAAGTTCCTCAGACAGAACTCAAAGTCTCCATCAAAAGACAGGAGAATCCACAAAGATCAGTACACCCACCATTTAAGGCACAGTGGCTTTTGTAATCCACATTACTAGACCTCCTCAACTGTGAGAAAAGAAAATGATCCTTGGTCTGCAGTGACAGCCCTGCGATCTCTGCAGGCTGGTGAGCCACCTCGAGTTAAGACCAGACAGACTCTGCGGCTAGCTTGCTCAGTCCCTAGCCTCAGAACACGTGGATCTGAGTTCCCATGACCTGTAGTATCCAGGGTAACAACATGATCTTTAAAGTATTTGGACTTTTTTCTACCCAACAGAACTTACACCTGTTTGAGGGCCTATCTAGGGGCTGACCAGAAAAAAGTACTGACAGCAGATTTCTCAATTTGCCCCAAAGTTATAATGAAAAATGTCATTTTTATTTTAAATGCACATCCTGTACTCTATTAAGTATAGTGAAAGTTAATAGTTTTTATAATGTGCTGTTTGATTTGTTCCTTATTATTTCCCTTGAGTCACATCAAAGCTGGCACCCACAGCAGGTCCACCAGGAGTGCTAGAACATCTCCACTGATTATTTAAACCACTCACAATCACCGCAATTCCTTTTAGAGCAATACCATTGCAACATTCCGCATCAAAACTATAGTTAAAACATGTTAAAAATAAAGTTATATAGTTAAATACTTATTATCATCTCCAGAGAGATATATCCTGAACCCTTCAAGTGACACAGAAGATAATAACTACTCACTTTTCCAGTACACATTTAATGTTATTAAAACAAAAGGTTAAAGTTAGCATCCCAACGCCATTATCTGTGTTAACAGTGGGCGAATCTCATTTTATACTGAATTTTATAAATTCTTAAGAACTCAGTATTTCATTTTTAATATTATTCTGGGAAAAAAATAGTATTTTTATAACAGAAGAAAAAATACTCAAATTGAAAAGTTATTTTTATGATCAACTACAAACCGCTTTCAAGAGCAAATTTATAATGGAACTGCTGACACAGCCTAAACTATGTCTGTGTGAACGCTGTAGAAACGGCTATTTCAGAAAACATTTTTAGCATTAGGAGAAGTCCAACTTTGTTTAAACCTGAACTTATTTTTTTACAATAGCAAGTAATGTTAACAGCATGCTGAAAATGTTAAGGCTAAGTGTACAGTGTCAAAATAGATTGAATCTCTCTGAAAACTGGAAATTCAAGCTTTTTAAACATAATCCAGATGTTTGGCTTTTAATCACATTTCAAGAAAGAGGAAACTTATGCAATACAAAATTCATACATGCATATTTCATTAGTGCCTTTCCTATCACTGAATTAAAAATTTCTAACATATGTTTTCCTCAAACAGATAATGTTTTAAATTAGAAGAGTTGGCAAGAAGTTGTACACCTCACAAATGTCATTGAATTATTTTAACATGGGAAGAAAATATTTCATTTTTTACGGTATTAACAGCTTTGATAGCAAATGCTGCAGCAGTGATCATTTTTTGCCTTATCAATAGGAAGTTCCAATAGTCCCTGAAACAAACTAAGCATCTAAGGATAACTGAACAGCAAGAACCAACAACTGGCCTTCTTCAGAATATCTGAGACTGACAGCACCCTGATGGACCTATGGGTATTTAACACAGATGCTTTTTCTCTTCATCACGGGTGATCGAAACAGCATAATGCTGTGCCCAGGCAGCTTCTTTAGCAAAAGCCAGACTACTTTGAAGGCAGAAAAACTTCTTCCAAGATGTATTTAAATTCTAGAACGCTTAACAACACCACTATATTTGCTGAATGACATTTAAAGGACTATATCAGTGTGGCCATTGTTCCTAAAAGCTAACATACATGATAAATTATGTGATTTTTTTTTAACCTCCGGAGTCTTAGAAAATTAGACTCTGAGTACATTTCTCAAAATGGACTTTCTGAATGTAATAATATTTTAATATATTATATCATTTAAGACCAAAAAACCCTAAGCAATAAAAATGAGAGGAACTATCACAGATATAATGGGAAAAGAAAAGGGAAAAAGACCAAAAAATCCTGCTTCTGGCCACCTGCCCATTGCATGGGACTTGCTCTTTAAGACCCTTGTAACTTCCGAGGAGTACGTGAAGTGTGATCATGAACATGTGATGTGATGGGGTGAGACGTTACTATGAACTCCAGTTCTGTGCAGAAATGTTGAAAACGAAACAATCCTGGACACGCCGAAAGACAGTTTCTATGTATCTCCAACAGCTGCTGTGCCTAGGAGAGATACTTAACCTCTTTCCAAATGGCCACCAGCAAGGGGATGCCTAATGCAGCCTGTTACAGGCAGGGTCAAGCTTGCCATTCCTATGCTCCAAACAGTTGCAGAGTAGCAACAGTCCTGTGAAGGGGAGAAATACTATTCTCAATTTAAAATGGGAAACTGAGATACAGATGGATGCTGTGTCCAGTGACAGTGAAGATCTCTGATGTGGGAACACAAGTCTCTTGTGATCCGCTCCAGCATTTTGTCCAGCAGAATATATTGTCTGAGCTCAGAACTACTTAACATTGTTTCACGCTGGACTGAAAAAAAATGAATTATCGTACTTATCATACATTTTAGTCATCGTAGAAAATACTGCAGCTCTAAATCTATAAATCTGTATTTTTACAAGACATTTAGGAACCAACACTAATAGTTCCCTTTAAAAGAATACATGAATGCAGTGACACTGAGCTCATTTTGTCTACTGAACAACTAGTGAGATAGAAACAAAAGAAACTTTTCCTCTGTTTCTTTCCATTTCCCTGATTTCAGGTGTCTGTTTCCAAGGATTTATGCTGCTGCTAAATGTGAACTCTGTTATTTGCTGGCATGATGAAAGCTGAAAGCTTCTTCTCATCTCTAATGGCATTCTGCCAAAATATTCTCTGACAAAACTTGGGCTGATTCACAGATCAGAAGTTCAAGAAATTGTCATAATCTAACCTCGCCACTTGTATAAAATGTGCCATAGTCTTACCTTCTCTTCCTATATTAAGCTCTCAACTTTCTGGCAATCTTTTGATATTGCATCCAGCCCTGATTTAAAGAAGCAGATGACGGAAAATTCATAGCATTCCTTCATGAGATGATAAATAACTAGCTTCCTTCACTGTTAGAAACTGCATGGCTTGTTTCTAGTTTGAATTTGTTTAATTTTAACTTCCAGCTGTTTTATCTTCTTATACCTTTGCCAATAGCTTGAATGTGAAAGCATTTGTTAGCACAAGACGTTACTACAAGAATAAAACATGACACCAGATGACTTGCATTGATCTCAGGTTAACTCTGTTTGGTGTTTCTGGGATTACAAATTATAGAACCAAAACACAGAGAAGCAGAACAATTTTTGCAGAGGCTGGTGAACTCAAAATACACACACTTCAGACATTCTTAAGGCTCGATTCTTCCTAGAGCTGTCAGAAAGCTGATTTTCAATAACTTGGCCCTGATAAATGAAAAAAAATGCATTTAGATTTAAGTTGTCCTTATGGACAATATTGTCTGTACTCACATTTTGGCTTTTATTTATTAGGCTCTCCTTGTTCACGTAAAGATTTTTTTTTTCTGATTCTATTCATGCTGGAGAGGAGGATGGGGAGCAGGAGAAGAAGACCATAGTAGCAGATGAAGAGGAAGATATTAAGGAGAATTTCACCCATAAGGAGAGTTATTTTCTAGTGCACACCACCAACTGCTCTAGATTCACCTCAGAAACTGTAAAGTTGAATGTGAAGTGATCTTGACAGACCGGGGAATCTGCCCTTTTGTGTTTAGCATTTTGTAATAAGCGTCTCTGAAAGCAGCACACAGCACGCCTGTATATTAATCAAACCTGTCTTTCAGCAATTAAAAAAAAAATTCTGTAAAGATACTGCAATGAAACTGTAAAAAAGAAAACCAACTGGATTTTAGAAAAAAACCCCACAAGTTTGTGTTGACTTATGTTGCCTCACTCTGTGCTCTAAGCAGACTGATAAACTGGTGACTATCGCATCGACATTCAAATCTATAGAACACTTGCAACATCAGTGGATTTTGAGACTGGTAAGTTATTGCTATTTTAATGTCTGAATTCTACGTAAAGAAGATGAAAAAGACATGTCTTGAAAATTGGAAAAGATATGTGTGTATCTGAGAAGGAAAGAAATGCTTCAAAGTACCACAGCAGCAGGAAATATCAGGACACAAAGCCAGTAGTGAAGTAATACGAAGCAAATTCAGGATATTTTGAATCTACTTCAGCTGTAGTGAACACCAGGAAAGGCATGAACTTTTGTCTTTCTGGCATTCTCTCAAGACATTCTGGTCCTGCTTTGTGGAAAGCCTATCCTGGTAGCCTTGCATGCCATGATAGCCGTCTGGCTGTTCAAATACAAATTGGAAAGATCTGTGCCCATTAAGAAAAGATAAATGCTTAAAGTAATGCATATTGATGTCTTCAACTTTAACTGTTGTCTGCCTGGTTAATGAATGTTTGTTATAATATGCTATATATGTAGGGAATTTAGTAATTCCAAAAAAAAGATGGAAAAATATAATAAAAAACCTGAGAAAAGGATGAAGGGTAAAGAACAAGATCCCATTGCTTATTCTGTGTCTTTCAGGTTTTTTAAGGAATACAGTCTATTGAGAATATCAGGGAAAATAAGTGACTTTGATTTTTATGGTGACAGAACTTTAATGAATGATATCTGCACTTCAGTGACATAAAGAAAGTGGTTTCACTTCTTAGTTTAAATGGCTGTACTTCCTTGCTAAACAATCCTTTTATAATTAGTGACAATTCCAAAAATAAAAAAAATATACTTTGTTGAATACTCCATGTTCTTAACACTACTACATTACCTTTTTCAAATCTACATCTGAGGCAACTATTTTTAGGTCATTTTGTTAGCTATTATGCTAGAGGTATAGTATGTTGTTACAGAACTGAATTTTAAAGAAATTAAAGTAATGAATACATATTTTAGAACGGGCCATAGAGCTTTTGTACATTAAGCGACTACACTAGCACTACATTAACCCTATTAAAGGTAATTTTTCCAGCTCATTGGTGATTGGCATTTGGTACTGATGTTTGAAGAATTGCCATTGCATTGATTTTATTCTTTGCCTCTTCAATAAAGTGCGGAAGAAGTGGCAGAGGCAGAAGTTAACTGTCCTTTGGTAAAGCCATTAAGCACTTAAGGAAAAGCTTTGAATATTTAAACCATCCAAAAATCTTTAAGGACATTTTATATGTTTTTAATTTTGCAACATTTTATAGGCTTGAAAAAGTCCCACTAGTATGAATACATTTACATTTGATTGGTACAACAAAAAAGACCAAGTTAAGATTACAAATGCCACATTTGCACTCACGGAATAACGCCATCTAACAACAGAAGTTTTGATAAATATTACCGTACACCCTTCTCAAAGACGTGAGTCAGGGTACAGGCTAACAACACAGTGTAGTAGGCCACCTGGTGGTCAAATTAGCTAATTATCCATTTTAAACCAACGCAAAATTAGAGGACCATACAAAGAGAAGATAATCATGAAAGAAATGCATAAACCCATCAACTAAAGCCTATTGGAACGATTGTAAGTATATATAAAAGAAAGTGTTTCTTCATCTTATCTTAGGTTTTCTGGGAGTGGTCACTGCTTGAGGCAGGATACCAAGGTTGACTGAGTAATGTTTTCTTGCGGTAAAAACAAGCAGCAGCTAAGTTCCTAGGCTTTTCCATGCTGCTTTATAAAATAAGGTTCCACAACAGGTCACTCTATCACACTATACCCCTCAGCTTCCTAGGCAAGTCCAGTCTAGGGACTGGATCAAAAAAACCGCATAACTGTTTTCCAGGAGCTTCTCAGGGAAGCTCTCTGGGTACACAAAAATATGTTGTCCAACACCACTACTTAAAAAGATGTAGGAACTAAAACTACTGTGCCCACAGATCTGGGTCCAAATGTCTTATAGCCACATACAAAGCAATGACAACAGGCATCAGTGCAAGCTATTGTTGACGCTGTACATTCAGACTCACAAAAGAAGGGAATATGAATTGTAAGGTCACTGCTGACTAGTGACAAGTAACTGAGATGCCTGAACAGATGAGTTAAGGTCAAAACTTCAGAAAGATCCTCAACTGTTGGATGACCTGACAACTAGGGATCAGAACATGGGAGAGTGCCCGGTTTTGAGATGTACTCAATCAGAATCTGCTGGTGTTAAAATCTATAGTGCTAGAGTAACAAATTCTGCCCTGGCAGATTAAGTCAGCAAGCTAAAAGACATAGCTACAAAAAGAATTCAAAGACGCAGCAGTCCTGGAAGAACCGGGAAAAAGGACCATATGCTTCAGGAGGGAAGATTTTAGAAAGCGCTAGAGAGCAAAGCAGTATGCATGTGACTGGAAATGGTGGGTGTTCTGTGCTATTTTCAGTCTTATAAAACCATAAATATAAATATAAAAGCCTTTTCTCATAAGACCTCTACAGCAAATTTGCACACAAATCATATGCATGATCTAACTGGTCAATGGTGATTTTAATCAAACTGAATACCTAAACCATCAGCTCTCCCATCACTGTAGGTGTCCGCATTTGGAGGTTACCCAGACAGTGAAGAGATGTTCAGAACACATATAGGCACCCATGAGCATAACAGCTTTTAAATGATGTGCAAGTTGTTATAGTAGTATATTTCTAGTGACTGATTTGAAGGGAAGGAAACAGGGGAAATTGGTAGAAGATTCATTTTCTGGCATGAACTCACTTGGGTAAAGTGCAGGAAATATATTTCCTCACTGTTTAAACACGCAGGGACAAACCAGAAAATTTAAACTACCATATGAGCGTGCCTCAGCACCGAGGTCAAGATTTCCTACCTGCTGGTTTACCACGGCAATGAAGAGCACTGTCTGTGGGAATGGTTAGTCCACAGAGAGAGAACATCCTGCCATTCAGCCAAGAAATAGCTTGCGGGACACATGGCTTTTAAAAGAGATGCAAAAAGCTCCTCACACATCTCACCTATCCCCCCAATAAGCAATTCTGCTTGCTGTTGCCTGTTGCAGTTGGCCAGTGATATTCTACCTCCTTTTTAATCTAGCTTCTAACAGGATGTGTTGAATTTTAATTAATGTGAGCCAAACAGAAACATTTTCCACGAAATACACATTTTATTGCTTAATATTTTACTACACTGAGTAACTTTGAAATGTGCCAGGAATAGCAAAGCTCACTTATTTAGCATTTGTGCTGTTAGACGAAATACACGTCTATAGATATGAATCTTACAGACAACTGAACTAAATGAAGATATGTGTCTTTAAACAGCATTCTCTTTGCTTTCAAATATATTAAGTTCCTAACTATGCTAATCTGCTTTTATGGAGGACTGAGTACTCTTCATTATTTTGTAGAGATACATCCAGCACTTGAATTGAGTTTAAAAAAAAAGTGGAGTGTGGGTCTGTCTGCAGCTGGAGGCAGCAGGTGGTGTCTTAAAGGTGAGATATAGCCCATCAGATAACGTGTGGCACATTACCTCTCCTGGAAGACAAGCGCATTGTGCATGTGAAGGGAGCAAGATGTGCTGTTTCTTCTGGACAAGACAGAAATTCCTAGTTTCACTGATTTCAGAAACCAGGATCTCTGTTGGAAGGAATGCTATTTTCATTCTTACTTACCCCTACACTCATTCACTATTTCTACCATGGTGTGGGGAAAAATGACAGGGGAGATGCTACAGGAACTCTCTATCACCAGGAGATCCTCCTAAAGCTCTGCAATTCTGTAATGACGATACTCCACTTCTTTAAAGTGGAAGACCACAGCTCAGTCCCTTGAAATAGTCTTACCATTTAAGAACTGGCATCTTCGCCCCACCTTTTATTTGCCCTTGGTCCTTTAGCCTTTTTTTTGAGTCGCTCTGTATTGACTATGGCAAAAATCCATAGGCTTTTGCCAAGCGTGCAAAAATTTTGTAAAAACAGTTGTTTGTGAAAGACTGGACTGTCCTTCTGACAAGTGTTCTGCCTGTTTTCTGAGGCGCTTCTGGTTTCTCACGGCCAGCAGCAAAGTCCTTCAAAAATCAACGGATGCCACCCACTGGTGACTCAGTTTCTGTCAAGTTTTCTGCATTTACATTAATACTCCTGTCCAGGCTTCCATTTAGGAGTTGCTTATGGATTGCCTCTTCTTTCACATTTCTGTTTCTTATGTTTAGATTGCCATGAGCTGCTCGCTAGAGGAAGGGTGCCTAGTCCGTATTACACTGGAATACCTCTAGAGGCTCAGACTGATGAGCATAAAAGCCTACAGACACCCGACAAAATACGCAGCGAAAGAGTGACTGTGTTGTTCATTCAGATCAATATGTCAAAATGTGTTTTTACATCACAGTGAACACTATTGCCCTGAAAAAAATTTGTAATGAGTCCCAGGGTTTCAGCATTTTGTTCAATGATTTTGGAATCGGCTTACTCAAAGGTTTTCTGACCATTAGTAGATCATTTATCCGCTCCGCATTACTTTCTGTGGGTGCATGGCCATCCTGCTTTGCCACATTGCCTTTTTCAGCAGTTTTACTAGACTAACAGAATTTTCTTTTGGTGGACTCTAGGGTGATTTGTGGGGTCTTGTGCTAACTTCAATTTAACACCTAAGTGCTCATCTTCTCCAAGTATGTTATAGTCAGCTAAAATGCTAGGGAGCAATCACAGAGACTTTCCTGTCTCTTTCAGGTACCGCTTTGAATGTTGCCTTCCAATTGAAACCAGAGCTTGTACAGACCTGTGGCTACGGGTGCGTAGAATTCTTGTAAAACAACTATAGTAAACTTTAAGTGATGACATCTCTTATTTCAGGGGTTCCTTGTTGACTGACTGCATTTATCCACTGGTCTCATAATGATTTCATTGCACATCTGCAGTGCTTGGTTGCATCTCTCCAGTCTAATTTTGCTCCTTATCAGTGTTGCACTGCAGCTGGCTCCACAATCCAGCTGGTATCAAATTAGTCATTGATCTAATAGCATAGTTGCAAATATAGCATTTGAATGCCTGGCAGCCTTCTGCATTGCCAGAACACTGAGAATCTTTAGATCTGCTTAAGTCACATTACAGATATCTCCTTCTTCATTAAAACCTTAAATTCTCAATGGTTTCAGACACTGTATTTAAATTTCAAAGGTAACTGCAATATTCAATCTGTCTGCCTGGCTCTTTTTCTCAAGAACATTTTTCCTTCTATTTTCATGTTGCCTGTTACGCTACATATGTTGCACTAAAATGCCTACATTTTCAGCCAGTCTGCCTCTGCCCTGCTTCATGGGTTCTTTTGACTTACACCTATGTGTGTGTTCTGCTGTTTCTGTTTTGGCACTTCTCTGGTTAGTTTGGCCACTGTCTGGAGGCATATATTAGATTGGCTTTACTGTAATGTCTTCCCTGTGAATGGGAACTGTGTATTTCACAAGTGATCCTGCGGAAGAGATACAATTAAGAAATGTTTTATGTCTCCAGTTACACATGGGTGCCCTAGTTCCTGGCACCATACCATATCCCCTTTTTTGTTTCTGGTATTGGTTAAGAAAAGCTTTTTATAGCTTTAAATTTACTTAGCATTATTTGTATCATTCTGATAAATTCTTTTTAGAGACTAAAACATTGTTTCTGTTGCCTCAAGGCAAAGCATTTTTTTTTTTCCTGGAGTTCCAGTTTTCCTGGTGCTCAGAGTCTCTGCTACCTATGTCCTATGATATTTAGGTGGTTTTTACCCAAGTAATCACAGACAATTTCTTCCTTTCTAATGTGACTATTGTCTCAGATCTCATATGCTACATTTGGGGAAATAAGATGGAAGAATTTAATATTTCTGGTCTTAAACTGGCTCTATTCACTCCCTTGATTGATTCTTGAATTTTGGCAGGCCCAGGGAGCCCAGACCAACAGTCTTCATCTGCAGTGAAACCTGCTCCCTTGTGTCCAATCCTCTGGGCTCCATGAGTTAGTTACCAAACTACTGTGTGTATTCATGAGTTGAAGAGGAACTGCTGTTTGGCCATATTTACAAAAAAAATCAACCCCTATGTTTATTAAAACTGAATCAAACATGTATCTTCCTACCCATTCTAATTTTTAGTAGACATCTTCAATTTTACCCTCTACCTATCAAGGAAACTAACTGCACAGAGACTATAAAGCTCATACAGCACAACGGCCATAGCATTTAACCATTACTGTGAGTAAGAGGGAATGGACAGAAAGGTCCGTAAGGCACGCAGAGGCAAAGGTGGAAAAGAGGGGTGATTTTCATCACCTGCGTTATTCTCTCTCTTTTTATTTATTTATTTGTTTAATTATGTATTTATTTTAAAAATTACTTGTTTCAGTCTCTGGTGTAAACATCTTACATATTCCAGTAGATAGCTAACAGAGACATCTAAAAACCACAACTGAAAATTAAATCAGGTAGAAGTTGTAAAAGTAGAATTTTTCTTTAACCCAAGCTTAAGCAAGAAGGAAACTAAATATTTTCAGAAAGAACGTTTTTCTACTTTCTTTTTTTTTTTTTCTGGGACCTGGGGAAAAAAAAGGCAAAAATCTTCCCAACTCACACTCTGAGGCATTTGACTATTGACTTGCTGCAAAAAAATGAACCCTGACTATAAATTACATACCCTTACTGAAAAAGCAAAACAATAGAGATGAACGTTTTGAGGCAGCAAAGTGGGATCCCATGACTAACTACTTCTCACCTCTGATGGTGTTTATTTGATCTCTCCACACATGTTAACGCGCTAACAGATCTTAGGAATTATTGCTCCACCTGCATAGCAGACACATAGTCCTCCTTGATGAAGGCCAGCAAAACCCACATATGTCAGTCTCAATACATCATTCAAAAAGGCTAATGTTCATCTTTAGAAAGTTACCACCTGAAAAACTCAGCAATTTTGTATCTATCATCTCCCATTTCTAAGAAAAATCAACTGGTAAAGCAGAGATGATCAAACTCCCGTGTAATGTCTGTCAAAATCTGGATGCATCACAGCAGGGTTGCAAACTGGAATATCGCAAAGACATGACACAATGGTACTAAAAACCCCTCTTTTCATGATAACTGAGAGTCAGTGAGAGGTAACGTCGAGTGAGGCTGATCTTCATAACTTCTTTATACAATCAGTGGAGAAAGAGATAAGAGAGAGAAAAGGTCTCTTCTGAAACTATTTCAGAGTGCTCAACTTAAGCTGCTGCTCTGAATCACCTAGCTCCTTTAGTAGCCAAAATTAGTCTTCACAGATGACCCCTTGTCTCAATGTATGGGGAAACTACAACCTTCCCCATAGCCTTCCCTGCAGCCTGCGACCGCGTGTTGCTGGTCTGCTCAGTGACACAGCTGGAGTATGTCCCACCCATCTGTAACAGCACCTGTCATTCTGCAACAATGGGATGTGAAGGGCGCCACTACTGTCTTCCCCCCAGAGCATCTCTCCATAGAGCCACCTCTAACATTTATAGTTCATGATCACTGAAATTCTAAGGTAACCATGTTTTCTGCAATGCTAAAATATTAGCGCCCACAAGAAATTAAGAAGCAGCACAGGTGTTTCTCCCTGGCCATAGGAGGTGGCTGGAGCCTACCCTAGGACCCCATTGAACCTGATGCAGCCACAACTGCAACTACGAATGAAATCATACTGATTGCTTATTTTACCTTGTTAGAATGAGAAGTTAGCACAAAATGCTGCAGCTGTTTTTAGTATGATGCCTTAAAAATGTATACACGCAATGTAAAAACTTCACCTAACCTTAAGTGTGTAAAAAAGTTACAAATACAGACAAATACATATTTTATATTGATATTTTATGTATTTTCAATACATAAATATTATATAGAATAAAAATATGAATAAAATACATACACAAATAGAAAATCATGAGTTATAAACTCGTATACTTCACTGCAACTTATTTCTTATAATTTAGATATGTATGCATTGAATGTATTGCCACTGCAAGGTTATTGAGATTTAGTGAGTTTGGGTTTTATACAGAAAACCTGCTACAAAGGTTTTCTGTGTTCATTTGTTTTTTATTTATTTTTTAAAAAGAAACATTACAGAATCAATTATTTATAAGGTACACTGATGAGGAGTAATTGGGAAAGAAAATAGTATTTTCTGTATTATGTTTATGAAGAAAAACATCACAGTTAAAGCACATAATTCCTATAAGTTTAGAAAAAATAGGAAAGTATATTAAAAATTGGCAACTAACATAAGGAATAGGGTAATACTATTGCCCCATATATTTTTGTTAGTGATTTTTTTATCTGTATCCCTGTAAAAAAGCCTAATCCACCAAGCTGCTAAAAAACCAAGAACATGTCCACACACAACTTCAAAAGTTATGTTGTTGTTGTGTTCTTAACCCTTCTAATTTTACCTTACTTCAATCTTCCACTGGTGAGACCAGTGGAAGGCAGTTTCAGAGCAGACGCACGCACAGACACGCCGCACAGAAGGTGGTTTGTCACAGTGTGGGGCTAAACCTGTGGGACTCCCTGAGGCAGGATGCTGTGGCTTCTGCAAGGTTATGTGGGCTCAGGATTACAGGACAACCTCATGGAAGAAAAATATCTGGAGACCTGCATAGGACACATTATTCTCTGTCCGGATAGGGCCATTTTTATGTTATATAGTCATTGTATAAGATCTTAAAGGTAGTACATGGTTTCACAACCCAGAACAAAGGCTGTGAAATATTACACTAAAGGTTCTGAGATAGTGTGAGGAAGTGTGATAAAGAGAAACCAGTCCTGCCTGCTTTGAATTTCTTTATTTTTATAGAGCTCTGACATCCCTTATTTGGCTTTATTGTATATGAGACTATATGAGTGAATTGTGAGCGCAAATTTACAAATCACTTCATGGGATGTTTTTAGTCAGCTCATTCATATGAACTTTCACAAAATCTGCTGTAATATATTAAATACTAGCATCAGAGTAGGCAGCTTCTAGGACTCTGCACTGCTTACATGTGGTCTGCATGTGATCCAGTGTGTCAGGAAACAAGAAAATACAGATAACCTAAGCTCCTTTAGACAAATGGATATAGTTTTGAAAGGTTGTGCTAAGAACAACATAATTGAGAACATGCCCATGTTTTGGAGCCTCATATGGCCTCTTTACTCGGTCCAGGGTATTGAAAAACATTGCAGCACTGGTATTGCTGTCCCCAGTGTTTGACTGCACGTATAACAGCACATGTATAACACCTTTTCTTAGGCATTCTTGGTCCAGTGATTAGGCCAAAGTGCTGCTATACTTCAGCTATTCTTACTTGCTCTTTAGAGAATGTGAATAATTTAGTATATCTGAAACTAATCTTGAGCCCTTTCTATCTTGTTTGGACACTAGGCAGTCCTAGCGTATAGAAAGCAATGAAGGTTGTAACTTTCATCATCCTTTGGGGTAAATCAAGGTGCCATGTCCATTTTTTAAAAACTAAAAATGCTTGATGAAGAGAAAATGGCTTTGGGCAATTTACTGCTGGACGGACGCACTCAAACCGCCACAGCTGAGCGTGCCAGTCCATTGCTTCAGTGCTGAATATTTGACAACACTTCAAGGTCTCACTGCTTGGGACCTTATCCTACCATTTTACACCAGCAAGGGCACAAAGACAGAGCATGTGGAGTTGACTAAGATGCTTGACGTGATGACTGTAAATTGTCCACGTTTTGCAGCTGTAGGAAGGAATGGTGATGACAGCTATGTGGTACACATTTACTTGTGTTTGAAGTCGAATGCCTCTTTCATTCTAGACACACTGCTTTAATCTCCCAAAAGCTGTGCTGGCTTTTGCTACAAGCTCAGTAAATACTGCTTTGCTACAATGTGAAGTTCATCTTCAATGTCATGCTGGGAAGAAATGGGAGAAACTCACTCACTCTTTGTGAAATGCATGAAGGCAATTCTTGCAGAAATACAGGGAGTCTCCATAGAAATTACAGCACTGCCTTTAAAAACGCATGTTTACATTTGAAATATATTATGGAAGCAACCAAGAAAATGTAAAAATATTTTTCATATTCTTTCTTTATCCGTTCTCTAGACTTACTTTGTAATTCTGTAGACATGGTAATCAGTGTTTTCCTGTTGTAATTATATAAGACATTAAAACTTATAATTTATCTGCTTCAAGTAAGACTTTTTGCCAACCATAATTTTCTTTTCTGCTTTTTAAAATACAAAATTTGCCAGAAGTAGCAAGGAATTTAATCATATTGCAGAGTTAAACATATGGACCACTGAAAAATTAGCTGGTTGTTATAGGATGTGTCACAAAGGAGTTTTCACTCTGTTCTCCAGTGTAACCGAAGCGAAAATACTTGTGTAGAAAAAGTTAACCAATTTTATCACCCCTGCAATAAGAGACCAGGAAACTTTGCTGTGTCAGGTCCTGAACTCATTTAGTTGATGTTCCAGTAGCAGTCAGATTTTTACTGCTGGTTGCGGTATCGGGCATTTTTGAGACCTCTCATACAAACCAGTTCATTTTCCTACCTAGTGTGGAATGGCATAGAGGTTTTTAATCTGTTGGGGAAAAAAACCAACCAGCCGACCATATGGAAACTACTGAACTTCAAGAACAACCGTAACCAAAGTCAGAGCTTCCTGCAAAACTTAGCTCAGTCAATTTTACTATACATAGCAGTTAAAAACATACTATAATGTCAAAGGCAAGGAACAGCTTCCATTGAGGCATGTCTCAATCCATGTATGTAGAAATAAGAAAGTGCTGTAATTTACTATTGCCAATTAATATCTCCATTGATGTTATTTGGCAGAATATTCTTTCTCTTTTTAAAAAAAGTGTTACATGTGCTTTGTCAGATAAAATAAAAGCTTTCACTTTGTGACATAATTTGCTAATAGCATTAGAGTCATATTTCAAAAAGGTGGTGATTTTTGCAAGTTAGCCTAAAAGTTTATCAGCAAACTATAATGACTATTCTGATTGCAATTAAAAAGCCCTCCCAAATGGGTCAACACACCTAAGTGCTATCTGCAATCATTTAGATTTTAACAACATGGTTATTAGTTATTATCAGGCTGCACAATGAGATATTGATTACTTTTAACCTTTAGATCTAAGAATTCAGGAAAAGCCGAGGTAGTAGCACAGCCTACCTTTCCTGTCTGGTAAACTTATGGCCTTTAGTGGAATTCTAATGATTCCTATTGGCAAGGCAAATCTGAAATTAGTTTATTCTCTTGGCTCAAACAGAAATGATGACATATCTAAAAATACTGCATACATAGCAGATTTGTAGTTACTAACTACAAGGGGCTCAATCCTGCAGTGTGCTGAGAGCTTCCTCCGAAGTAACCATCATCATCTTCTAACACTGTTTTAGCAGCTCTGTGCAGGCACTGACAGATTACCCGACAGACAGAAGGCATCCCGGACTGTGCAGAATACACGGTGTAGGAGCAAAAATCTTCACATTTTCCAGTTTATAACCAATCCCCTAAGCATATTGTCCAAATATATGACTCTACAGGCTGTTAAACTTTTAATAAGTTTTCTTTATACAGAAAATCTGCTTGAAATAAAGACTGAACTCAATGTGGCTTCACTAGGTGTGCAGGACTCGTTTTAAATGGAAGAAAGTAATCCAATTAAACTAATCTGTTTTACAAGTTAAAATGATATGAAGCACATTAATTGATCCTTAAAGGCTGCTGCTATTTGAGCCCTCTCTCTGTTTGCACAGCATTTGGAACCGCTTTGCCCATTTGTATCCTCTAAGAGCAGAGAACTCAGTCCCCCCGTTCAGGAGAATTATGGGCAAGAGAAACATATAACTGTTATGTGTTAGATTAATTTGCAGAACACTTGGCATTATTATTGCCAAGTAGTCAAATTGTTCCAAGTTGTTCCGGAAGGTTGTTATTAATAGTATGTTTTCTGAGGAAAGTTCTGTCTACTTTTGGAACTGCATTTCTGTTGCCAAGGAAACTCCTTGAAGCACAGCATTCTAGGAGCACACTGCTGCTTTTGTTTGCCAGTATCCTATTCATATCATCTAAGTAAGCACTTTACATACTTCAGCCTTCAGTTTCAAATGTTTAAGTTTTTATATATTTATATTACCGCATTAAATATAGTTTGCGCTTCTTTTTAAACTCGGGGACTCTTGTAAGATTATTTTAACAGTTGCATTAAAGGACAGGACTTTTTTTTTTTTTTTTTCCACAAGTTTGCAATAAATTAGTTTTAATTTGAATAATAGCTCCATAGGTTATAGCACTAGTCCTTAAGTGTTAATTATCTTTTCACTCTGAAATTAATGTAGTCATTTCCTACTGACTCCTCTACACCATTATTGAAGTGCTGAGGAAAACATGTCATTGAGTTCTGAGCCAGAACTGTTGTTGTGATTAATCCTGGTCACATGGCCAATCTCTGCCAAAAGGAGATCACTGAAAAAAGGTGACAAAGACAGTGATTTCCTGTCAGCAAAGAGTACGACAGGGCTGTCTAGAAGTGATGCAAATGAGGGAAACTTTCACCACGGTTTGTTTGATCCACTCAGGGCCACAGCACGCTGAGCCAGCGCCAAAGGCACAATGGAGCAGCAGCACACCCAGAGGAGAAAAGGAACTGCACCTTCCGAGGAGGGAGAGCTTCCAGTAGGGAAACAAAAACTGCTGGGAGACTTTTTCCCCCCTCAACTTTTTTTGAAAGGTATCCTTAGCTTTTGATGTGCATTTTCATGTTATTTAATACAGAGAACCACTTCCCTTTGCTGAAATAGTTTGGCAGTTAACCTGCTCAAAAGCCGTGTCAACTAAATGTTTTCCAAATCTTTGCGCTACTACAGAAGGGTCTTTTTCCATCTATCACGACCATCGCTGCTGAAGACTTACTAGTGCAAGACTTACAGCTTATGCAGTTTGTATTAAAACCACCACACATTACTGGTAATCAGACAGAAAAATATCATTTCTTTTATTTGATATTTTAAAATGTTTAGTTAATTTTATTCTGAACACACTAACAATTTTAACAATCATACTGTACTTATTTAAATGGGGTTTTAATCTAACACAATTAAGTTTTGCTATTAATCTTCTGAGGAAAATGGAAAGGATTATCATTAACTTTTCTGCCTAGTATACTCATTTCTAATCTCCACAGTTCCTGTAAATACTGATTTGCTTCATTTTTGAACATTCAAGGTACAGAATTACTCAAGTTCCCACTAAAGGGCTAATTAGCAGAGTTTAAATTCTTTGGGTTTGATCCTCCAGTAACGGCATATGAATACAGCTGAAGTCAATGCAACTTCTGTGTACTTAGAGCTTATGAGATCAGGCTCACATGCAGTAGATTAAAATGAAATAAACATGATACATTTGGCATTAAACTGAGCTATTACAGCAGTACAAAGAAGCGAGAGTCCAAAAACATGGAAATGCCCCTTTTAATTTTTTCTTCGTTAATAGATAAAGCATTAGAGGACAAATAAACTGTCAGCAATTCATTCCGTGACTGTCATTTTATCAAACACTAGTTGATTTTCAAAATCATTAGCTAGTTTAAGACTCCAAAGCTGAAATCATTTAGGGCTATGGGGGAGCACAGTGAGCAAAAATAGTTCTCTCTTTTTGTCAATCTTTGCACTAAAATCTAGGAAATCTAGAGGAAGTTATACATACATATTCAGAGTTTAAGAAAATAAATAGGGCTGTGCTGCTCCTCTTACATTAAGGGAAAAATAAAACCTAGTTAAAGAGAGATAATAAGGATCCTAATAAAAAATGATGAAGCTCCTGGAATATTACAAAACAAAATTAAGCAGAGAGTTGACTTAAATCTATATTAAATCTGAAAATAGAGTTCTGGGAAAACAGTCTAACCATGAAAATACATTTTATTTTCCCATATGCAATTTTAGCAGTTATATATTACGTTATGCTGCTTTAATGTATGCTTTTCCCTTCCGATTTACCTGTTTTATCATTGCTCCTTCCCATTCATAGACTCCTTAGGGGCAATGATTACTGTTGGTAATAGGGATACCACAGCAGGTTCCCTGGCAGAGGCGGCTTGCTGAGCTGGCTCAGAGCTGCAATTACTTGTCAGCTCAATAACTGAGAAGAGGGATCTGCGGGTTTAGGAGAATCCACCAAAATGCAGAGGGTGCAATTAGCAGGTTCACATATGAAGCTGTAACTGATAAAGAACGACTGAAGCAAGACCTGTGTTTTCATAACACCCCACATCATTGAGGAATTCTGATAATAATAGCTGCCTGAATTTCTCTGTGCTACAGAGAAATTTCTTTCCCTACAGACCAGAATGGCTGTGTTCACTGTGAAGCGCAGGCAGCGCTCCTGCCCCTTAGCTGTGAGCACCAGACCATCCACGACTCTGTATAAAAGCCTCCAAATAAAAAGGGTGTCACGATTGATTAGAAGAGAGGTTTACTAGGCTAGTTTTATAGAACCGTTAATACTGTTTTTGAGGGCATGATTCATTGTTACGCGGATCTCTGAAATTAAGGATGATAAAGACCTAGTGATTTATCTGATCTCTCCTTTGCTAGTGCAGAATTGTTCCCTCAATTACATTTGCTAATGTTTTCTTTTGTCTACTTTTAAATGTCTGAAATTACGGGGCTTTCAACACTTCTTCGGAAGGTGGTTGGTTGTTTTTTTTTTTTTTTTTTGAAAGGCTAATAGATCTTAATGGTATGCACTCAAGCTTTTTACGTCACTTGCAAATACTCCTCCTGCTTTATGGACACTCCTTAGTCATCTCTTAACCAAACTCCACATTTCTAGTTAAGTCCTTCCTTCAATCCTTAACAATTTGCTTGCTGTTTCACTAGACAGGTGTATGCAGAGAATATTCACCGCGGGAGGGCAGGCAGCCTGTTCCTACCCTTCTTCAAGTGGTTTTGCAGTGACCAGATAGGTACTTTTGAGATGGGGGTCTATTAATGACTGCAGAGCAAATAAGCTGCCTGTGCTCTGGCAGCAGTGCTGGTTTGCCTGTGCTGCACAGGCTCAGCTACTCTCTCTGGCATGAACTTTCTGCTTTTGGAAGTGTCATGCCTATCGTAATACAGAATTTCATAATATTAAGAGACTATTACTTCCCATTTTGAACATACAATATTCGTCATTTTGCTACCATACCGTACTGCAAACTAATTCTTAAATTATCGCCCTCTTCTATTCTTCTCACCATGCATTATTGTACCAGCGTTACCATCTATAATTATTCTTAACGGTTACATTTGGATATTGGAAAGGGAAGTAACCTTAATAGCACCTAAAATACTCAGGCTGGCTGCTTAAGCTTTGTTCCTTTTCATACTGATGGATGGATTGTTTGCTTAAAATGTATGTTTATTGATTTCTTTAGTATAGGACTAAAACTAGTAGTTAGATTAGGCATGGTACAAGCTGGTTTTATAAGGACAGGCACTACCAAAACATCTTATTTTAGATTCGCAAGAAACTTTTTACCCATTCATGACATTGTTTATTTCTGAGCCTAGCCAGGGCCAGGACTGTTAATGTATGATTAAGTCTGATTAAGTATTTAGAAAGGTAGGAAAAAGACATTAGCAAAAATAAGAAATAATTGTCAAAGCAAGAAATGAAGGCCACTGAATTAAACTCACTTGCAGCCTAAAACAGTTTGGACCTGAACCACATTTCCATTTATAAACATATTTTAACTCATGTGACAATCCTTTCTCACTGGTTGTTTTAAATAAAAGAACTAAAAGTAGAAAGAATAAAAGGCAAGACGACCATCAAGAAATTAGGATGCCAAAGCAAGAAAAAACAAACTATATTTAAGAAATTATCAAATCATGCAATCAGAGAAGAAAGAAAACAACTTCTATTTGACCTTGAATGTACCATTTATTCGATAAGAAATAAAAAAAAGCTAGAGGGTAGTTGTTTCTTGTCATTATACTGTTGCTGATTCTGTGGTTAGTTATTAATTTTATTTTTTATGATTCACAATCTGCTCTTTGAAATATGCCATATGCTCAAAGCAATTCAAGGATGACAACTGTCAGAATTACTCCAATAAAAATTGCCTAAATGAGGAAGATTTACTGCAGCCTGATATTTCTGTCGAAAGCCCCTCCTTGCTTTCCCCCACCGCCCCTCAGACCCGCAGACTACAGCTTCTCAGACACACAGTGAAGCTTGAATCAATTTTAGGATCAAATCACACATTTTGGGGAACTTCTTAAAAGTACTGTCTATCTAAAAGAAGTGATAAAGCTTCTGGGCTAAGGCTGCTATGATAAATAAGAGAAACTGTGTGTATATGTGTATGCATGTGTATGCATGTGTGTGTGTATATATGTTAGATGAAGAATCTATGCTCAATATGCAAGTTCATAATCATTTTGCTGAAATCACAAGCAAGTGCGATGACTTAACATGACAATGTCTGCTTTATGTATAACTAATAAAAATTAAATTGGAAGAGTCCTGTATCCTGGCAGCAGCAAACCAAAATCAAGGCAAATTTCTTTCTTTCCAGAAAAGGTCTGAAAGGTGGATAAAAATCCAGCTGAAAGCTCCAATCAAAACACATTTTGTTAAATGCTACCGTTTCATTTTTTTCCTTCATTTTGTTTCAGTCTATTTATTAATGCAGTTTCATTTATTTCTATTCATCTTGAAGACAAATCTTTGTCCTTCTATAGAATTACACCAAATAGAATGTGATAAAGGGAACTTTCTTGCAATTATGATGTCGGTGCAGCCTGTCAGCGCACAGGGGATGGAAATGAGGTTGGGGACAGGGAAGGGAATTCTAATAGACACCATGATACATACAATGAACGCAGCGATATCCTGTGAGAGAAAGACTTGTCAAGCTAATCAGATCTTCTATAGCTAGGTAAAGGCAGTAACGGTAGCGCTAACCTTGTAAAGATGCTGCTGCTGCTCCTCTGACATCATCAGGTCATGGCTGTCCATCACGATGGATTCCATGTCAATCAGCCAATCCCAGAGCTCCTGGTATTCTGAATCAAAGTCCAAAAGGCTGTAGATAAGGAACAAAATGTATTATGCATAAATACTGTGTAGTTGTTAAAATCTTGTATTAGAATAATATATTCTTGAAAACTCATGATGTTCCTAGTTATATTTCTAAAGAGACATTCTGTATTTATACAGAGTGGATGAAAATGAAAACTGAAATCCAATTTAAGCCAGTGCCATGACCTAAATTCAGTGGCTGATGCCAAATCCTGACAACTGTTGGCATACTGCGTTTGCTTCAAAAATTTTGAAATGGAAATCCCCCATAGATGTTGTTGTTTAATGGTTTTTGAAGTGCTGACTTTATATTGAGCAAACTTATGCAACATTCATCTTGATATAATTCATATAAAAATATTATTTTCATCGAGAAATGACTCAATCCATTCAGCCATCCCTCTGCTGTCTGCCTGCCTATCTCTGTAAATATCCTACGTTTATTTTCATGGATGAGTAGCTAGCATTTCAACTTAACGCCTTAAGATAGGCTTGAGTGAATATGGTAAGCCAGTGAGAACTAAGGCCAGATACAGTATTAGACAGGTGTTCCCTACAGACATGTAAGAAACAAAGGTAAGGACAGGAAGTCAAAACAATGAATCCTTGAATAGCCAGCAATCATTAAAATTCAAAGGAGGATCACTACGGTTTTCAACAAAATAAATCATTAGAATAAGGAGCTTAAAAGGATTAATGTGATTCTCTATTGAAAGCCTAGTGAATAAGTAAAGCATAGATTCTTCTAAAACACTGTGATACAAGACAGAAGGTACATGCTGAAAATCTGCACATTCGTCAAAAAGATACCCCTTGAAAAGGGATCTTCAAACTTGCAAAATTGGAACTAACAAAAGCCTTGTCAGTAGTATCAAAAAAACCCCATATTGATCAAACAATAGCGCATGTTCCACTAAAGCTAATTTCTCCAATTATTAACAACTTTTTAAGCAACGTCTTTAAAAAAATAGGAGTCTTTCATCAGAGAAACAATAAACTAAACTCGTTTTTAATGTTATTAATACTATCACAGTTTCAGTTGTTATTAACTAGACTACCATATGCATGGCAATTTTGAAAGCTTATAGATAAAGTTGTGACAAGTAGAACTGTCTTTCTGGAAGCAAGCAAGCAAGCAAGAAGAAAGCATTTGCCTTCTGTGGTGTTACTTTCAATGAGTTGACGACAATGTATAATGCACAAGTGTTGATTTCTGCTTCTGAAGTAACTCTCTAGTTTAATCCACTGTACTTAGTATACTTTTACTCGATAATTTATGAGGTGCACTTACTTAAAATTGCCTGCTGCCCTGGGAAGGTAAGCAGTGATGTTATTATAAAGAAGAGCAAGCATAAAAGGGCAAGTTATTATTGCTGAAACATAATAGCTTCATTTGGAGTTCAGGGCTTTTCTCCTGTTACAGGAGGTATTCGACTGAGATATCATTTTGAAACTAAAATAAAACTAAACTCCATTTTGAATGGTATAATTGCAGTGATACTGAATCTTTCTCCCTTCCTTAGAAAACTATATAACCATTCTGTATCTTCAGTATCTACTGCCCCTTTTTTTCCCTTCTGTCTTATCCAAATATTATCCCAAGTCATAAAACTGACAGGCATTAATTAAAACATATGTTTTATGACATAAGAGACTAGATTTCATTTCATATAAATAATTACAGATTCAGTTGGACTTGGCCAGTTTTTACCAGTGAAAAATCTAAATCAAGATATGAAGATGACAGGAATCAAAGCCTCCATCCAATGTTCGTGACCTGCTACTGCCAGAATGGGATGGGATGCCTTTAGAAACTGCGCCAAGAAGTGAACTGGGATTTTACTATAATGGGCAGAACATGTGCTGGATCCAAACACCTGCTTTGCGTCTATAGAACCACATCTTAGTTACAGTCCAACTTTGTCCATTTATTGGTGTAATAGAATGAATCAGTCCTTTAAAGACACAAAAAAGCACTTTTCCCTGACCTTTATAAAACCCAGATAAGCACTAGGAAACTGCTGAACATTTTGATTTCTAGCTAAAACATGGCTAAAAAAATTATTTTAGCCTGGAGAAAAGGAGGCTGAGGGGAGACCTTATCGACCTCTACAGCTACCTGAAAGGATCATGTAGCGAGGTGGGGGTCGGTCTCTTCTCCCAAGTAACAAGTGATAGGACAAGAGGAAATGGCATCAAGTTGTGCCAGGGGACGTTTAGATTGGATATTAGGAAAAATTTCTTCACTGAAAGGGTTGTCAGCATTGGAACAGGCTGCCCGGGGAAGTGGTTGAGTCACCATCCCTGGAGGTATTTAAAACACATGTAGATGTGGTGCTGAGGGACATGGTTTAGTGGTAATGTGGCATTGCAAAGTTAATGGTTGGACTTGCTGATCTTAAAGGTCCCTTCCAACCAAAATGATTCCGTGATTCTAAAGTTCTAAACAGGAACTTAAACCCAAAATGAAGAGTGAGAGAAACAGGATTCATTGGAAAAAGCCTGGGAAGGGATGCAAAATGTAATGGAGATTTTCCTCTCCCCCCACCCCCCCAGTTTACAGTCTGTGCCTATTTTCTTTTTTTTTTGGTTTTCTGCTGTGAAATAAAGTCATCTGGGAACATTTTTAAGCAAACTGTCTATGGCAGTTATTTGCCTAAGCCTGAAAATAGTGAAGTTAGCCTACAAAGCATCTTCTATGTTGTTGTGTGGGTTTTTTAAATGTGATTACAATATTTTAATAGTTCTAAAATAACTCTGTTATTTTTTAAAAAAAGAGAAAAAAAAGCTTTGTTTTTAACATGAATACCTCACATCTAAATGGATGCATCTACTGATTACTATTAAGTTACTATTTGGAAGAGGATGTAAGTTACTAAACCCCTAAAAAGATATTTCAGAAAATCCAGCAATTGTAGGATCAGTGACAGGTTAAGATTAAAATGTACCTGTTGGTATTTCTGTAGTATATTGAATATTTCTTTTTTTATTCAGAATCTATTTTTTCTGGGCTTAGCAGATCTTTTTTTCATACTGCCACAGGCAGAATCAGGGAAAGCGTAACTTCTGAAATACTGATTTGTGTTACAGATGCAAGAACTATAGAAAAGATCTAATTACGGTTGATTACCCAAATCCACCAATCGCTAAAAAAAGAATAAATTGGGTCATATGTTTATGGCAAAAAAAGATTCTTCCATTAAAAGTACCCAAACATTAGCCAACAAGAATGCTACAACATCAGTCAAAGGGCAGGTAACTACAGCTTCCTTAATATAGGTTTGTTGGTTAATAAGCTAAAACCATTAGCTACATAATAACTGCAATGACATTAAGAAGTATATTTTTATCTTGGTAAACAGGGAATCAGATATGCAGAGTTGCATGTCTAATCCCTTGAACCCTAAACATATTTCTTAAAATGTGGACATCAATTTATTATTTTGAATGAAAATTCATGAGCACCTTTCTCATGAGAAAACCAGTTCGTCTGTGGCATTAATAAATAAACAGGAATGTGAAGCTATTTCCATCAGCATTTTTCCCCATGTTTAACACACACTTCCAGTTTGTATTATTTCTTTGATGGTATAACTCACATGGTATTGAGAAATACTGTAAACACACTGGTATGCTTAACAAAAAAATTCAGACCGACAAAAAGTTCTTTGAAGTTTCTGGGTCATCATTGTTTGGAACTCTTTTCCATACACATGTTTTTATTAGAAGGATATAGGAGAAATCAGAGTTGTGACCTTAACAGCTTTAAAATTGCTTTATATTCTATGCATACTTGAAGCCCCTTTTAATGCATTTATCTCAAAGCCTCATCTGTGAAGGCCCAATGATGACAGGATCCCAGGATCTCTCCTTCATGTTGTGCCATGGTGTTTTAAGTATTGTAACCATATCTCCCAATAGTACCTGTATAAATTCTGCCTTGGCTTTGAGGGGATGACATATCTTCACCCAGATCTGCTATAACATTTTGCAGCTGCTCTCAACTGCCCTTGGTTACCTCTTGCTGCCTGGCTAGCTGGTGTTCTCCTGCAGCGGGTGTTCAGCCTCTTCTCTTTCATTGTCCCTTTAGTCATTTCCATGCAGATACACGAGAACACTCTCTGTCGCTGTTGTAACAGCATCGCTGTTCTGCAGGAAATCTGTTCTTTACACACCCACTGGCATCACCCTTTTCTGCAGATACTTCCCTACCTATCTCAGTCTGGCTACTTCCTACACAGTGTCACCTCCCAAATCTTTCCCCCCACTATATAAACAATTTTCCATCTACTACAGACGCTCTTCTTTCTCCTAGGTGAAACTTCCACAACAGCTAATGGATAGATACCCTAATTTTCCCAGTTGTGTAAATGGCCCCGTCTCTGTAGAGATCTCAGTCTCTAGTTAGGTCATCCTACGGTGGAATTTCTGTCCCCAGTTTTTTGTCCCCAGTTTTTATGCAGTAGGGAAATGTTGTATCATCTGTATTTTCAAAGAGCCGAAAGGCATTTCCATTGTGTTCAATACAATACCTCAGACTAGTTCAACTGGAAGTTTTCCATCTGAATTCAGCCCACCCCAACTTCTGTAATGGCTGAATACATGGTATTGTATTTGTCTCCCTCTGGTCCTTTGGCCCGTTAAGCCACTGTTGAGCCTCTAGGAGCTGGGATAGACATAAGGGCCCAGAAAGGTGGCCATGACACAGAAAAGGTAGGGAAAACCAGTAATTACCATTTCCAGTAATAAGCAGGTAATTACAAGTGCAAACAAGTGCATTTAAGAGCCTTTTTGCTTTACACAAATGGCATGTAGAGTTACAAACTGGATTTTTCCATGAGACTTAAAGCTTTACATCCCCTATCCTCAATAAAATCAAATGTTGTTGATGTCTTACTGTCTTATGTCCCACACAGAATTCCAACCCTAAGTCTTGCTCACATTCAGCTATGGCTGAGAAATTAGACGCTGGTTTTGAACATGTAGCCCCCCGTGCACATTTATATACACACCAATTCTGAACAAATTATTTTTATGGTTGGCACTAGCTGCACTGTCGTGTTTGAGAATCTGACAGATTTCTGCATATGTAATCAAGATCTCAGTAATCCTACATAATTAGCCCACATCAACTTTTCTAAAACAGTCATCTTTCCGTATAATAAGAGGGGATGTTTACAAGGCTCATTTATCTTTACAGTCGGTAATTTAATAAAACTGTGTTTCCAAGACCTCAACATTGAGTTAAGAATTGGAAAAGGAAGTTATGGAGATAAAGAAGTCATGAACACCTTGGTCGGTGACTTTCCTTGCATAGGAAACTGCTGGCAAAAGTTCTGCTGTATTTACTGGTTACGAGAAAACTTGTATCAGGATGGTGGACCTAAACAATGGGCACTAGTTGACTTCTTCAAACTGCTTTTGCCCCACACTACTATGAATTCACAGGTATGTTCTTATGTTCATTTAGGGGAGCTAGCAGTTGGAAGACATGTTTTTCAAAAGATCTTCAGGAAAAAGTCTTAAACCAGAACTACAAGTTTTCTTGGATGTGAAAAAGGGGAGGCCACCAAGACTTCATTTTATCATAGTCCAGTGATAAATTTGTCCAAGATTCTTTGCTCAAACTGTTAAGAAATAGTGCTTTTATAGATACACTTACATATATAATATGTATGTGTGTGAGGATAAGTGTGTTTACATTTATTAAAAAAAAGACTGAGAAGACCAAGTCAAGGGAAAACTGTTAAAGCTTTCTAGAAGTACAAAACTGGGATGTTTGAACCTGTAAACTATAAGTGAATGGCTTCACATTCATATTTCTTAGTCACTAGTAGCATAAGAATTATAGAGAATTGTCTTGCAGAGGGATTAATACATTATAAAGATGCTTCCTTGGAAGATGCTAAGAAATCAAAAGACATGACGCCATTGGAGGAGAAAAACCTGAAGCAAAAGGACACATTACCTTTTTTAAAATCAAAACAATGGATTGCTATTAGATTATGTTAGGTAATCCTATGAACAAACCATGATTTGGATATATTATCCAGAACCCATTTTTTGCATTCATATGTGAAAAAATAGATATATAGAAAGAGTTTTCCCCGGCCTCTTGGCCTAGGAAGAAAAATCCTGGTTAACTAGAAGTAAGAAAAAGTATATCATGTAAAAAAAAATACAGATCAGTGAGAATAAAACAACAAAAAGAATAGTTCCCTACCCATTACTTCCCACTGTGTGAACTTTTGACATATCAGCAAACTCTTCCTTTCGCTTGCTACTAGTGTTGTACTGCTCACTGTACAGCTTTAAGGACATCTGTTCAACAGCATCTCTTTGTGCTTCCAGATAGCATAGCTGAACCTCAGCCTAGAGAAAGAAAACAAAGAGAAAAGAAAACACAACAGAAGTTTTTTAAAAAAATAATTCAGAAAGAATGCATTTAAAACAAATACTTTTGGACCGCAACAATTTTAACCAAATGACTCACACCATCATTTGCATGATGATCAAAAAGGCCGAACTGTTAAGTCAGATACAAGTACAGTGTACTCACAAATGCTAGAACTGAACTGTTTAGGTTTCTATCAGAGAATGTGCCATATATTCGATGAGATGTACATCCAATCAAATGCTGCATACAAATGTCTGGACGTGAATGAAAAAGATACTAGAAATCATGCAGTATGACAGAACAGGTAGATACATAAAATTACATTTCTTACAGGCTTCAAGACTGATATTGTTAACACATTGCCTGTGTTTCATAATTAATTAAAGCCATATTGCTATAGGTATTTTTGTTTTAAACGGTAAGTGTAAACAAAACCAAGCAAATTGGCAGTATTCACATCATGCTTTCCCATATCTGGCGTCCACTGATTACTCAGCAATTTTGAGTGCAAGGAAAAAAGCAATAAGTGAGATGTGCTGTTTTTTATCAGACTCTGCCTGGCCAGAAGAATGTAGAATAATATTTGGCATCATAACTTATTGAATAGACACTTTATTTATTGCAGCTGTGGTGATCGGTTTGATTCTGGGGCTCAGAGAACCAGATGATAAAAGGATGAAATATGCTGTTTTGCCACACTTGCCCCTAGGAACAGGACAAAGAACAGAGGGTAGAGCAAGTTCAAAAGCACTTTGGGACCAATATGCTATTGTTTTCTTTTAATATGCCTCACCGAAAGAAAAACACATTACAAATTCTGATAATGCTTCAAAAACTGCTACTTCTGTGTAACTATGTACTCTTACTTCCATTAGGAGGCGAACGCCCGCTTAACCATTTAGTGCTATGGCAAGCAAATGCAACAAGCGCGCAGGAAATTTTGTATAAGGACTCTCTTGCATTTTCTACTGTGGGAGGCAGGATAGTGAAGAGTTTGCCTGGCTGCTGGCAGCACGACAGAGTTACCAATCTATGAAACAAGGCAGCTGTAAAGAGAAAGCAGTGAAAGAGCTAGAGAGGAGAACGGAAATCTGCAAAATCTAGGAAAAATGCAAGCAAGCGAAGGAAAAGAGGCACTGAAGAATGTCAGTAGGGAAAGTCTGAAGGAAGTCTGGAATGTCTTTATAAGCTCGTGGTAATAACAGTTATGTGTATTTGCTTATGCTTTGCCTTGGTGCAATTTTTGCTGAGTAATAATGTACCTGATTTGGAAATTCCATTTCCTTTTAAAATTTCTCTTTCAAACATTTACAGCTTTCTCTCTCAGTTGCTTCTTACAGTGAGATTTGTTATTTTTGGCAGTAAACCCCAATAGGTTTTTGAAAAATTAAAATAAAAAAAAACCAACAAAAAATACTAGCAATTTTCCAAGGAGATAGAAGACAAAAATTGCAAGTAAACCATGCAGGTCTTTTATTGTGTACATAAATGAAATACAAGACTTCCATACCTAGTCTAAAATAGTGGAAAATTAAACCATGTAGGCTTACCAATGAAGAAACATTATCTGAATACAAGACTAACTAATTGGGACTGTGGTGCTAGAGTAAAATGTTGAGGTTTAAGAGAGCTTTAAAACATGTTTTTTCAGGAACTATAATTAAAACGGCTGTTTGTATAACTTGGAAATGACCAAAAGGCGCAAATAAACAAACATCATCACCTTCCCAAACATCATCACCTTCCTGTTCCCCTTCTAATCCCAAGTGCATTTTCCTTTAAGTTAATAAACAATCCCGTTCCACAGTATACAGGGGCTCCTGATCAAATTTCTTTTCTGGAAGGATTCTTCCCCAGTAAGGATAATCTTCCAGCTGAAAATTTTGTATTGTGCACATAAGGCTATGAATTTTTTCTTTGAATTTGTTCTTACCATAAAGCAGTTATTCACTGGTTGTTTTTATTTTAGTTATGGTTGACTGACATTTTCAGTCTAAAGTCCTGTTGTGAGTGACCAGTAACTTTCTAAAACAATTATATTATAAATTAAAATCTTCTGTGATTGTTTTAAGCCTAGAGGAGAAATCTTGTGGAAAACTTTAAGCAAATAATTTCCCTGATTTTCAGGACGGGTTTGGAAATCAAGATAAGTAATTCTTGCTTTTTTCCTATGGGTTTTGGGTGGGTTTTTATTTGGGTTTTTTTTCTGGGGGGTGGTGGTGGCTGTTGTTGAAATTATGTATACAACCCCCTTCTCCCCACCACCCCCAACCCCAGTACTCCAAAAGGAGGGAATTCACATGTAAC
This sequence comes from Larus michahellis, assembly GCF_964199755.1. Taxonomy (NCBI): domain Eukaryota; kingdom Metazoa; phylum Chordata; class Aves; order Charadriiformes; family Laridae; genus Larus; species Larus michahellis. The sequence continues at coordinate 61,809,202 of NC_133899.1, read as the reverse complement.
TTCAACTCTGCAACATCACACACATTAATTAAAACTCAGCACTTAACTATATAAACACATGGTATTTCTCAAATAGCACAGCTATCCCAATACTTAAGATACACGGGGTTTTTTTTGCATTTTCTAATTCCCCTCCCTGTAATTTCCTCTATATTTTAAAATTAGAAACAGGAAAAATAAAGAAATCAGCTTTTCACAGATCTTTAATTCTCTGTTCACTTGCAAAAATATTTGTAAATAGGCAAATCAGTAATGTATGGAAAAAGGGAGAAGAAAAGGGAGGATGAAATAGCATAGTGGAAGAAAGGGAAAGGGTAAGTAAATATATGGAGAAGGATGAATAAGAATCCACTATTTCTTCCTCACAGGCCCTCTCGTACTGAGGATTATGAACTCCGGCAACATCATACTCTACAAATCCTGAATACAAGCAATTGTGTCCCCATTCTTGTACCTCAGAAATATGATCCCTCTATAAATCAACTACTTTTGTTTTTAAACCCAATTTCTGTCTTCAACGATTGTGAATACTTACAGCAACTCAAACTCAGGCAGCGCAGAATTTCAGATGGATCTCTCTGATTCCTTTTCTGTATGAATTCATCTATCTCACTGTTGTACTTAAGGATTTTTTTTTGTCCCTGTTCTACCAATATCAACTGTAAATCCAAAGAGGCTTTGAAGACCTCGAGTAGGTATTGATCAGTTTAAGTCTCAAAACCTACATTCTGCAGAAGCTGAACTAACAGGCACAAAGCGCAATCTAGAAAATAGTACACAGCACAGATACGCAATAAATCTACTGCAGTTTATTTTCAACTTAAAATCTTTAGTGATAATGAAGAACTACTTTTGCAGTATTCTGGCAGAATAAAGGAGCAACTTTATCAATTGCTAATCAAATATAGAAAAGCTACTTGCTTTACCTTCTAGCTTATTTTAAGTGTGCATTTTCAAATTGCCCTACGTACACTTTCTTGTTACTTAACACAACTATAAGAACTTAACCTCTACCACAAACGCACCTCTATAGACATGGATATCTGGCAAATCCTGAGAAAGTCTACTGAGATATGCATCATCCCAAATATATTTAATAGAAATTGGGTGGGAGGCAATCATTCATTTACTCTTACTGTCCCATCTTAGAAGTGGAATTCAGTTTCTTCTTTTTTTCAGAGGATGTAACAAGTCAGAATCAGTGAAAAATTGAACATGGAAAAAAAATGACAAGGAATGATACTCGGCAGTTGTTTTCCACTTCATGCTTCTCTTGTAAGTGACCATTTTTGCAGCAAAACCACAATAAAGATGTTGGTGATGGTCTGGTTACACACTTGTAAGAGATTTTCTAACAGTCACTGTCCTACCAGGATGGAACGCATTTACAATATGCTGTTGTAAATTAAACTGAGATATTTCCAATAATCAAATGACAAAATGCTCTCATTTTCCTGAGCCTGGAGGATCCAATCTCTGAACAAGACTATGAAAAAACAGTAGTCTCTGGGGAAAAACAGTGAAAAAATTCTGTACGAGTGCCAAATATTCAGTTCTAGTGTTCGATTAATAATGGTAAATATTTTCAAGGCTATTGTCAGAAAGCTCATTTTCTAAAAAGCAAGACCTTATAAATAAACCGAGGGAGCCTGGGGTGCAGAATCTGTTCCTTAAGACTGGCTTTGCATGACAACATAGAATGTCCTTTACTATACAGATCACTATATAACACGAAGGGGTAATCAGTGACAATACAAATCAATGAAAATACATTGTATTTCTTGTTAGACCTACATGTTAGAATGACCTTATTCTGAAGTGAAGAAAGAAAAGACAAGGGATAATGGCTGTTACTGTGGGAGGAAGGAGACTGAAAGGTTATATTGTATACAGAGTATCAAGCGAGAGACTCAAAATTTATACCAATATACATTGGAGATGAGAACTCAACGGTAGTGTTATTCTGCTGCAAAATTTTTTTCTATTGGAATGTACTAGAATAAATATCACTGAATTGGTGTTGAAAGGAAAGTATTTTCAGACACTGTTTCCCAGGGAGCACAAGTCCTTTGTTATGAACTATGTTACTGTAAGCAAACTATTCTGTGTTTTAAATATACAAATTATAATACATTCAGTTGAATTTGAATTATGAAAGTATCCTATCTGCCATTATCCTTTCTCTACAGTGCTGTAGAAAAGTTATACCAGTGCCACACTAGACTGTAATTACTATAGAATTACATAAGAAATACGGACAGTTCAGTTCCTCTGCCATTAGTTGAACTTAAGCTGGATAAAAACATTGGTTGGACTAGATGATCTGAAAGGTCCCTTCCCATCTAGGCAATTCTATTCTATGATTGTTAAATTAAAGCACAAATTCCAATTTCAGCCAAACAAGGAAGTGGTCAGATGGTATTATGCAGCATGTAGACTTAGGAGGTTCACACACACACACATATATATATATATATATATATATATATATAAAATAGAAGTGCAAACTCAGCTGCACCATTCTAAAAGGATGCACATCCCAGCTTGGCGCTCTTTATATCTTCGTAATTGGTGAATTTCTTGAGAGATAAAATTGGGAGCAATTCCTAAAGTTGATCACAGTAGCATTTATGTGGTCGTATCTATGCCCTCAATCCTTTTTTGTTGATTTCTGTCACAATATTCTGTCTATCTCTCCACATTATAAAGTTGTGGAGAAGGCTTTATTACAGGATGTGAAATAGACTCTGCCTCTGTCACAGATGCAGCTACTGAATAAAATTATGTTGAGGAGTACACGGCTCAAAATACCTTCCACGGAGATGTACCTTACAGAAAGAGTTCTTTGGCAGGCAAGAGTTTGACCAAGGACTCTATACAGACAGGCTTGATCATCCACCACTCCATCCCCACAGCCGGACAACAGGTCTTCTCTTGCCAAAAACACTTAGGGTAGAAGCAGTACTTCTAAGATGTTGCCCTGGCATTTTAAATGGCCTTGTATAACAGAATCATAGAAACATTTAGGTTGGAAAAGACCTTTAAGATCATCGAGTCCACCATTTGGCAGTGTTAGGCTTGGACTTCAAGTGACTACTTGGAAGTACTTCTTCTACTCTAAATGTAGGCATCTGTTTTTGTTCTTGAAGCAGGATGGTAACTCATATCTTCTATTTTTTTTTCTTTTCTCTTTTTTCCCACCTCCCTTTGCATAATTAAGACAGGGACCTTGCTGCAGTTGACTGCTTGCTTAGTCTGCTGCCCTTACTGCTTTTGGTTCCCCTGCCTCTTCCATCCTTCATCTTGCACACTCTCTTCAGGACTGAATCAGATTAAAAAATAATCCTATATCATAAAATGAGTTTACTGAGAGCTGAACATTTGATAGGCCTATTACAAAGGACACGCTGTGTTTTGATCATGCAGGAAATTAATTCTGTTAATCAGGGTATGCTTGTTACCAGTTAAAATCTTAGCGAAGTGTTTTTATCATCATAAATCTCAGAAATGCTTTTATATTGGTAATAACTTTATCACTTTGTTTTCCAGTGTACTAAAACCATCACAACAATGTGAAAGCTCCACACAGAATGAGTAAAATTACAAGGCAACATTCTTACTTATCAAGGTACTTAAACTCATCGTAGACTTTAAGTAACAGCAGTAACGGCACAGTGAATTTTAAGCCTGTCCACAGGAGCCATAAAATGAAATTTTAGATAGAGTAGGGCTGTGTTATAACAAGACAGAACTTCAGGCAGTTCCCAGAGCGATCAGAAATAACAGAGAGGAAAAAAAAGAAAGAAAGAAAAAAAGCCTGTAAATAACAGCAAGACCTTTTTGCAGGGTTTCCCTTGGCTTTCAGAAATACGTAGTTTTTTTGCTGTTTTGTTATAAAGATTAGGAACATGACCTGTGACTTCAGGACTGCGGAGTGCAAATGCAATCAGTAGCACGGCCTCAGCAGCATTGTCTGATCAAATCCATGGAGGTCTCCTGATCATGCTGTTAATTTAAAATCTGGACCTCTGGTGTCTAATTCCTTACTGTCCCCCTGCCTTCGGTTCTGTTCAGTGTAACATTAAATACAACAGAAGAGCATGCTATGCCCTGTGCATCCAGCAGATCTCAGCTATGTACCCAGAGAAGTTCCCTATATCACAAATACCAAAAAGCATTGAAGAAAAGTATGAAAGGATTAACCTCTCCAGAGACTTCCAAGACTGTGAATAGTTTCTGACAATAGCATCCCAAAATTGCAAGGTGAAAAAAAGTCCTTGTAAGAATGGGCATTGAACAATGGCCAGTATCTTTTGCCTCTTTTCTTGTCTTGCAGGTCTGCATCTCCAGCCTGCAGAACAGGAGAGTGACAGGCAGGATGGAAAAGCAGGGTTTGTCATAATGGGGGTCCAGGTGGGGAACAGGTTGCTCCGACAAGAGAAAGCGCTGGGATGGCAGAACAGTGCTTGCTAAAAGCAGGCAGAATGTACAAATTAACCAAGATGCAGATCCAGCCAAACCCATCAACATAACGGTTAGAGCACATGTCATCAAAACTGCCACATGCCTTCCAGCTCCTTCAGTGACACCTCTTCACATGCCACAAGAATGTAAGAGCAAACACTCCCATTCCTACAAACCCAGAATAATTTGTCCTATTAAAGTAGCAATTAATCAGCACAACTTTTTGCCTTGGTTTCTTTCCTGTCCGGCAGAGAAAACAATTGGTTACAGGAGGTCAGATCGCAGATATGTTGTACTTAAACACAAGGTTGGATACCTTTCCAGGCCAGCCTCGAGATCCCCAAGTAGTCAAGAAGAGGAAAGACTAGTCAGACACAGAAAGTCTTTCCTCAGTGTGCTAAAATTGTAAACTTAATCTTACTTAATTAAAACCTCCACTATTTGCACAGTTCTGATTATTCCTATCATTCCCTCTGTTTGCACTTTTCGTGCAATGAAGTGGCTTAAAAAGAGATTGTTAAAGAGTCTGCCTATCATCCAAAGCACTGATATTTCTAAAAGTCATGCACCTCTAAAAGGCTTGCGTACAAATCCCCATGGACAGGCAATGCGCCTAACTCAATCTGTAGGGCTGGGCATTCAAAATCGCCATGCCCTTAAGGTGAAAGGTACCAATGTTCAGAATTCAGGACAGCACATGTGTGTAAGAGAGATTCCAGAGTGATAGTGCACGTTCCTCCGCCCCTGTCTCTGCAGCAGATTGACATGTACATTTCTATTTAAAAATAATGAGGGAAGGTAGGTCTTGCAAAACCAATACCTCCTAGGGAAAACTACCCAACACATCCCAGGAAGGCATGACTGAGCTAATATAAAAATGTTACGGCCTTTTCCTTGGAAATTTTGCTCAGAGATCTACTTTGTGCATATTCTGGAGAAATCTCTTTTCTCACTGTTGGGAGCTGTACTGCCTCACAATGAAGTGAAACCTGATGACTTATTTGTAGAACGTGGCTTCCAAGTTAGCTGAATTTATTACATTGAAAAATCTCATTTGGAAGTAAATACAAGGTAATTATTTACTTCTTTAAACTTGCAATATATGAATCTGAAGTTACTTTGGTAAGACACATTGACTTTTAGTTAATTTTACCACACTGTAGTAGTATTCCTGTTTTATGTTTTGATATCTTTTCATGAACAGAGATTTTTGTACAGTTCTGTTACTTAGTTGAAAGGAACCTACATAAAATGTAGAAATGACTATTAAGATGATGCCATATTACTGAAAAAATATAAAATCTTTTTTCAGTAATACTTTATCATTTGTAAACATGTTACATAGTATTTATTTTACGTAGTGCATGAACTGTTTGATTTTTTTCCAGGTAGCTCCATTTTAAACTTCTACATGCTTGAGAAATGTTTCATATTTATTGACCTAAACATTACAAATATGCATATATATACATGTTTAACCACTAGTTCCACAATTTCCTATACATACCAACTCACAAAATTGCAGAAGTTTTGAGATGAAGTCTCCTTTTGATTCAATATTTTGAGTCAAATATTTTGAGAGGCTCAATACTGTCAAATATTTTCAAGTCCAAACTTGGAAATAAGTGTACCTCAAAGATTCTCACTGAATACTTATTTGACTTGTTCTGAAATTGAAGGAGAGTCTTTCCATGCCTAGATAGTCTATTTGATGTTATATTTGATGGAAAAGTTTTCTTACTATGAAATATAAATGTTTTGGGGTTTTTTTTGGTTTTGTTTTTGTTTTGTTTGTGGGTGTTTTTTTTTAAATTAAGACCACTTTTTCTTTTCTCTTACTGGGGAGAATCTTTTTAGATATTGAAATATTAATGATACAAAATTGTGCAGATATGAACACAGGACTCTGCCTCCACTGCAAGATTAATTAAGAATAGGCAGACTATGAAGGATGATAAAAACCGCATGTTACTTAATTTATTTATTTAATAACAGCAGGGAAATGCAGGCTAAGTGTTTTTCTCTGTACATTATTTTTCCCATCGATATATATTATGTGATATATATATATACACATATATGTGGCTTTTGAGGAAAATTAGAACCAGAAAATTCAAAAAGGAATTTTGAGGAAATTTTAAAAAATATTATTAATAAAAATTTTAGCAATCCTTGTAGCAACGGCAAAACACGTAGCTTAATACGTTGATTTGTACAACTGCCTTGCCATGTATAAAAAGCAGGCACAGACTACTGCTCCTTTATTTATTATCCTCAGATGAGGAAGCTCTTGAAGTACCTGACACCTACTGAGGTAGAGGGAACTGTAAAAAGATAACTGTTTTAAACATAAAATATTTGTATTGCTGAGAGGTCAGCTTTGCCGCTGCTGACTTCATTGCAATTTGCATACTATTAAAGCATTACCCATAATGTTTGTAAAATTTAATTTTAAAGCTATGCTGTTAAAGATGTTTGCTGAATTGTAAGCACCTAGGACATTTGGGAAATTTGTTAACACTTTGATAGTTACAGCATTTCTGCCTCACTTTGCTTTTTATTTAACCCCCCCACAAACACACACTTACTATTCTCTTCTTCCGTTTTACGGCAATGAATCTCATTTTAATGCAAGCTGAGACACTTAAAAACCCCCAAGTATACTGCAACAGTACAGTAATGGAGATAACTTCCCCTTTTATTCTCAATATATTTAAGTTTGTTAAAAATGTCACTAACTTATTTATTTACTTTTTGCTGGGGGCTGAGATCCAATTATACTCCTATAGACTAGAGGTGATGGTTATGATTTTCTACTTCACTCTAATACAGGCTTTCTCATTAAATCTCACAGCTCGGTAATCACAGTCATCACATTTGTGTTTCAGTGCTGCATTCATGCTCACATTCTCTTCCCCTAGATTTCCATCCTCCTTCTCTCCCCTCCTCCCCCAAGATCTTTATTTACTCCATGGCAGAAACTGCAAAATTAAAGATGTATAATGTGCAGATACAATCTTTGCTTCCTTTGCTCTGCCAGACTAGCACTTCACTCTAAAATACACTTACTTTGGGAAGTACTGATATTAACTCGGTTCCTATAGTACGTGAACTACCGTTCCCCTTTGAAGTACTATAGAAAAGTTGTCCTTAGATGATAATGGAAAGGATGGAGTAAAGCAGGAACGACAAGAATTACTTTACATACTAATAACAACAATTTAGTTATCAAAACAGTACAGAACAAGCATGCCTTTATACCATGCTTTAAAAAATTTAGCTTCCTAGGGTTCTAATAGTCTTTTCCTATGGTTCAGGAATGCACAGTAGCACTCAGCCCAGTGCCTGTATCCTTATTTCAAAGAGAATCATTCAAACCGACATCCACCCTGTCAAGAATCTTGACTTTGAGCTGCTAATGCAGAATAAAAATCAATATAAATTTTGATCATTTGATGAATATTTACTTCTTTCTTTGGAGCCTGGGGATTTAGAATTGAAAACTGCTGAATCAAGTCATTTTATTTTTTTGTGTTTGTGCCAACACCAATTTACTACCCTCCTGAAAGTTCCTGAACAAGATGTCTCATGTGGCATACATGTTGGTTTTTCCTGTCAATCATAACTGTGTGCCAGTAGGGAACCATAAACATTTTCCTTTCATATTCTTAGTTCTCCAAAAAGGAATATTTTGATTACTTCCCTGGAAAAGGTAAACTTGTCTTATTTAGTCATACTGTAGAATGCCTATGTCTGTTTTTCTAGGACGGCCGCTGTGCCTAAATTGATACTATCTATTAAACATTTTCTTTTCAGTATGAGTTGCTTCATACAAAAAACCAGTTTATAATCACTGCAAATAAAGCTTAGTAACACAAAACAGATAAAGATCTACACAGACGTTATTACCTCCCCTATACATTTTCTGAAAAAATGCATGAAAATTCTGACCAGTATAATTTGCACCAAATCTTTGTGAAAATGAAGATAGCAGGAGATAAATAGATCCCACAAGCAAGCAATTAAGATGCAACTCTAGTTTGCATTTCATCTTAAAAAGAAATGTACCTTCAATCTTAATAAAATGAGCTTCTAAAAAATGTATATGTAAAGCTCCTATGTTTCCATAGCGATTGGGGAGGGGGGCCGAGGGAAAAGGAAAAACGATGCTTCTAAATTTGAAAAAGACCTAGATTAGTTTAACAAGAACTGTAAATGCAAGCAATTTTCATCTTGCAAAATTTTTTTATATATGACTCAGTGGCAGACGGGCTTTATCTTAAGGAGCAATTTTGTTGGTCTCTTATAAATTAAATAAAAGTGGCAGCAGCTGTCTTTCAGAAGGCTGATATAGGCTTGTATAGTCATATGATATTATGTAGACAGATGTTTTAAATAAAATAAAATATTTAGATTGCTAGATACCTTGCTAGATACAAAGGCAATTATAGGATGTCTTTGTTAAATTAAATTTCTCATTCTTCTGAGAAGAAAGAAAGGGAATTGTCCTGGAAACTGTACCAACAGGAAATGATCCTATATCTAAAACAGCTGGAGACTGTAACTAATATAAATTTACTTGAAAATAAAAATGCTGTATGTCTCTAGAGACATGCAGCAACATGCAGTAAAAACAGATGCGATATAAAATTATTTTTAAAAACCTCTGTTTATATACATATAAAATATTAGATATGATCCATTCATGTAGAGAGACTGTTCAAGGCTAAGACAAAGTAACAGAACAATTAAAGCCCTACAATGTAACAAAAGTGATCTGTCTTTTCTAACAATAAAAACTTTTTTCACAAATGCTGCCTTTTCAGAAACATGTTAGACACCTTACTTTGACAAGGATTCTAATGTGATAACACTTTATTGCATTATCAAGACAAAATTTAGTGGAAACCTTTTATCTCAGCACTTTAAGGCAGATTTTGATTAACATCGATGTTATGTGTGTCAAAGCTCCAAAAATAACTTTAAAAGAAAAGCCAACATCCAGCACTCAAATTCTTTAGTTACTGTATTTAGGAAAGCTTTCCACAGTGTAAAAGGGAATTTTGCCAGAGTAAAGACTGAACAATTTGGTCTTATGTGAACCCTTTAAAAAATATACCACATATTCTAGCCCATGACTATCTACTGCAACTCAACCTATTTGCTCTTTCCATTTTTATTGAAAACGCCACAGTAGAACAGACTGCATTCTGTGTACTTGTAGTTGTTTTATTCTTCCCCAAGACCTCTGTTACAAACTTGTCATGACTCCAGGCCCAAACCTGCACAGCTGATTTGGCTAAAGCACCTAAGGTCTTCACTTACTTATAAAGCAAACATTCTGGGAGGAGTACATATGCCAAAACTTAAGAATAAGAACTTCACGGGTGTGCCTCTCAAATCACCACGGACAAAAATCCATCCACATTTGCATGGTCGCCTTCCTCCTTGTTCCCTAATAAAAGGATACTGTAGAATCACTTGTTTATGATGCTTTTTATGTAATATTATTTTGTAATTTGACCAATGAATTAAACATTTTTTTCTCTCTCATACCTAAAAAAACCACCCCAGCTAAATAAAACCAAAACTATATTACAGTCCCTACGCAGCAAAAGAAGTAAATGGTGTTAAAGATTCCTTTCAGAAAGCTTCAGGTTGGATTGCTTTCATTTTTTCCAATAGCCTTAATTGGCTAAGTGCCTTTGGGCCAACAAATACCCAGAGAGACCTAAGCTCAGTAATCTTGTAAATACAATGATTTCAACAGATTTTCATCAAAGACATGACCATTACACAAAATACTGCCTGTTTGGTGCTGTATCATTTCTCATTTAGAATGTAGTTAAAATCGACAAATTAATACAAGATTTATTGTTACAGTGTTCTGTGCTACCAAGAGTCCAACAAACGGGGCATGTTTAGCTATTTTTACTTAAGTTTAGACGTTTTACTTTAAGTTTGGATATGGACAAACATTTTAATTTCACAAGGAAAAGGAGCCAGGTGCAAAGCAGACTGAGAGTCGCAAAATCACCCCTCTCAAGATGTGGATGTCCAAAGATGGCATATGTGTGTCACAAATGTTCATGTGACTATACAATTGCAGAATTTAATCTTTTTCCTTCAAACAATATTAGGAAGTATAACTGAGATGACAATAACATATCACAGTATAATATGCATACCCAATACATCTTTTTATTTTAACACCCGAACCATGAAAATGTGACTTTTCTGCAGCTAAAATAAGATGCATATTGACTCAAGGAATCTGCGGTTCAATTACTACAAAAAATATCTGTCAAGGGAACACCTTAATTAAAAGATGCATATTTCCAGTAACCATCAATAAGACAATACTTTGCGGCCATAGAGTACACGTAAAAAAAACATTATACTGTTAAAGAAGTTGAGTATTACTACATGGGGACTCTGGGCACTCAGATTATGATAGACCTTAATCTGTTTCCAGAGACTAAAAAACTGTGAGTTCTAAAGCATCTAATGACCTTACAACATGATGTGGGACACAGCCTTCTTAGAAGTTAAAATAGCAACAAAAATCATTACGCACTGATTAATCAAAACCCAAGAGAGGTCACAAACTGATAACTCATAAGTCAGGGGTTGCTACAATATTTTAAATGCAGTTTGGTAAAAGGGTTTTATTCTAATCTCACAAATTCCTTAAACAGATTGATTGATGCTGCAAAGATTTTTTTTGCTTTTGTCATAGCATTAATTAAAATGGAGGCATTAAGCCCAAGTGTTACAATAGAATATTACAGCTTTTATTAACAAGCACAGTCAATCTATCATACAGATAGTCAACAACCACTGTAGTGGGATGGTCTAAGGCCTAAGGACATTTTTAGCTGGAAAATATATAGGTACAGGTGAGAGATCCTGATAACATAGCCACAGGCTGACCCTGTGCTCCAGGTTCTTTTTGCTAAGCATGGTTGAAAACTGACTCTAGTGGTCTGTTTCCGCAGAGGCCACATGGGAATTATGCTTGGAGACACTTTTGCATTACATGTATGAACAAAATTTGGATCCTACCATAGAACCCTACATCCATTCTTCAACTGTGTGTCCAAAGCAACAAAAGTTAGCATGCTTTTTTTGGATTTTGGTTTCATTATAACTGAACCATCAATATCGTATTGGAGTAGGCTCAGATTAAAAGTTCAAGTCTTGGAGCTATCAGGGATAATTACCATAGAAAGTTGTATGGTAGCAGGACATTACGGTCTTGTTTATGGAGCTTAGGTAGAATTTCCAATCAGCATGATTGCATCTATTTCTAGTGCTTTGTTAATCGCTTCCTGAAGCTGCTCATTAAAAGCTCCTGTGTCAACACGTAATGCTGTGGTGGCTGAAACAGAGATTGGGAATACAATCACATCTCTTGGCTTGGCTGAGAAGTACACTGCAATGTTGCGCACTTTATCACAAATGCTCCTTTCCCATTTGATAAAATGCCTAACCATGTCATGGAACAGTGGTCATTTATTTCAGAGGAACAAGCTGAATCTTCACCACTAAACACTGGATGTGAGCAAACATCATTCTATTTTTGTCTCCCTCAACAATGGAATTGCAGTGAGACCCAAGTACAGCAATTTAACATCTCTCTTACAACAGCCACAGAAGTGATGACAGCCCTAGACAATAATCACTTGCCAATACCATAGTACTTACCTACCAACTGTGAAAGCTCTCATAGCCGTAGTCAATAATTGAACCGACCAATTCCACTGTGCTGCATGTGATTGGCGATATTATCCCTTTAAGTGTGTTATTTAAGTTTGCAATGCAGTTAATTGAAACCCTACTAGATGCAAATCAAAAGTTTCAGCCTTAATTGAGATATTTTGAAAATTGAACCCATTGCTTCAGGCAGGTGCTACATGAGATTCCATTAATATAGGTAATTAACATTAGCCTCTGCTTTAATTAACATGCACACTTTAATTAGTAAAGCATTAACCAACATTAAAAAATCTGATCTTCATGCATCACAAAAACTGCGAAGTTATGACTATGTTATTTTTTTCCAAGACTGTAAATCATACAATGTCTCAATTCTTTTTTTCTTTAAATACATCAAAATATTTTAAAAAGATAAATATGCATATAAAATATACATCCTTGAACATTTAAATTGGTGGTAAAATTTCTTAAGAATATCTAAAATATGAAGAAAGCTCACATAATACTTTGAGACTTCTGTCTAAAATTTATAAATGTCTATATTTTATATATATGTGTGTATGTGTATCTAAATAGTTGCTTTATAAATGAAAATAATTCAGTTGTAATCAGATCCACTGCTCACCGTTAATTCTATGGCAGAGTCCAAGACAGTATTTTCCAGAGCTGGCATTTTAAAAATAAACATCCTGTCAACAGCACTAGCTTTGTTTCCCATCTTGCTTGTTCTAACACATACCATTTTAACATCATGCTGCTCCCCAGAGTAAGTAAGCCTATGACTGCAAACACATGTTTGCAAACGAACTGAACATCTTCTTGAGTCTGCTCAGAGCCTTAAACAACATCCTCAAGAACTATCCTGTTGCTCCAAAAGTTTTTGTCTTACTGTGTCGCAAAGCCCACTACTGAGTTTATAATCTCTGGGAGTTCAGGTCACTGGGGAGCTGTAGTGATATAACTGAGCTGGTTCAAAATCAGCCTTTCTGCAGGTCCATTTACAGCTCTGCAAGCTCTCTAAGCGAGGGAACTTGAACAAGCGCAGTTAAACTCCTGCTTTCAAACCAAATACAGGAATATTTCTTTGATACAGACAAGGTCTTTACGACTATGCACTGTTTTATTTCGCATCTGAAGTTAAAATTCTTATTTAGAAGTATAATATGTTCCCAGACATACCTAATATAAGAAACTCCATCCAAGCCTGTGAAATTAAACGGTGCAAGCTCCAGCTTAAATATCCTTCTTTAAATAAAATTCAACATTAGTATCTTTCAAAATACATTTCCAAACAATGCAAAGATACCTTCATCTTCCTAATCCTTTCCTTCTGTTATACATTTACCCATACGATCCTGACAGCTTTGCTTTAAATATGGTTAAGTTCCATTTCTACAAGCTCGTTATTGCCACAAAGATTTCTGATCCACTCACTTTATTTCCTGGGTTTCCCTTCTCAATACATAGAGGTGGAACATATATCAATTATTGTTATACAGTTCTCATAATAAGATGCTGGATGTTTTGGCTTGCATAATACAGTCAGTTGAAACATAGATCTCTCTACAATTTCTGCACGTTCTGAACCTCCACTGCATTTGGCAGTGAAAGGAATGGACGATGTTAAAGGACTATATGCTCTATTCATATTGCCTCCAAATATCTGCGGATCTCAAAGACAGCATGTACATGTGCAGAGAAAAGAGTATGTCCTTTCTGAAGCTCCTAGAAGTACCACATCAATGTCACATCAGGGTTCTATTTGTTTCTTTTTGTTGAATGGGAAAGAACTTTCATGAAAGAAATGTGAAGACAAAAAAAAGCTTTAAAACTGGAAAGATTCACTTAATCAATTTTAAGCACTTTTTCTCCATGGGAATAAATCCTCCATTGTGTTTCATATTCGTAACACATACACACACACATATCAAATGTAAGGCTTTCCAGACACTGAATCTACAATGCTTCCAGCTAAAAAAAAGCTAGATCTCTTTGGTGCAATTTGCCAGATTTTGTGGGATTCTGCAGGACATATTGTAGAATTTTGACCATTCTCCCTGAAATTAAAAGAGCATTACAGCTAAAAGAATACTTTGCTGCGTGCTCTTCATGGCAGGCTGTTTAATTCCCTATATTTTATATCCTGCAAAACCACAGCTGGACTGAAACCAACATAAATAGTCAAAATCTGTCCTGACTTTCATCTGAGTAACCCAAAGAGATCAGGAAACTATTGTTTTCTGTAAAGCAATGTGACAGCACTTTTAAAACAGTGATTTTCACAATACAGAGTTCTTCAAGGTCTGTGCATATTCAGATTTACATTCAATACTGAATGAATCCACAAAATAGGCTTTTTGTCTTATTTACTTGGTTGAATTTAGCTACACATTTTCTTCCCCTGGGGAGTAACAAAGAAACAAGAATAAAATATGTTAAGAAAGTGCTTAAAAACCTCTAAGCAGCATCTTGAGAATCAAGGTAGTCTCATCCTGGGGTGGAGAACCCACAGTGTATCGACCACACAATGATGAAAGAGCCACAGAAACCCCTGTTCCTCTGTAGAACAAGCAATAACTCTGCAAAAGCCCAGCTCTTCTATAGCCCCATCAGAAAATAATCCTCAGGTTGTCATTGCAACATAATTAAATAGCTGGCTCTACCTACCACTCTTTCACTTTTTCAGAGGAATCCTCCCTATTGTTGGGCAATGGGGGCAACAGGAGGATACAATGAGAAACTTCAATTTTGATTGCAGTAATCTTCTGCAAATGTTGTGGGGTTTTGGTGACAAAGAGTTTCTGATTGCTTTCACAGCTGGCCATACTACCTACATGAGCCTGAAGTTAGGGTGATGGATTTTACAAACACTATACTCTTCATTAGTCCTGATACCACAAAGTTAAAATAGACATGCTTCCCTTGTAATATCAAACTAAAAGTTGGGAATAACTGACCCAGAAATTCTACCACATTAAAATCAGTTCTTCATTCACCTCTGCCACCATTGCTGATTTTCCTTAAGTAAACTTGTTCAGGGTCTTATTAAAAATGAACAGCTTAAAAGAGTCCTAATGCAGTAAAAATACACATATCATACAATATTATAAATAAGCAACTTCCAAATCTGCTAAAAACATCAGTTTTAAAATATGAAAATCAACTTCCCAAACTGGTCAGTGTAGTACGTATGATGTCCTTCTTCAGTGCAGTGTTTTTCTTCACTAAACAATTGTGTATAAGAAAATTCAGGACTTCCGGTAACACAAGAATTATAAACATACAGGGAATGAAGTGCATTGCATTCATGACATTTTGAAAGGTTTCTTTTTTCTTTTTTTTGTTCCCTAGTGAGGTCTTGAAAGTGCTACCATTCAAAATCTTCTAGCACCTCCAGCAAAATAGGCTAAACCTAGAAAATGAAGGATGGGTTGTATTCTGTCAAAGTCAGTGGCAATTTTCTTATTATTTCAAGCAAGCAAAATATGCTATTACAAATCATGTGACCAAAAAAAAAATATATATAAACTCATAATTTCAAAGATATGGATTCCTGACACCAATATTCTACATATTTTTAAGATAGCTAGAGAATGCATACAGTAGCATAACTATTGTGACATTGGGTTGCAAGAAAAGAAAAGTTTGAAAGCAAGTGCAGAGGTGTCAATGTTTTTCAGCGGTTACAGGAAAAATTGAATTTTACTACTCTAAGAATAATGCTGTCCCTTTTTATCACGAGGAAGACAGGACAATATAGGGTTTGGTTAATAACTTGAGCTGGAACTTGAAATGTCAGCCTTGCTTCTTCAATACCACTGCAGGAAGGAAGGGCTGGGGACATCACATCTCTTTTGTTCACTGTGGGAAGTGGATTTTGCCTCCCTGGACTAGCTACCGCTTCTTCTACACCAGCTTCTTCATTTGCAGCTATAAGTTTCCCATGACTTAGACCCAGACAACCGCAGGCAGTAGGGTCATGGCTACCATAGGCAACCACCTACTTTGCATTGTGCTGAGAGCCATCCCTGAAGCTTTCTGTTCTTTTTCTAACAGATGGTCTAATAAAAGATATTAATCTTTGTCTCCCTTGTCTATAGTTCATAACTTGTCCTTACACACTAAAGTTATGAGCAGTCTTGCACCATATAGAGTTTGACATGTTCTGAAACACTACTTTAAACATGCCTGGAACACTTCTGTAATTGCTAAAAGGAAAATGTGCATGATAGGCAGCACTCGATGTCCTTTTGTTAAGAACAATGACTTTTCTTAGGCTGTGAAAATACACAGCTAATATCCTTTATGAACCAGAATGATAACTATTATTTTTGTCTGGTGGAGGTTTTTGAGTAATTTGGAAAATGTGACTTACACTTACAAAAGCCACAATGAATATGAGAATGCAGCTTTGAAGTTAACTCACTAAAACAATTTTGAAAACCTACATTTTAGTTTTCTATGTTTAAAATGCCATAATATAAAAGACACTGGAAGATTAGAAACAATCACTCTGGTAGGCACTGTATTACATGGCACATCATTTACAGAGCCACTTTTTTCTTTTAAAAAGATGGTAGAGCCGTGCACCTTAGCATGTTCCCAAATGACAGTGTATCCTTTTAGTGCAAGTTTATAATTCCCAATAGTATCCATATTGATTTGATATAAACTATTTCTAAGAAGATAAAATCAACCCTGAACTTAAAATCCTACCACAAAGTAAGAACAGTCCACTTAAATGTTGATTTTTTTTTTTTCCTGTGCTTGCATGGAGTCCTGGAAAGAGACCTTTCTGTTGATCTTGCTGCTTGCCAATACTGACATTCCCTATTTGTGTCTCTGGCAGAACTTTTGTTCGCCACTTGATTTGCTGTCCTATTGAGACATTACCACCAGCATGGGGAGTTTGCTGCCGTACTCACAGACCCTTTCTATTTCCGTTTTTCTTCTTACACGTGCAATGAGAACACCAGCCTTAAAAATCCTCTGTAATCAAGTTATATATTTTCCTTCACTACATATAAAAAATAGAGAAGCTCAATATTTCGCATCAACAAATATATTTACTGGCTACATTTCTGTTTAGTTTGTTTAATGGCTAATAATTTCCTAACAAAGTTCAAACACAGTACACTAACTCCATTTGAGGAGGAGACTTTCTGCAAGAAGTGGAAATACCCCAGGATTCATTTGCATTTTGCATCTCTTTAGACAAAAAATGGAAAAGAAATTACAGAAACTTAGCAGAAACTTCGGAGAAAAATTAAAGGTAGGTAAGTTTTGATCATGTATTTCTTCTTGCCAATTGACATACATAATAGAAAATGGTAGAGAATAGGTTAAACAGTCTAAAAGGATTTTAACCTTAAATTTGACAGAAGCTAAATGGCTGTGACATTGGGTTCTTCTACTTTATTCCAGCTAGTAATCCACCTTCAAAGTTCCTGTCAGGTAAATGACCTTGTATTTCATTAACTGATAATTAAATGGATTTATTCCACTAACGGTTTTAATTAAAATGCTAGAAATATTGATTACCCCTCTCATCCTTATTCCCCCAGATGAAAAAAAGGTTTTAGGAATGTTTATTTAGAGAAGACAGAGAATTAAATTAGATTGAATCTCTATGAGACCTGAAGACTGGTTCTTTCATTTCTGCTGCTCAAGCAGAAAAAGGTTTCAATTTTTTGATGTTTGATTAATTATTTTGAAATCCATTTATGCTTACCTTGGTGTTTAATTAAAAATGTCATTTTTAGCATAATTTAATTGGCTAT
Source organism: Larus michahellis (assembly GCF_964199755.1). Classification (NCBI taxonomy): domain Eukaryota; kingdom Metazoa; phylum Chordata; class Aves; order Charadriiformes; family Laridae; genus Larus; species Larus michahellis. Next base: position 61,791,239 of record NC_133899.1, on the reverse strand, counting down.
CTGTGGAAGACTAACTTCGAACTTATATTTAAAAAATGTTGTTTTTTTTTAATTTGGGGTAAAAGAAACTTTTTACTTATTTGCTTTTGCTGTAAAGGTATCATCTCATGAATGAAGAACTAAGAAGGGCTGGAGCTTAACTGGATTTTCCACATTTGAATATGAGGATACATATGCTTATGAGTAATGCATCTTTATTTGGCTGTACACTTGAATCCATTTCCAGTCATTTAGAAACTCTAATCTAACAAATATGGAGTGTGTGCCTCCAAATATGTTGGATTTATTGTTACTGACATTAACCAAACTATCTTCAGTGTGTCCAGAAACGCTTTCAGTATGGGCTGGTATCCTTTTGCAAATAATTTAATATACAGTACGTAGTACTGAAAGAAAGCATTCAGTTCCATTTATAATCAGCAAACTAATATTAGAAAGGAACACTAACTTTAAATATTAATTGAAAATTTATCTACTTAATTTTGCTCACACAAACGTGTATTTCACTGTTCTTATACTCCATTGTCTTACCTACCAAAAATTTCTATGGAAGCCATTAATCCACTGAAGAACCAACTTTTTTTCTTAAAGAAGATTTAAATCAAACTGGTTTGTATCTTTTCAATACCAATTAGGGGTATGTTGCGGTCTTATAAAGAATATATTTTGTAACCACTTACTAGCTCTAAAAAATTTGACCTAGAATATTCTATATGGAAAGCGACAGTACTTTGATAATAAAAATGCAAAACCAATAACTAAAGCCCTAATTCTGTAAAACACATGCATCAAGTGCATCACCTGTCCCATTGAAGAGCAACAGGATTACTCCCACAGTTACCCCTACAAGTGGTAGACCTGCTTAAAGGCTTTGGTGGCTCAAGACCTTCACACCTACGTATTTTTTCCTTTTGTGTTATTTACTTGTGAATTGGATGTTACACAAATATGGGGTCAAAATCCTAAGAAAAAGCTCACTGTTATGGAAAAACTAGTTGCAGTAGGTTATTTCATTTCCAGTCTGAAGAAGAAGATAGGTCTCCTCTGCAGACAGATATGACACTGGACTCTCAGGTTTGTCAAAAACACATTAATGATCTATTTTATGCAGTCAGTATAATTTATATTTCTCCCCTCTTTCTTCAAGTGTTTAATGAAGAAAAATTTCATAGCCTGATTCAGAGCCCAATGAATCAATGAAAATATCCTTAATCAAAATATTTGTCTCCAGAACTCCATTTCTTTACAGTTATTTTAAAATGTCATGTGAGCCTGAAATACAGTTAGGTGACAGTCGCTTGTGTACAGTCATGACTCATTTAAGAATGGGGTGGCTTAAAGGTCTTCCCAATGATTTACTGTCGAAAAGTCATCCTTGCTTTTTAACAAATAACTGCAAAAAGCAAGCGAAAAAAGCCCCAAACCAGCTTGTGCATTTGTGAGCTACAGAAGATTTAAGAAGTTGAGGGATTGAAGAAGATGAATTGTGTAGCATGATGCTGCTTGACTGAAGTCAGTGGATGTTCCACTCCCCTGATGTGCTCATTGTTACATTTTCAAAGCGCTGCACGTGGTTTTACTCATGCAGCTTTCCATGACGTCAGTGCCAGTCCAGCAGCCAGCACACCAAGTCAGGCTCCTTCCCGCAAACGCGTACTCGTGCAGGAACTTTATTCATACGGCCCTCTTTCCGAATTCATGGCAGCTACTCCAGTGATGACTCATTTCCACACGTATAGGTTTGTAGAGTACGGCTGTTAATGCTCTTCACTCTAACTGTGAAAGGGAATGGTAAAGTTGGACCTACCAACTTTGACAGACTATGTACTGTTCCAGTGAAGGCCTGGCAAGTCTTTCAGTCAAGATTCTGCTTCTTTGACATACCCAGTGCTACAACATATTCCTGTCACCTTTCAGAGAAGGACTAAAGAACTTGGTTATAGCATTTAATTTCTGAGTTACTCTTCTATTGCTGCTTTCATTTTCATTACTGTGAATGTGGGGAAATAGAGTATTATGTTCTTTTCATTTAATTTTCTGTTATTAATATTTAACAGGATCATTTTGCCTTATTTGGTTACATTTTCTATTTTATTGTGCAAATTTATTAAATTGCAGAGAACCTTTTACCACATGGTGCCTATAAATTAAAATTCTGACAGCGATGATCTATTGGGTGTTTTCCATGTCTACTTTCAATGATAATTTCCAAGGAAAATGCAAAATAAAAAAACATCACTGTATATTAGTAACTTGGATGTCCACGGACAAAAGAGAATTGAAAACATGTGGAAGCTTTTCAGCAAAGAGAAATCACTACGCAAAACTACAGAAATTACCCAAGCAAATCCATGTAAAAATGCTGCCTTTACTATTGCTACCATTGGGAGCAATTGAATTGGTTTGTTTTCAGAGACATGTGAAATAATTTTTAAAGATACACATGGCATAGGTTTTACTGCCTTTTTTCTGAACTTTGAGAAAATAGCCAAGATGAATAACTTTATTTTTAACACTGATATATGACACATTTTAACCTGTCTACATACAAAAGTAGTGCTGTTAACAACTGCAACTTTCTTCAAGTATGCTATGAATCACTGTATTCCTTTTCCCTTTTTTCATGCACCATTGCCACTATCTTACCTTCAGCGGTTTTGCTAGATTTCAATGAAGATGGAACCAGAGGGCACACATTAGAATTTTATATCAGTTCAAGAAGGGGAGAGAAGAAAGACATATGAAGCTAGAATGACATTCATTGAAGGTTCCCTAGGGAAGATAACACATGTTTTTGTCTTTCACCTGCTAGGCATGCTAAATCAGTGCAATGATAAGCTAATTTATGAAATATATTTCATTGAAACCTGGACATCTTTACTGTTGCTAGTTTGGATATCAGCTTTTCAGAAATAAAAGACACCTAATTTAAAAATTGTTAAAATACTGGTTTTCTTAGGTAATGCTAACAATGTATGTTCACTGGGGCTCTGGATTTCAGTGCGTAAACATTTCAAAAGCAGTTAAGATTAGGTGAAAGTTAAAATTTACACTCACTGCTCCTTTGAAAAAGGAGTAGCTTGCTTTCAAAACCAAAACAGGACTGTACCCTGTTTTTTTAAAATGTACTGAAACAAAAGCACAGTAGCTGTAAGAACAGTGAAAGTGTGTCTTATCAAAACAATGGCTCAGCCACCTTCCATAACAGATGTGTAGCAATCCAAGACTGAGTAGTTCCTTTCCTGTCAAGGCAGTATAGGCTGCCTTTTGTTCCTCACAGAGCCCAACACATAAAAACTGAGTCTTCAGGAGGGACATTTAGGCTCCCCGTGTTCAGGGACTGCACGCTAGAAGATTTTAAGACTTTTTTATTTCAATTATGGGAAAATGTATTATATTGCCGTTAATGGAACATAATGCTAACGTAAAGCTCTACTATTTACTTCACTACCAAAAAGAACACTGGAAAATGTTGTGCTACTTCTGGTTTTGGTTTTTGGTTGGTTTTTTTTTAGCGAACAAGAACACCTCAACACTTCATAGTCCTCGCTCAACACAAACACACAAGGAATTTAGAGACAGTCCATAATGCAGATGTAGAGACATACAATTCAAAATGCGTGTACTAATGAGGTTAAATTTTATAAAGTAACCTAGCTGTCTTACAGATAATTGTGTTTAATTTTAACAGTTTCATGATCAGACACAGATGTGAGCATAATATCAAAGAGGATTTAATGCTTACAACAGTTATATCTCGTAATTTATTCTATTTATAATTTTGGTGTTGCATTAACAATTATCTTTTTTTTTTTTAACAGTATTCCAAGCAAAGGTTTTAAAATATATATATATCCTGAAATATTGGGCACAGGAGTCTTACACACTCTTCTGGCTGTACTACTGGGACTTAAATATTTCTTGTTCTGAAAAAAAAGAAGCTTGGAGAAATTGGAACATCCAGGAGCTCAACCACCATTAATGCATACAGTTATCTTCACTACTTCCAGAACTGAAGACTGCACTTCCCAAAACCTTTATCTTTAATCTGCCCTTCGACTGCAGTGTTTGTTGGCCCCAATAGAGAGAGGAACTTTAGACTCATGAGCAGCTTCAGCAAGGTCAATGAGGCAACATACATGCTTTAAGTTTTAGTGCATGTTTAAGCATTTCAGTGAATTCATGCCACGGTCTTTTTCTGAACATTTATGCAAGAGGTAGGAGAAAATGTGTCAGTTAAAGCTCCCCATTCATTGTGGGGGATGAATAAAATCTCTTTTGCTCAGTCAAGTTTCCCTCGGTGTTTCCACATCTTTTCTGATGTGCTCTCTGCACTGCAACATTTTCTTTTTACTGGTAATTCATTTTGAAGCTTTCAAGACTTAGTTATACCCATACTAATTTTTATTAATCAAGCAAGAGCATAATTCTCACCAAGTTTTATTTATTATTCCTCAATATTGATTTAATACCTTTTAAAATGGTTGAACTAAATCAGCCCAAATTTTTACCACCTTAATTCAATTTCCTTTGTGAGAACCTTTCAGACACCGAATGTCTCTAAATGATATCTTCAACCCCTGCAGTCTGCTGCACATTGACAGACCCTTGCAGACCCCAGTGCAGAAAGCTCCTCTAAAATCAGTAGGTATCTGCTCAGGCAGAAGTAGTTGCAAGATGAAGATTTGAACAAACAAAAACAGAGACGGCTCAAAATGACCAATTTTCAAAGGAGTTTATAATGCTCAGGGATTCAACTAGGTAATTAAATTAAAAAGTATGCATGCATGTGTCCAAATTCCCATTATTTTCTGGGGGACATCAGTGCCTAATTTGTACAGGCACTTCTAAAAATTCTTCCAGAGGTTTGTAGACCCTTGGGATGTTTGGGCACCAAAGTATCTCAGCAAATGTCTCTTTACGTGACTGCAGCAGTATAGTATTTTTTTGAAGCATGAAAATAACATGTTATTTGACCATCTGAATTCCTCTTTTATGCTTGCTAATTACTACAACATATATCTGTAAATTCAATAGAAATAACTGTTCTTTTAAGGACACTACTACGCCTGTCAGATTATTCTTGTTACATTACATTTCATTGTTTCATGACAATTAATCTTCCCAAAAATGACTGTAATGTCAAATACACAGTATTATGGTATTGCATCATAATTTGGGAATCGTGAGATAGTAACTGAGAAGAAACATAATTTTTAAAAAGATACATAAACAGAAGGAAAAAAAATAGTGATAGTTGGATGCTGAGATCTCCTGCAGTCCTTTGTAGAAGTGTGTCAAGACTGAACTGCAAAATGGAACTCATTCCAGAATGTAGGACTGCCTGGATTCAGACTGGCAGTTTGGCATTTGCACTGTTGCAAAAGGATAAATAAACGATATTCTTGATTGCTTCCTGTAATTTTAATGAAAGGTACTTTTTCAGTGTTTACATGACTGTGGCTTTTGCTACAAACAAGCTTTAGCCACCAGCACTTTTTAAAATGTGCACAGCTTTATGCATAGAAATTAATAACAGCTTTTTCTCATCTATTTTTTCAGCGCACAGTGTAAGAACGGTAGTGATTCCTTTTGACCTTTAGAGGGAAGGAAGGTCTTTTAGGAAAGCAGATATTCTTGTTTTATAGGGGAACTGTGTAAACATAAGTAATGTGCCTGTGAACATTTTATGATCAAGATAATAACAAAGGATTTAGCTTCAGTATTCACCACACAAAATAAATCTTCAACAGAGATGACTGTTTTGTGACTTCTTCAGCTGAATACAGTGGTGCTTATGCTAACCATCCCTTCAGTGCTGGCAGCCTTATGAGAACTCTCAGAAAACCTTTCCTGTCATTAGACATTCTCAGCCGGTCTCCAAGTGAAGGAGTATCCAGCCCCTTGTCAAAGAAAATGTCATCATAAGATTATGAGAAAGAGGGGAGTGAAGGTAAAATTAAGTAAATCAGGGAAAATGGAATTCTGAGGAGGATGTGAAAAGTATATTAAAAATGAAGTGAAGATCAGCATCTTGCTTAGTACACATTTGAATATTCCTACAGGAAAAGAGAATATAAAATTGAACTACTGATCTCCTGAGGACCAGACCATTGTAGGGAGGATAATCCCTTTTTTCTAAATGGACAGATGGTGTGGAGCTGAAAACAGAAAGTAATTCCTACTTACTATCAGGAAAATGTATGGTTATGCAATGAACATTACCTTGGAAGCAGGGACTATGGTTTCTATGTACTGAATTTTTCAACTTGTTGAGGCAACAGGAGTGACATTTAAAATTATCAGCTATAAATTAGGATATGGAGCATTTTCCTACTATAACGCCCAGGACTACCTTCAGGAAAATGGATAAACTTTAAGGGTGCATTACTTTGAATAACCATGGGTTATTCCTACAGTGGCTGAGAGGAAAAGCCCATGCTAATAACAGTTAAGAAGGCTGTAGACAATATGCACATACATAGATGACATATAGTTGTCCCTATATATTGTTTGAATCCTTAAGATTCATATTCTTTAACTGCTTTTCCTCTTTCATGAGGTGAAAGGAAACTTCAGACCAACAAATGGTAGAGAGACCTGGAGAACCTCAAAGGGGAAATCTTTCTTCCAGGAGACAATCTGATATCAGATAATAAGACAAAAGCATTCATGCATACAATTATATAGCTAAACTATTACCAGGAGATTACAATAAATAGTCCGCTTGTCACAAGCAGTGCCTCACAGCCCTAGCTATTGCCAACAAAACCTAAGATACTCAGGCATTGAACTGTTGATATAAGTATGCAGTCTTAAACGCTTGGTTTTGAATATTTTTACTTAAGTGACCTTCCCAAGGTCAGGAAAAATGGTATGCATAACTCTCTGTTGACTTATACCTACTCAATTCAGCACTTTAATGCTAGGCTCCCTGCTGTTTAATCTATCTTTTTTTCAATATGAAAGTTGTAACTAAATTCCTGAATTTGCCATGACTTATACACATGCTGAATAGTATGAACCTAAAAGGTGTGTAAAATTAAAAGAGACATGTGAGACCCAGATCAAGACATACACATGATTGGGAATTTAAAAATAAAACTGACAGACTAGGCAAGGTGGCCAACTTCTCTTTACAAGGCATGGAGATAGCTGGGTAGTCAGAACAGGATTTCTGACACTCAGTGCACTGAGCAAAATGTTATATAAGGAACCAATAGGAAATGATGAAGAAAGGCCAAATTTCACACTGTTGTTTATAAGCCTAAAATAGATGTCATGGAAATCTGGAATTCAGACCATAAAATGCCTCCTGAACATACAAAATGCACATAAGATATCCCTATAGGTTAGCTCTACAGAAAAAGTAGATCGCTGTTTTCTTTAAAAAATCTGGGGATTGGAGCTGCCATGATTAATCTGTTTCTTGATAGCTTGGTAATTAGAGCATTCTCTTGGGAAGTTGAAAATAGAGACTTGATTTCTCATAGTAACTGCTCAGAGAGCTAAACTGCATGCAAGGTACTGTCTGCTCTTCCTGCTGAAGTTGGGTGATGAGAATCAGAAATGTGAAATTCCTGATGCCAGAGAAGCAGCAAGAGGGATCCTGCCTATCGCCCAGTGAGAAGAACAATCTTCTAAGTAAATGAAAAGAGAGGAATGGAGAGCCTGTATGGCCCTAAACCTGGCCCTAGACTAGAGGCTGACTAATTTTTCAGCAAAGAATTATTGGATAAAACATATAAATATATTGTGAACTGAAAGAAAAGCTCAGATTTTCTCCTTTCCAAGAGTGAAAGGCTATTTTCTTTATTGTTTCTCCTTCCTGTCTTATTTTATATTGCCATGCATGTTATATATGTGTATACTTTAACTGTATTGGCAGTTTTGTATGTACACTAATTCTGTGTCAGGCTGTGGTTGTTTTAACACATACAAAAAAAGAAATAATGAAGACTGCCAACATAATCTGAGTTTTCAGTTATGTTGACCATTTTCCAATGTATTGTACTACCACCATACATTTACCCTGGGAAATGTACACACAGATATACTCTATTAGTACACTCTTATGGCTTCATTTATGCAAGTATTAACATTTATTCTGAAATATAACAGCCTTATGTAGGATAGTAAGGAAAATAAATCTTTCTGAATCAAGATAAGAATATATTCCTGTGTTAATAAATTTATTTGGGCTCATTTGCTCATTTAACCTTTTTTTTTTTTAACAATTCGCTTTTCTGTGTAGCCAGGACACAGCATTTTATGAAGCATAACGTAACAGTAACTTCCACGATTTTATAAATGGACATTGTTCCAATTTACTGCTATTCGCATCATCCATTTAAAAGGAAGGTATCTAATTTCAAGGATCTTCTCTTTGCATTTTATTAAATAAGATCTACAGACTAGGAGAAAAATACACAGCTGCCAAGGAAGTATCAGTGAAAAAAAAAAATCTTCTATTGCCTGAACTAGGGAGGCAAGAAATTACATTGAAATTTTAAACAGAAACAGAACTTTTCCACCAATGTAGATAATAATCTTTTAGAGATAAAACTGTTTTGACAAAACTGTGTAAATACAATGCTCCTGACTGCAAGCCCATTATTGAATGCAAGTGGGAAATAACTGTAAGGCTCCAAAAAGGGCAATGCTAAAGTTACAAAATATAGACCCAACCACTGCAGTATAATTTTTCATGTTAATTACGTTCTCTTATCATCAATATATAGCCGAGTATAACAAGAACAAAATACCAATAAAGTTAGTTTGCAAACATGAACAAAGCAAATAAAATAATACTGATACCTAGTTAATTAGCTTAACAGCCTTTTATCTCGTGGAATAGTTTCCCTCAAACAAAAAGAACATATTAATCATCTCTTGTTCTTCTCTACAAATGATAGTACATTTCCAGAAATCTAATGTTAACCACTTTTTTTCTTAATGGTAGAGCTGGATTTTTCAATGGTCAGAGAGCTGGAAATACATTTTTCAGCATAAATACCTTAACGTGATTACTGTGCCTCTTCACATAAGTAGATTTAACGTCTAAGCTCATGTCAAGATTTCCTAGAATTTCCCAGTAGGGTGTCTCCCTTCCTTCTTTAGACATGTGCATCTGGTCTCCAAACTTCACTAGATAAATCACAGAGCCGGTATGTTTTACTGTTTAATTCTTTCAGGCTCATGATACCACAAACACACACATACAAAACTATAGTTGCCAGCAAGATAAATAAGCAGTGATAAAACCTACAATATTATTACTATAAGTCTTTCCCAGAATTCCTTAAATTCTTGGAAATTCTTGAAGTGTATTTTCAGCCCTTAAAAAGTGACACAGCTCTTACAGCTACTCAAAACATGAAGAGATGCAATACAGATGTAACATTTTCTCAAGCCTATCTTATGTTCAAGCATCTTTCACCATCCACCATTCTGCCCCACTGCTCTCCTAAAAATCCAGGATCTAGCGGGTGATAAATCATTATGTTACATCTTCTGTGGATTCGCCAGTAAAGGCTCCTTACCACTGTTCAGAGATCTAATCTGCTTGGGACTAATTATTTCTAAAATAATTTGAATTTCTTCTTTGAATTTATTTTTTAATATATCTTGCTCTGGTAAACATCCTTTAAGTGATATAGGTCTATATTTCTAATATTTGCAAGATGTGTGGATGGTAATGAATATTTTGGCAATTCCATATGTAGCCCATTTGAATACAGTTCAATACGTGCTTTAACCCTATTATAAATAATAGAATATGCAACACACTGAACAGACAAAAAAGTATAATACAAAATTATAAGATGATCTCCCTCTAAGAGAATGCAGACTTTTATGAATAAGTAACCTTCTCTGAGGATTGATTAGAACAGATGTTTATGTTTGTACTTATGTAGCTGTTTATAGATGGTTACAAATGAAAATGGATATATTAAGTTTCTTTTCAAGCATACAACAGGCTGGAGAAAAATGATGACAAGTATCTGGGGCAAGCCCTTTAGGTCTTAGAGGAAGGAGGGACGATTCTTTCCCAAGGCCCCATAATCATTTAAAATGATGAGGGTTTTTTTAATGATTTAATATAGTGAGTTGAGCTACATTCCATTAGATATAATTAGACCTAGACAGGAAAGGTAGATCTGAAAAGCTAATGAAATATTATTCAGATTGAATCTAAGATTGTTGATTAGGATAAAGCTAACCCTGATTAGTATAAACAAGATAGGTGTTAGAGACCTTATTTTTCTTTTTCTTTTAATTTCATTTTTTATGTTAGTCTGAGGAGAGTCATAACTTACCATTTACTTAAAGGAGGTACAGCTGGAAATATTATTTTCTTTATTGTATTTCCTAATAATTTTTCCTTTCATCCTGTTATACTTTCAACATCATCATCATTTGACCGCTTCTATACCTGCACTCTCATTTCATTATATATATTCCATATGACTCCTAAGACTCACCACAATCCTTCTCCATATGGTAAGTGCTCATTTTGCAATGAGTTGGCACAAGATCAGTGCTCTGCATGAGTCCCACTTAAGCCCCATCATAATTTCTTCAAACAGTTCATAGCTATATAAACCCCCATGTTGAGGGATTAAGTAAGATCTAAGTGATGTATAGATTTTGTGCTGGTCTTTTGCATAGCAGTGAATTTCATCTTTTATCTAGTCCCACTTCTAGCTTTATACTTTCTTCATACTACTTCTCAACGCTTTCATCAGCTTCCCAAATCCTATGTGTCAAGCAATCACTGAATCCTCATACAAATCTCCCTTTAAACCTATTTCTTTCAAAAAATCGCCCTTGCCTCCAATGTCTAAATACATGATGCTTTTGGGACTTGAAAAGTGCTCAATCTAAAAAAGCTTTCTACAGAAACAGTGAAATGTTGCTAAACTTTGCATGTGTCCCAAAGTAAACTTCGGTGTTGGTGTTCAAATAGCGAATTAATGGTGCAAGCTGCTTTTAGCATACTACTTTTCTTAGAATCTTAGAATCTTCATGGTTGGAAAGGACCTGTGAGATCATCGAGTCGAACCAAACAACCTACAATCTCTGCCCTTCAGAGCATGCCCTGAAGCGCCACATCTAGACGCTTCTTAAACACCTCTAGGGATGGTGACTCAACCACCTCCCTGGGCAGGCTGTTCCAGTGCCTGACCACTCTTTCAGTAAAGTAATTCTTCCTAATACCTAATCTAAACCTCCCCTGCCGCAACTTCAGACCATTTCCTCTGGTCCTGTCGTTATTCACCTGGGAGAAGAGGCCAACACCCACCTCCCTCCAACCTCCTTTCAGGTAGTTGTAGAGGGCAGTGAGGTCCCCCCTCAGCCTCCTCTTCTCCAAGCTAAACGTGCCCAGCTCCCTCAGCCTCTCCTCATATGACTTGGTCTCCAGACCCCTCACCAGCCTGGTAGCTCTCCTCTGGACACGCTCCAGCGCTTCGATGTCCCTCTTGTACAGAGGGGCCCAGAACTGAACGCAGTACTCGAGGTGAGGCCTCACCAGTGCCGAGTACAGAGGCACGATCACTTCCCTGCTCCCGCTGGCCACACTATTCCTTTCACTATGCTCTTTCAAAACAGACTTTGAAAGCTTGCAAATGGAATTTGAGAAGTCCCAAACAACGCTAATTTGAGAAAGGTCTTTCACAAACTGCACATATGCAATCTGAATACTTTTATTAGTCATCTTTGCTTGTAGGGAAATGTCATACCTTAATTTAGAACTATTTCTGGAATGTAGCAGCTTGAGGTGTATATTAATAATGCCTTAGATTTATTACATTCCCCAAAAATGTTTACCAAATTATTATGTCATGCATTAATTCTCACATGGCAACTAATCTGGAAAACAGACTCCGGGCAATAGCCTACACTAGTAACTTTTAAGAGGGACACCTCATCTGCCTCTAGGCAGATCTGAAACCTGAAAAAACAGAGCTCTTTTTAATACATTACTTGGGATGAAATTTTTTGACCAGATGAGTAGTAGTAAATTGTCACAGTAATAAATTAAATGATACCAACCCCTTAGATACTGATAAAATTGTATTATGTATAGAAAATACGTACATACATAAGCGTACTTATAATATTAGCTTAATTTATGCCTTGGTAGAAATACATAAGCAGAGGGCATTAGGTGGGTAGAATCCAACGATAGACTCAGCTAATTGATAAGTGGGCATTATTTGTCCTTTTTGATTATTCTTGCTAATGAATTTTTTGAAAATGGACAGCCTAGAGCACAGCTCCTTTTTGTAGTCTGTGTTGCTGTAGGAGCACACAATGGCATAATAGCATTCTATTTCCAGTCAAGGACAGAAGTTACCTTGGATTTATCAGACATAATTTCTATCAATGTTATTTCAGATTACATTTTAATTCATTCCTCTAATCCATCTACAAAAGACTATTAGTCACAACTAATTTACTAATACAGCTCTATTATAGGAAGTGCTTTCTGAAGTAACTCTGATTTTAATTAATCTCTATTGTGCGCTCAGTCCAGATTTTGGAGTGACAGATACACAAATAAAAATAGACAATGAAATACACAAATACAAATCCTCTCTCTTTCATGCTTATGTTTTAATATGCCAAAACAGAGAATTTTGTATCTTACATACTAACACCTCTGTAACTCCTTTTTTCTTCACAGTTACATAGCTTTGCAAGAGATATTCCGTTTCTTCCTACCTCCAATGAGTCTCTCACAGCAGCCTTCCACAGCAAAGGCTATGGAATTTAAGTTATACATGTAATATAAAGATGAAATTCAGGTTTGTGCTAAAGTTATAATTGTGGTGCAGCTGGGTATCAAGGATATCATGTGCCTGTGTGCACATACAGTGCACTCGGTCATTAATTCCCTGGGTGGCCCAGGAACACCCTCCTTTGTCTCTGCACAGATGAGATAATGGGCTGATTGGAGGCAAGGGATCAACTTAAGAGGCAACTCCCTGACTGCCTCACCACCTTCACAACGAAGTGCTTCGCTAATTGTTTCAGGAGAGCTCCAGGTGGGACTCTCAGTCCTGGAGATTCCTGCAGGCAGCTCCTGCTGTGCCAAGACCATCTGACAGATGCTACTTGTATGCTTCAAAGTGCTGATTAACATCCCAGGTGGACAACCTGGTGGGACCAGAGACCCCCCAGGCAGTTCCTGCTGCAGAACTGACCAAACTGGACATGGATAATATACTTGTCAATAGTCAGTAGAAACTGTCCCTGCAGATGAAGAAATCCTTATGCAGGACATTCCTTTGTACATAATTAAGACAATAAAGAGATGTTTCGTAAGTCATTGACAATAATTGGTAGCAATGGACCCTTCACATGCTGGATTGGTCACACAGGACCGTGGGCCAGCTAAGTATAAGAATTCAGCAAAACAGCACTTTGGGGAGCCTCATATGACCCAGCTGAAGCCACCAGTGTACAAGCCTTGTCAATTGTCACTTGGAAAGTGACACCAGTAATCTTGTTTGACAGATTTCATTTCTCATGGAAGTGCTACCCTATGCCCAAACCCCAATAAGTAGCGTGTGTGTGTGGGCACTTTCCAGAAAAACTGGAGATTAATTTTAGAAACTGAAAGACAAAACCCATATGTCCGACAGTTCACTTTAAATTACACTTCCACTTTTCTGGTGAATGGCTTGTGCTCAGAAAAGCTGTGAGTTATACTTGAAAGAAGAAAAACAAAATTAAACCAAAACAGGACAAACCTCTGCATCCATCCCTATTTTGGTTTGAAATAACCTGAGAGCACTTGAACCCTGCAATGTCTAATAGATTTTTTTCTTTTCTTTTTGGAAACCAAAAAGACGAGAACACCTAACACACAAAACAAAAGTAAAGATTACATCCAGATAGAAAATTCCAAGTTAGGTGCTTTCCTGATTTATCACAATCTGGATGTCAATACAAAGTATATAAATGAGATCTTGTAAAACTAAGACTTCCTTTCAACACTGTCTTTCCCACAGGATCTGTAGAAACCAGTATGAATCCCTTCTTCATGAGTTACTCTCAGCTCATAAGTTCATTAGAAACATTTTTTGATGAAACTTCAGATGCAGAAGCTTACTGCGAAGAACAACAAAATCTGCTACCAGGGATAAATTCAAAACTGCCAATAGCAGTTATTGCTAAAGCCAGTAAGACTTACTTCTTAAAATGAATTAAATGCAAAATTTTACTGTGCTGAGTCAAGGATGTTGAAAATTTCCCAGAACTACCATATTTTCAATGGGAGATTCAGGTTTTGTTTAACAATATGTTTTGTTGTTTTGCAAAACGTACTTTATAGCAATTTTTTAATAACACTGTTTTTTATTATAAATTATGGCCTAAAACATCTTAGTTTTCATCTTGAAAAAACATGCTCTGTTTTTTTCAGTAAGAGTATTTCAGGAGAGAAAAAGAAGATGGGACATTTTCCAACCAGCAATAGTTGTGAGACATTAAGATCCCTCCAGACTGTTCTTTTTTCTCTTTTATGATAACGAGAATATAAAAAACTAAAAACTTAATTAACTTAAGTTTTTAATTATAGGTATACTTTAATGAACTGACAACTCTGCATGCATGATGAATAAAGAATTATCTTTTTCCCTTTCAGAGTTTATCTTGGTTTTGGTTTGGGGTTTTGTTCTGTTGGGGCTTTTTTTCGCACGATCCACAATCTGAGCAACAAAGTATACAAGGGGATAAATGAATATCTGCTTCATAACATAAATAGCTTTTTTAAGTACTGTTTTGGATATGTCTTGGCCTGGGATGGGAGAAAACAAGCATGCCTTTTCAGGCAGTTTTATCTGAGGATTACTTTTATCAATTACACAACGTAAGGTTAGGCAACACGGAAAAAAACAGAGAATTTGCCATGTTTCCTATTTATAGCTAGAGAGCTTCCTATTCAAACAGCTGTAGTCAAGATGAACATCTAAGAGAATAATGGCAGATAAATAAAGTCAGACCAGTAACTTGTCATCTTTTTCTTCTTGAAGTGCCTCTATTTAAATTAATGTCCATTTGGCTATTTTTCAACATCCGACTTCTGAACAGCTTTAGAGGAATTATTTTTATTTTGGGTAAGAACAATACTACCTACCAGTATTCATTCCTTCTTTGCAATACCAGTTTTCTGTTCTAAATACAAGATATGTCTTGTGCAGTACCTTTTAAAAACCCTGTTTCAGAAGTTAATAAAAATGCTCTGGAAAGTAAATATTTTCATCAAATTCAACCACATTGCCAGGACAAATTATTGAGTTTCAGGGATACTTCCACATACTGCTTTGCTTTTCATTTATACAGCCTAACTTGGTAAATACAATTGTAACAGCTTTTATACTTATCTGAAATCATAGTATAGTGTGGAAAATGTATACCTAACCCTGTTTATTTTTATATGATTTCCTGAATTGAAGTGAGTTCTTTTCTGACACTATTATGATGCCAACATACATCATCTATTTGAGATGGTGTTTTCAAGGTTTTAACGAGCAAAGGAATAGAACTGCACGTTTAGAAATTATGTGTTTATTTAAATACTCAACTTTAAATATTTAAGAATATGTTCCTTCAGAAAATGTCACGTTAGGAGAGATGCAAAAAGAACTAACTCACTAGCGCTTTGGGAATCAATATCTCTGGAAGCTCTCTGTGGGCTTGTCAGCACAGGGACAAGAATTCCAAGATTACTTAACTAATGCTTCAAAAATAATGTGCATAAGTTAAAGTGCACTAATCCCCCATGTGGACACTCGTTCAGGACTAAAGTGGCCTTAATTTGCTGTAGCTTAATCCTTCTCAAAGGAGCTAGAGCAAGCTATGGTGACTTTACTTCTGAGTAAGAACATCCATATGGGAGTTTAATGCTCTTCAAATTTTGCAGAATAACTTCATTGATTTAATAAGATTTCCTAGGTGCTCACCAAGCAGACAAGCTTTTAGATGCAAAGGAAACAGTATCACTGCTGACCACTCAGTGTGTCATCTCTTCCACCACTCCTTGCCTTTGCTTATTGAGGATATTATTGCATTACTTTCTGCCATGTTTAAGTAGCAACCAATGGACCAAAAAACAAAGCAGGCTGGAGTCTACACAGAGAGGAACTGAGAGTAAGGACATACAGATTCTGATTTTTCCTTGTTTCTGACCTGCTATGTGAACTTCTTAATAATGCTTCCATCTCTTTGCCTCTGATTCCCTAACTGTAAAACAGAACCATATCTTACTTCCTATCCACTTGTTTCTGGTACACATACTACTAATACAGGTTTCTCACACCATAAACTTTCTCATAGCTTATACATGTGCCCTGAGTAGAGACTAGAAAAGATGAAGTCCAGGCACAGGTGCAAGCCTGCAGTACAGCTGTAATTTTCTGCATATGTCTGATCAGCACAATTTAAAACTTTGGTTTACAAATGTAACATGTGATGGCAAGATTAGTTCACAATCCCTACAAATCAAAGTCACAAATTGGAACCAGATACCATGCGACACTAAGCTATTTCAATTACAGTTAAAAATCAATACATGTGGTCATTTGACTTTCCCGACAAAATGTTGCTCACATAGCACACGTGACCCTAACTGTGTAATTCATATGAGACTGGTCAAAAGATGATTCATGTTCATTCATACAGTCAATGATTTTTAAAATTATTTTTTCCATTCTGTTGGGATAATATTATTACTGCTCTTATAAGGAAGGAACTATACTGAAGTTGATCTTGCACAAAATTCCCAAAATAAGCTGGACAGCATGAATATTGGCCTTATTTTATTTTGCATTGCACACTTTAAAGAGACTGCAATCCTTGAGGCACAGGAAATGCACCATATGCCCTGGATGGGCATAATACTCATTCCAGACTGCAGTGTCTTCTGTAAATACAGCCTCTATCTCTACCAGTCCTCTGGGAAAAGTTCCTGAGAACAGCTCAGTTTTTCCAAGGAAGTTCTGAACTCACCATCAGTTTGCACCAAAAGTAAAGGAAATAAAGTTTAGGTCTGCCTAGCCTGCTCACCCTTGCTGTCTTTTCATAAGTGTAACTTCTCCCTATACATCTTCAATATCATTCATAATTGCATCATTTGCTGGTGTCGCTCCCATTCGCCGTTGTTTTACCACCTCTGAAAAACAAGAATACCCACTCATGACAGGTGCGCAGCAGCTCTAATCTCAGCAAACTTACATCTGTCCTCTCCCTTGCTTAGATAGGATAGAGAGTAACCAGCAAAAGACAGTAACCTTATTTCTTGTCCCATTCTTTTACTTTGTATTGCTTCAGTTCATTATCTTTTTGTCACTGATTTTTCAATTTTTCATCAGGTTCAGCCTGCTTCAGACACCTCCCTTCTCCACAACTTCTTTACTTCATCCTACACAGTTCCAACAGGCAAGTGTGAAAGGACTGTAACAATTCAAACAAACAAGACTTTGACTCCTAATTTTTAGCTACCATGATGCATACATGGCATGCCTACCTATTCTTGTTTTCCTCCATTTCTCCAAACTACTACTACCACTAATTTTTGCTACCATTTATCATGGCATTCTTCTACAGACATCTCAATTCTGGCAACCACTGAGAACATGCTTAACTATACTCACGTTACTAGTTCCTTTGTCTTCAACAAAATCAACATATGGATAAATACATGTGTTAATACTTACATGATGAGGACTTTAAAGTATTTTTGCCTTTATCTCGCCAGTGCTACACCTCCCCAACTACTCATCTGTTTGCCTTCTATTATTTTCCTTAAAAGGAAATCTTTGAGGATCAAACAGCCCGAAGCTGTTAACTGCTAGTGACATTGGGCTTAGTCAACAGATAGTAAAAAGCTAAGAAAATCTGACTTATCCGATATTTTTTTAACATACATATTACTATAGAACATAAGGTCCAGCAAAAGGTACATTACACACTGAAGAGAATTTAAAGTAGCAACAACAGGAGTAGAGGGGAAAGTGTTCATCCCCCTGAGTAAACGATTACTAGCAAGATAAGTGTAGGAGATCATTCCTAGTACAATCAAGGAATATTTCTATGGAGTTACCAAAGGGAAAAAAAACTTTGTTCCAATAAAGAGGTTGGCCAGAAAGTCTCCCCTACTGAAGAAGAAAATAGGAGTTTTGAAGAGTAAAGGATTAAAACAGCCTAGACCCTCTAGAAGATCTGAATGGGAGATGCAGGAGGCAACTAGTGACCAGGCTGAATGAGAGAGAGAATTTTTGATGTAATTTTAAAGATTAGGTGCATAATTGATTTTATTAGTTCATTTATGCGCTCTCTAAACATCGTAACTATTTCATCTCTCTTGAATATTTGTTCTAAAATTTTTAGTTTAATCTAGTATAAATGTGATATCAGGTAAGCAGGTTAACACCACCACCTCCTGACTGGAAAGGTGGCAGGTGACTAAATGTCATCTGCCTTTAGACAATCCTGCAGTGCCTCACCTTCCATGCTCACCTTCCACTGTGTCTAAGGGATTATGGAACTGGTCTTACTGAGAGAAACGACAGCTGTGTACAGAGCTGGCACCAAAGGAACAGGGGAGATGGAAGTGTCCTCCTGTGACTGTTGATATAGTGAAGACTCTCTGCCACACTGCACAATATTGGGATAATGTTTGAATCTCAAGGGGTGCAAAGAAGAGGATGTCACTTCTTTATTTGTGTTTACTGTGGAAGTAATTTATCTTGACTTTCATTTATTAGTAGTTTTACACTCAGTTTACAATTCGACGGAACAAGCCCATGCAACGTGAAACAGAACAGTAAATTGATGGCGATCTTCAAATACGTTAAAGCTTGCCACACGGAATAAAGTAACGATTCTCTGTGTCTTCTGGGGATAGGACAAGAACAACTGTGCATAAACTGCTGTGAGGTAAATTTAGGCAAGGCAGTAGGAAAAAGCTTTCAAGTTTGCTAAGCACTGGAATAAATTGTTTTGGGTGTTACAGAATACCACCACTGGCTGTTTTCAAGAAAATAGTCAGACTGCAGAAACAATTTAGATGTGATTTTTAAATTTTTGTGCATTGGGCAAAGCAGAGGACTAAATGACCTCCTGGAATGTCTTTTAGTACTTTGTCGTATGATTTTATGAAAACGACATGCACCTATGAAGTAGAAGTACAAAGACTCGTGCATCACTTATTAGAACCTATCTTCTCCTAGTTACAAGGCCAATACAGTAGACCAGTGCACCAGGCAGTCCCAGGAAAATGCAGTAGTAATTCTTTGCATGGAAATATGCACACACCACTTTACAATTTTCAAGAGGAGTCAGCATCTCAGCAAATCACATTGTTATGTTGTGTTATGATGCATGATGTTTTCATAACGATGTGACATGTCTAAATGACAAAAACCTGGCTTCCTACCAAAAATGTAAAGCAGTTTACTTTTATTTTTTTTACACAGGAAAAAAGCCATTATCAGTTCATATAGCAGATTTCCCTGCAAGAAAATGGCAGCAGACCAATTTCATACAAAGTATTCCCCAAGTCTGTAATTATGAGAAAACAAAAAAGTTCAAAGGCTTTTAGAAGCAGAAGATGCTTTCATAGAACTGTGTATCACTCCCTACAATGAAACTATAGGAATATATAATGAACAACAGAACTGCAAATTGAACATCATCCTGTAAGTTTTGGAAATAGCCAGAACATTTCCAAAACCCAGAATAATATTTCTTCTGTAGTAAGGTCAACTGGCACTAGCAGTATTAGTAACTGGGCTTTCCTCACTGCAAAAAAAAACCAAACCCTGACAGATAATAATACAATAAATAACTACTGTTTAATCTTATTGGTTTTATTTGATGCATTAATATAAAAGCAGCAAGAAAATCTTTTTGATAGCACGTTCTCCTTTGTTATAAATAACTCACCCTGAGATTCTTTTCTCCTTGCTACTTTGTAAGACTGCTAGATCTCTTTTAATGTCACAGTTTTTCATAAATACAATATAGCTTTTGGCTCTCAAATTGTGCCTTGAAAAGTTGCCATGACAGCATAGAGGATTCTGTTCAGGTTGCGATCCTCTGTATGCTATGCTGTTCCTTTCTCACCAAAGTCTCTTAGCACCTGTGCAGACATGCACTTGGCAATGTGATTAACTCCTATCATATATCATCCATTCTTTTGCTCATCATTCTCCCAGGTGAATGAAACAGTGTCTAGGCATTTTTTTCTGGTAGCATGTTGGTTTTGCTGCTGTTATTATAAAGCATGTTACTATGTCCTCAGGTTAGAAAGGCAAGGACAAAAATTCTGTTGCAACAAGACTAGAAGGTGGCCTGATGTGCGATATTCCTCTGGTCCCCTGAGAGTTCATTTTACGTCTCATACCTCTTCTCTAGCCCTCCAGCACTTTAGACTTACTCAGCAGCCTATTCCCAAAATGCCCTAGAGAAAAAGACAACATAGAAAGATGGAGCAGGAGGGCTACTGATGTGTTGGCTCAGTCCTTCCACCTAGCTCATGTTTCAGGTTCCTGGGAGCCCCAGCCATACCCTGACCCCGGGTCTTGTAGGGGCTGGAAGAACAACAGCAATATTGTCCCTACTTACTTTCAACATGAGATGCTCTATACAACAACTATTAAACTTAGTATGGTACTATAAACTCAATTCAGGATAAATTCAGTGCTGCTGCCACCATGCATCAGGTTTATAATACAGATCATTTTAGGCATCAAAGGATTTTTGCTTTAACTTTGCAAGTCTTTTGAGATCACGTGCAACTGTATTTATGAAACAAAGTTCTTTTTGCCTCAGAAAATATACCATCTGCATTTGCTACAGGTCAAGCCGGGATTTGTTCCTGAATCAGTCACCCAACCCTAATTCTAATAGAATACCTCTGAATAGTTTTATACTAATAACTGCTCTGTAGAGACTCTTGAAATTATAATATATTAAAGACCCATCAGCCTATCAGAAGAACATGTAATTTTATGTTCATTACTTCTTGGTTCCTGACTATAGAATTTGGATGGTTGCACCTCAATTAAAAGTTGAATCAAAGTTAATATAATTTAAATAAAAACTTCAATATAAAGTTAAAGTTCTGTTCTTAATAGCATTAATACCCTCTAATGACCGCTACGGTCATTACCACTAGATAACTGACCTTCTTGAACCTCTCTTCACACAGAAACCTTTCTCCCAACACAGTCAATTATTTAGCAGTAATGAGTGCTCTGTAAGAGATTATTGTTTAACCAAGTACCTTGACACACTGCTTTTTCCCTGTTATCTCTATTCTTCAACAAATGGTACATTTTTTTCTATTATAGACTTTTCAGTTCTGAGGATAGAAGGCTGTGGTCTTATTCTTTCCGATGCAGAAGTTCACCATGTAATTGGCAAAGCTTCAGATATAATTAAAATCTTGAAAATTAGGGTGCTATGAAACACTGTTTGTGAGCAGCAACCGTGGACCTATAAGACAGAGCAGTTCTGAGGACAGGTTTGAGATACCTAGGGAAAATGAGGAACAAAAAAAGAAATATTGTTGGGGATGAAAAGACACAATGCTCTAACAGCATGTGGACAAAAGGAGGAAAAAAGAAAAAAGAATTAAAAAAGACAGAAAGATTCAGGAGTGTACAGGAAGTGAAAGGAAAAAGTGGATGAAAGAACAAATAAAGAAGAGCAAGGAGAGCCAGGGAGACAAATTAAATTTGGGTGTACAGAATTCATTTTCATAAAGAAAGAAATCTTTTTGGCCAAGTCCTGGAAGCATTAAATGTTAAAGGATCTTTGTTATTGTAGAAGTGTGACAATTACTGGTTCAGTGAGCTCAGCATGAGGCTGGAAGACAAAACTCCTGAATTCTAATTCCAGCTGGCCTAATGACTCCCTCTGTAACTGTGGGGAAGGCACTTCACCCCTCTGCCTCAGTTTCTCTCTCTGTAAAATGTAAAAAATACCTTTTTTCAAAAGCCATTCTGAAGTTTACATATGCTGTGCTTCAAAAATATCAAGCATTAGTAGCTACGACTGCCACAACTATGTCCTCTTCCTCATATCTTTCCTTAAAAATGTCAGGCAGGTTATTTTGATTTCAAGTTTGTAATATAAGATTTATGAAGCACCTTCCAATTCAAATGCTGAGGTTGAGGCATCTCAAGAATTTTGCACAAATTCAGTTAGAAATAACTTTTTTTTTTCCTAAAAGAAATCTTCCCTAATCAATTTAAGAGAGGAAGCATATTCTAATCAGTTCAATTTGAATGTTCTGATCGATATTGCTCCCTCTTGCTCCTCTACACACGGAGGGAGAGTCAGACTGTGGAACAACACTTGATGAATCTAGCTGAAATACCAGTGCGCTATACTTAGAAATAAGATAATAAAAGCCAGATATTTGAAATCTGCATGGCACTGTTATACATTACTTGCTCTATGAGAGGGTATTTTGGCACAAAATATATGAAAAAAGGTCCATGTAATGCCTTAATCCAGTATACGGAAAAGAATGTCCTAAATGAGTCCTTTGCTCATTTAAAAGCAGTAAATATCTTTTAATGTCTTGGATGAGTTCCCATCTGCTCTCTTTCCTTATAAAAAGGCCTTGAAACTGAAAGGGGGGGAAGTAATACATTTTCCTGTTTTCAACACTGCTGCTATTTAGAAGACAACACAGGAGACATTTCTTCAAATGATTTTTCCACACTAGCATGCTACCTCCTAAAACCCTCCCTTTTTTCATACAATGCCTGTTACATTGATTGAGATTTCCTCTGTAATAGAACTACTCTACTGAGTAAGGGGACAACAGAGAACAATAGGGAGAGGTCCTTCAAAGCAAACTGCTTATGACATACCTCCTATCTTGAAGGGGTTAAACTGGATTTTTTTCCTAATTAGAAGACTGTAGGAAAGCGTAATATTCTATTCAGTTCTGGAAAATACTACAGGTAGGATTGCTGTATATAGAACCCTGTCAAGTAAACAGTTACTACACTGGAAGAAAATGGAGCAAGGAGGTGTTTTTTTTATTATTTGTATAAAATATATTGTTCTTCCAGGCTGTAGTGAAATAGTTTCTATTTAATTGCAGAGAAATCCTAAGAAGGTTACAGCAGTGAAACATTAAAATTCTAAGGGCAACTAATAACATTAAAACTTTATAGCCCCAGATAGAATAATTTAGACAAAAACAACATGAACATATGTTTTGTGTAATAATAACAAACATTTATAGCTGTCAAGAGAGAAAAACACAGGTTTATGCACACCTTAATGGCGTGCATGGGTGAGCATGAGTATATTTAAAACATAATATATTACAAAATTGACAGCAGGCATGACTCTTCTGGGTACTATGTTAAATCAATGAATAAATTACCAAAAGTGTGCTGTGGCTGTTTGGATGTGTAATTGAGCTTAACGTATGTAGTGTTATTTCAAAAGAAACTGTTCAAGGAGTTTCTAGACCAATCCACTATGCATCTTTACTAAGCTGTTTACAAATAACAATAAATGAAACTGTCGCACAGTAGGAAGGAAGTTTAGTTATACGCATTACGTAAATGGGAGAAAAGTTAATTTTAATATGTTTTTCAAGAACTAAACCCAAACTTATTATAATATTGCTAGGATTCACTGAATTGGAAATCAACATTTTTCATGTTCAGTTTTAGATTTATTTTAATTAGCTGATACTCTACAAACAATAGTCTTTGTAGCAATACATGTCAGGATTAATTCCTCTGAGATAAATATGGATGCTTCATGCAATATCTGTACTAAGAGTATGAATCAAGGCCCAAATGAATGAACTAGCAAAATGAACAAAAAATGAACTTAAATATATTCCAGTTATTTCCTTAAAACATTACCCATCCAACAAATAAACAACATATTTTAAAAACATTTTATTCGATTATAAACCTATGAAAGCTACTTTTAAACTTTATTGGTGTTGACTAATTGATAAACAAAAAATAACAGATTTGCAAACTAACCCATTTATTGTCCTATTTAGAAAAAAAATAGCTGGGCATATACTTCCCCTCCTTGTTTCAGGCCTGTTTCATCTTACCACACTCAGTTTGTAAAATAGAAACTGATCTTATTTTCTTGCATTCCTCTTCACATTTTGCTGTGCTGGTAGTACTTGGTTATTATGCGACCCTCTAAACTCTGGCACCTCAAATCTAAGATAGGAAGGGCAGCCTGTACAAGTTAATACTTAACACCCTTGCAGTCTCCAGGAAAATTTGCCAAACCAACAGCAAGGACAGAAAAGACAAGCTGACCTCCATCACGTCCTTCTTGCCCCCCTCCTCTGAACTGAAATGACGGTCCTCAAATGTAAGCAATCATAAATGCACCATTCTAGACTTCTGCTGCATATCATAGCTTTAACTCATAGTATTTCAGAACGCACGGTGCCGAACTCTTAAGCAGATCTGAACTTTTTCCTTTGCAATTTTATCTCTCCTTTCTCACCATTTTTCTCCATTTTATAAGGGATGATGTGACCTGTCAGCATCAACCACACTTGTGATGTTCTTAGGGCTCATAAACTCAAGGATTAAGGCATTCTGTGCTAAATGCATGGCTCCTTTCTATAACACGATTGTAAAGAAGAAAAAGAGGATGAAGAAATGAAGTGTACATGCCCAGATGAGCTATTCTTTCTCTCTGGCCTGATGATGGTTCATAAAGCATGCTATGGGGCGATTATAAAAGAATATGGCATACCACCTGTCTCCTGGTCAGAAATCTCATTTTACATTTAAAGCCATCTTAGGTTAACTGTCATTAATGTTTACAGCTGCCCACGGGATGTGGCTAAGTACACTACTAGCACATTTATTTTTCTGCAGTTACTTCCAGGTGTTTAAGGAACAAGTTTAAATTTCTAAATGTGATGCAGTCCCCACTGTATCTTCCACATTAGTTACACTATGCTGGGTAAGTATAATTATCAATAAATTAGCAGTATCTCAGATATGATAGGAAAGGCTTAATTAAAAATTCTGGCAAAACACTAAAAAAAAAATACAACAAAAATATTATCCATAAGTTACTAGAGCTGACATACAAACTTGCATATGCTTTTACAATAAGCATCTTGCATTCTTTTGATGTGCAAGTCTATGTTTCACCAAGTGCTCTACTGAAAAGGTTGGCTGGTTCCGTTTTTGATAAAGTAGGTAGGTACACATAAAGAATCCAGAGGTCACACAATGCTCAACCTGATATTCTGTTGCCTTCTAATAGATTAGCTTAATGAACTAGCAAAACCTGTAACATCACTCTGAATCTAAAGTTTAAGTGTAGTCAAGTGTACTATGCCACAAGACATTTAAGAACAAGTCAGATTTAAAATGCAGGATGTCCAAGTAGATTTTTCCTTCAAACATTGTTTTACCTGACTTCCCTTTTGTGACCACCCAGTGAAGAATAGCTGCTTTATGTATACAGCGGAGACTAGAACTGAAAGTTTCTACAAATTAAATCGTTGCCAGAAGATGTTGTTCTGAAAGACTAAAATAGGAACTGAATTGGAAAAAAAGGAAATGCCACCCAATCATGCTGAATATAAAAGTAATTAAAATACTTTAAAAAGAATAAAAACATGCAGAAGATAAAATTTAGCTTTATCTAATAGTATCTTTGTTCACATCAATGTTCCTTTTGTTCTCTATTACACATTTAATCACTCTTAGACATCAACCATAACAGCAAAAACTCAAATACTGAACTGATAATTAAACACAGTAATATTTATAAGATGTTAGTTTATTCTGTAGATATGAACTCTTAATTTAATGCACAAATACAATGAAAGTAAAATTTCTTTTTAAAGATCAGAGGAATGCCATGCCAGTCACTCTTCAATTGAAAAAAGCAGTGATTTTTGTTTTCAGAGCAGTAATAAAATTTTAATAAAATGACAAAGACAGAATGCTATTAACAGAAGCAACAATCTTTAGTAATGACAACTGGCAATAGCATCCATATTAAGCTGCGATTTTTAAAGCACAGGATTTTTAAGAGACTGTATTTAAAGAGGAAAACTAGTTTTTTAAGCATGATTTTTTTTAAAGCAAAACATGGTGGAACAGCCTGGCACCAAAATAAAGCAAGCAGCTGAGTACAGCAGGCAAGGTGAGAGTTTACTTCACTGATGTCTGCTTTACCAGAGGTGATCAGCATGAGAAGCACAAGGTGATAACGCATTCATACTACCAGAGCCAGAAAAAGTAAAATAGGCTGGTGGAGAAGCTAGAAGAAAACCCTGTAAGCCCAACCTTTAACTCTTATGTCATGTTATCTGAACAATCCAAAACATTTATCATTGTGTTTGATGACTGGTAAACATCACATGGGTAGAACACACATTCAAACTTTATTTGTTGTTTGAGCTAACCAGAACCAACATGGTCTGCAAATCAGCTACAATATTCAGAGAGCTCTAGCTTTCAGTCCTACCCTGCTTCCGTCTGCATCTGACCAGGCAGCGAACCCTGTGAGAAGAGACTCTCCCCACACGCTCTTCTATTTTGTTTCACTTGTGAGCCTGGTGAAATCCTGAACTACTTTGAAGAGCAACAGATGGCATGCAGGGTGAGGGAGCAGGAGTAAGAAACAAGGAAGGAAAGTTAACTGAAAAGATCTGAATTTCAAATAAATTGCTTTGTTATTGACCATTTTGTTATAAAGCCAATCACAAACTTGTTCCACCAAGACATTTTCAGTCAGCTAGGATTCCTTCTTTTCACTTGTTTATTTATGAATTTATTTTAGTGTGTTCCATCAACTCCTGAATTCAAAATCAAAAAAATAAATAAAGAAAAAAAGCTCTGTTTCTCCTGTGGCGTAAAAACTTGGCCTTGAATGGGCCCACAGGACTCAGCCCACACAGAAAAGGAGACAAGTAGTATCTCTAACAGGCTATCCTGGAAATTTCTGCTTTAGAGTGGGAGATCTCCAGTTTTCAGTAAAATGAATTTGTGTATTTGTGTGTGCATGTCACTAAAAACTTACTAAATGTGGATTTCTCTGGAAATCTGAGAAGCATGTGAAATAACAGGCAGACACAAATAAGAGAAGAAGCCTTCCACCGATACTCACTGCTGAAAATACATTCAAAAATAACAGAACAAAAATGCATCAATAAAATTGTATACAGAAAGCAGAATGAACAGATACTGGCAAATCAGAAAATTAAGGCCTTTGAGTGGTTAATATTTAGTTTAAGTCACTTAAGATAAACGCGTTCATATGAATATGCACAAATATACTCATGTTTTTATATTTCAAATACAGGCTAAACCCAACTGGGATTTTTGCCTAAATAAAGCTTGTCAGAGTTGGTCCAGTTATGCATGTGAAGTTACAATAGCCTAACACACTTCCAGAGTTTCAGATAATAGTGTTCAAAGATTCAAATAGCATTATGACAAAATTTGCCCCTTGGGCGTATGTCAGTTTAAATATCTGTTCTCATCAAGTTCTCAGTCTGCACTTGTTCTCGGTGGAGTGATTTAGATTTAAAACATCTTTCAAACTGAACTTGATCTATGTTTTAATAGAAAGTAGCCTTCCTTATTCTTAAAGTCAAAAATCATAATTTCTTTGCTGTTTAAGCATAACTGTTTCTATTAACAGTGATGGCTGCTAAAGAGCCTACAGTTGCCAAAAGTAATCAATATACACTATCTAGAATCACCAAGGTGTAAAAATTATAGAATCATACCACAAATACTACAGATACCTTAAAGTCCTTGTTCACATCTTCAATTAGAATATGACTTTTGCTATTTTTGCAGTAAATATTAGAACATGTTGCTTTAAAAACATGCCTACGTTTTATAACAGGATTGAATATTGTGCTTAATAGTAGATGCAGTTTAGCTGCAAAAATATGACTTTTAAAGCTGGCTCTCTACATTTTATCCTTGGTACTAGTAAGCTTAATCAACCAGAGCTAAGGTTACTTCTAGATTCAATGGAAAACATGAAGAGCTCTGCTACCATTTTAGAAATGTGGCTTGTTAAAGATTATTAAAATACCATGAAAACAACACTGTCATACAGAATTTGCAGCAAATATGCAAGGAGGTTGAAGGATATATGACAAAACAATCTTTGTGAGCTAAAGCCGGACCCAGGTTTGCTTAACTAAGACTTCAGGGACACAATTTCATGAGAAATTAGCAAAATATTTAGTTAACTTGTGATATAGAGAAGTTTTAACAGGGCTTATGTAACATGAAAGAAGAAGTTTAGGATAGAGCTTATATTCATTTGTCTTCTCTTATTGCAGTCCAAACACTGGCTGCTTAGCTTCATTACTTTCTCTGTGAAGGGAGGCTTTGAATTAAATACAAAATTGTTCCTCCTGAGCACTAAAAGGCGCACAATTAACAACTCAGGAGAAACAGCTTCCAGTGAATAGCAGTGAATCTACCATGTGGAAGGTACATCCAACAGTCCTAAATCTTTTTTTGGGCACCTCTGATGTTTTTGCTTTCAATCATTCAGAAAAAATATCTACAACTATTTAAGCAAAAGAAACATTTTCAAAATACAGGTCTCATAGATAGGTAACATTTAATTTCTTCTGTCAACGGGGAATGACTACCAAAAGTGATGGTAAAGTGTTAGTTATCCATTTACAAGCACAACTGCAGAATCCTGCACCTTAGCCATTTAAAAATGTAGTCATTATCACAACATAATACTCCCAAAACAATGGCTTAGATTCATCCCAGGTGGCCTCAGTAACGCAGGCTGTGGGTTTTCAGCCAGTGGGGAAGAACCATGCAGCCTCTTTCCCCATGAACCAGCCACAGCTGAAATTAAAATTTTACGAGCTTGGAAACCTAAAATCTTTCACCCCAAAATTACTTGCTCAGTTAAAGCATTTTTACCAAGAAAGAACTTGTTCAGCTACATATTGCCTTTACTCTAGGATAGATAAAACATACAAGACAGAAGAATCTTAGCAGTTTTATTAAGAGAAGGTATTCTGTGAATATTATTCTGTATGTAAGTGATTACATTCACTTAGAAACTTAAAGGAAACATTTTGTACATAGGAGATTACATGGCTACATTGGCTTTGCATGGGATTTTGCTTATCAGAAGAAAAATTTGCTTCAAAGTGTGATAAAAAGAGGCACTTTCTTGGCAAGGCACAGATTTTGTCAATAAAACACCCTGTACAAGAAAGGTACTAAAAGGTACTACAATTCTATGTTTTCTGTCTGTCTATACTAAAATTCTCACGTAAAATTTTCCAACTAATTCTCAGAGTCTGGTACGGTATTTTCAACAAAACTTTTCTGCCCAGTTGTCATGATCACATCTTTGATACCCTTCAGTAGGTCCCATTTAGCTATATTTCCTGTTTCTACAATTAAGGCTTACTATGTCAGTCCCATTCAGTTTTCCATATTCAGGCTGTCCTTTTACCGATGCCAGCTTCTGCTACTACACTTATTCTAAAACACCTTTCTGTTTTCTTTTATTCATCCACTCTAGAATGGTGTGTAAAATTATGGTTTCACCTCTCAAATCCTTCCTGAAGGTACGTTTTGTTACAATGATGGCTAGGTCTGTGCACATTCTAGGTGATGTCTGTGAGATTAAAAATACCTAACTTAGAAAGCAAGGTATTAAAAACTAGCAAACTGAGGAAGTGTCTAGCTGCACTAAAAGACACAAATATTCATTCTTGCTTCTTTCTTAGGTTCTTTTCATTGTTACATCAACATAGCTTGTTTTGATTAGCTTGGAAATTCTTAACGGATGTTTTCAAGCCTATATTTGGATAACAACTAATATAAAAAGAACTCAGTTGTGTTTCACATGCCCCAGTAAAAACACTAAAAGACAGACTTATTCCTCGCAAAACCAAAATTTTGTCTATTGATTTACAGAAGGATTTGTAAATGCCACTACCCTTTCTATCCATTTGACCAACTCATCCATGGTTCAAACCCCCACTGTAGAAGCTGACAGTTCAAGAATATTGTAATGTCACATATTAAAATACCTAAAGCCAAGCAAAATAACAACTGTAGATGCATTTTTTTCCTAGTAGGGCAGAATTAACGGCATCATTTGTACTTAAGAGTGAGATCACAGTATCTTTAGTCTAGACTTCCGAAATTCCAAAAGATTCAGAACTGAAATGTTACATGAATGATTTTAAACTGTTCAGCTGTTAGGCTCAATAATACTATTTATGTACAGACAGCATTTTAAATATTCAACAATTTAAGACTATGCCTCAACAGCAACATAGCAGAACCTTGTGTTCTAATTACAGGAAATCACTTTCCTTGTTACCATCTTTTGAAATAGTGAATGGTGAGCTACTGACTTGCTGTAATACTTTTTGGCACAGAAATACTTTGTAAGGTATTATAAGGTATTTTATTTACCAGTGAAAAGTAGTAACTGTGCCCAAGACTATAGAATTGTTCTGAACAGAAGAGACTAACACATTCAGCTGAAACTGCAAAGAATTAAGGCGGCAGATGGTAATTACTGATACTGGAAGTAAGCCTGGATAAAGGTGGTTGGAACTTCAGTTTAATGTCTGATCTATAAGGTGTTGTATTCACGGCATAAAACTCTCTTGTGTTTAGATGGGAACGTGGCTTATTATGGCCACATTAGAGAAAAAAAATTACTTCTGCTAAAGCACAAATACCAACTTTCCGTGTACGTTTCTTTTCCACAAAAAGACTTGATTAAGCCATGAGATAACCGTAGACTAGGATAGCATGTGTATCACCGTATGAAATTCCCTTTCCATATGTCTGTACAATGTGAGAGATGGAAGTCTGATTTCCATTTCATTATCTTTCAAATTGTTACTAATGAAGTGATGGCTATTTACTTGACATTTTATTCCACAATATTATGGACACAAGACACAGGATTGAATGCATGTGTCTGATCCTGAGTTTGTGAATGTGGAAGGCAGAGAGACTGTAAGTTAAATAAATAAATTGAGTTTGAGGTGTGCAGTCCCCTATGACTTAAGAAACTCCAGCAACCCAAGTAAAGTGATCCCTCTAGCACATGCTATTCCTTCCCTTTCACTAGAAGCAACTAACTCAAGAAGAGAATGAAACCCAGTTACACGTGCCATTTCACAACTTCAAAGCACTGACCACTACAATAATATATACAATATTCCATATTTTATGGACAATACGGACAATATACTGGAGATTAGAAACCCAGTTTTCAAAGTGGTTATGTAAATAAAAACACTAGATTCTGAAATCATGTTCTCTTTTATCTGTTGACAATATTTAAGACTGTCCCAATAATAGACTTTCCCTGTTTTTTAATAATGGAAGACATTGGAAAAAATACTGGTGTGTAGGCTTTAATATTACAGCACATGCATCATACCTATGTCTGCAGATTAGAAATCCAGAGCTGATAAAAGACACTGAGAAAAAGAAAAATATCTACTCACAAATACGATATTTCTCTGCACTGATCACAAAGATGCCAAAACACTTCATTTGTACATTCCTTTTGTATCAAAGTATTAATCTAAATGTCGTACTCAAAGCAGCATGATTGGATGGCCAGGACAAGTTACAAGTCTGAAGTAATAAAGAAAGGATTGTTACCATTCTCTAACCTTTGCTCTGTCTTGTCGTCCATTTCACAAATTCATCCTCATATTAAAACACTGAGAAGGATGTAATTGTTCTGGACTGCCATGTTTAGTCCACCCACTATGTCTGAGACCAGTGTCACTATAAAACTGCCATCTGTCAAGGAGCTTTCCCAGAATCACAAACTGTGGTAGATATTAAGAAGCATCACCAAGTTTTCATTTTTTTCATGAAAATCACTTTTCTGTGTACTGAAGACTGTTTGTTTAGAGTGGTTGTAAAAACTGTAAAATTATGCGCAACTGAGTGGGAGATGATCCTGGAAGTGTGGGATGCTTAATTACATATCAAGATGAAATTACATCAGTTTTCTTTTTCGCTTTATACAAAGGTTTGTTTAACCACTTCAAACTCTGTTATCCTGAGCCATCTATTATTTCTGTGATTTTAGGTTTACTTTATTAAACATATTTTTACCTCTTCTTCTAATATTCTTCAAATCCTTACTGCTTCTATCATTAACCCACTGACAGACAAGTCCATTACAGAGCTAAGACAATCTTCCCAAGAGTGCTTTTCACTTGAGACAACTAAGTCAGATTTCAACGTTCTGAGCAGTAGGCCCAATGCCTTACCAGTTTCATGCTTATTTCTCAAGCTGGAATGGAAAAGTTGAAATGTTTTTCAGTAATATAGCAAGGACATGTCCAGAAGTACAGACTACATTCATATTTTCTAGACTACACAATTATTTAACCTGCTAGCCTTTATGTTCTGATGTTATGCTCTGAACTTTTACACAAAAAACCAAAACTTAATTCAAACATTTACTTGCAGAACAAAAACATCTAGATCCAAAAATTATAGTCATGAACTAACTGTCCAAAGTTAAAGTAGCTGGGAGTAGGACTTAAAACTGACCCTAAGAATACTATTCCATACAATTTTGAATGAAGGAGAATGTCTACTATGGGCAAATGCTATTAACATTTGTATACTTTGCAAGGACGTTAGTTACATGATTAACTTAGAAGCTCTTCAGAAAGCAATGAACTTTCCCACCAACCTATGAGTTAAATAGATCAGGGTAATATTCAGACAGCCACTAGATAAGAAAGTACATAATGTTATTTTTCAATACGACTCTACTGTTTATTGAAAGCAATACTGTTCCATTTGGCCTTTCCTGACGGAGAAATAGTCGTCGAATTATAAAGAGATCAGTTACAAAACAAGTGGTCTCGGACATCTCCAGAAGGTGAAAAAAGACAAGGTACACACATATATGCAGGCATTCCTCCTATTTTCCATATATTTTAGAATATTATTTACTGTTTCCAAAAGGAAAAAACCCCAACTGTTAGCAAAGTGTCTTAAGATTATGAAAGAAAGTCAGATTGTATTGTATGTCATGTTTACTACTTATAATGTTAGACCAGTACTTGTTGGAATATATCATGCCAATTCTGAGATTTCTTTTTAAAGGTTCTCAATAGGGTAAAAAGGCAAAACTTTATATCCCCCAATTAAAGCTGAATAGTCATCATTTGTTTATTTATAAAAATGACAGAATAATAGTTACTAAAGAAGAGATCTCATTGTTTTTTCTACAATTGTACAGAGAATGCAATACATTAGAAGAGCTTAGGCATCAGAAATATTTAAAATCCCTTGAGTCTTCTATAGGAATCACTATAAACCACTCTGAAACTTATATACAATAAATGAAAAATTTCATAAGCAAAACCTGAATTCTTGAATACAAATGTTGACAATGTGTTTCTAGGGTGCAGAATGTCCCCCTCTCCCTTCCACTCTCCATTGCTTGCATAAAAGATGCCATAGTGCTATGAAAAAATGTTTAAAAAGTCCTAAGGGAAAAGTTTCCTAGGGTCTTTGAAATTCCTCCTTTTCCTATTTCTTTACAGATTTCTAACACCAACACTGTTCCTGTAGTTTCTAAAACAAGGCAAAAAGAAAAATACCCTCTAGATATAATCTTCATATTTCCTATTATACTTCTCAGGTTTCTTTTTGCTTTTGAAATAAATGCAAACTGAAATCTACAGTTATATTACCAACTGTATTTTAATTTTAGTTAATCTTTCAGCATGAAGAAGTAGATGGTGTTTGAATGCCCGTACTTACAAGAATCATATAGGGATGTGATTTAATGAATGAAATAACTTGAAAATACTTCATGTTTGATCATATTTTGTCTATTCATGTTTTTATTTAACTGTAGGCACCAAAAAAAGGATTGCTTCAGGTTCCTATCTCTATGATAAAAAGCACAGGGCAAGGAGCTACCACCTATCTATATGAAAAATTTACTGCAACCTAAACCATCCCTCCATTCCTCCCTTTTCAAGCAAATATTTGAATATAATTATTCCAAGACAGGGATTCCATTTTCATAGCAAAATCAAGCTGGATTTTAGAACACTTTATGTGATAACTTTGATTAAGATTTTTGGCCATGAATGAGCCAATCTGTTCAGAGACATGGGATCATTTTATTGCTGCGGTAGGAACATTGAGCTAGTCTGTTTACTTTAACAGGCCTAACTATGAAATCAAGTGTTGCTGCACCGTCTACTTCCTAAAGTAAGAGCTGTGTGGCACAGGAGCATTTTCCACCATGCAAGTGATGAGGGATATCAGTTGAAATTGTGTCCCCTGCATATAGGTATTTTCCTGTATTTTTGTTTCAGCGTTATCCTTAGCTCTTCCTCCACCATCTCTAAGATAATTCTTGCTATGTAGAATTATGGTAAGAAAACACCAGAAAATTTAATGTAATCCCAGCCAACACTCACTCTACAAACTACTCACTAGGAAGCACTGAATATCAATGCAAAGAACTGTCTGGCATCAGAATCTGAAAATCTACTCAGCACAACCATCTCTGTTACTTCTAGAAATAAGAAACTTGACGTTTTCTATAAATTTCAGCCTGCTGCATGCCAAGATGTTATTGGATTGCTCTGATGCATATTCTCTGCTGAGAAAGCATTGGAGAAATCAACACTTTCCAACGCACCCTCTCCCAACCACCCTTCCTTACTACTGATGGTAACAAAAGGTCACAGACCCTATGCCAGAAGCTTCTACCGTGTGTAGCGTCCCTACACTGCTTGCACCAATTTGAATAAGCATGTTTTGCATTTAAAATGCTCTTAAAAATATTAAGTTTATCAACTAGTAAATACTACAGCCGTCTTTAATAATTAATATCCAAAAAATGTTTATAGATGTCAATACCGTATTCTTAAAGCACCCGTGTTCAACACATGCACTATTATGGAAGACTTACACTCAGAGCAAAAAGATTTGTAAAACGGCATATGACCTTCTTCCCACTACAATGGCCATCCCCTAATTAAGCAATGCATCTGATAGTCATTAACAGGAATGAGATAATGAATCACTTTCTCTCTTCTTTGTTAATTTGCTGTAACCAAGCGGCTAATGGATGTCAGAGCTGAGTGATTGCACTGATTATAGTGATTTATAGTTGCAACAAAACAATTTAAAACCATTCTGATTATTCATGTTAAAGATGCTTTATGTTTTGTTTACTAAATGTTTTATGTTCCCCCTCATGCCCCTCTACACACAACGAGACAGGTCTTCCTGGAAAACTTGAAAGTTCTAAGATTTTCTATTGTTTCAGAGCAAGGCATTTCATTTTGTTTGTAAAAAAAAAAAGTTTACCCAGTAGAAATGAAAAGCCTTAGGGTGGAAAGACAACTTCAGTGGTGCCTAGTTCAAAAGAAGACGGAAATAAGAGGAAATAAGGCAAACTTCAAGCCACTTACCTTAGGGCTCCCAGTCCCTTCCTCATTCTCTGCAGACACATCAGTAGCCAGTATCTCTGCTTTGATGATATCCAGAGCCCTAAGAATCCAGCTGTGTTGCCGTTTGATTTGCCTCTGTAGTTCCTTCCATTGACTTGCAATCATCTGCAGCATGTCCTTCAGTCCTTCTCCAAAATGAAGGGGAAAAAAGTAAAAGCTGTAAACTCAACTGCATCTTTAAATATTATTCTTTATTGAAAGAATTAGCAGGATATTTAAAAGAATAAATGCAACAAGAATTTTGATGTATTTTCTCAGCAATAAATCCAAGCATTACTGTTGTTCATACTGCAAAACGATGCTATAGGGTCAAAACATTTTTTTAGCCATAATGTTAAATTTTTATTATGTTTCAGCTGAAAATTTCAAGAAAAGGAAAATCCCACATAAACTGTGATTTCTATGCAGTAGGGAACACTATGGTAATCTCACCCTCTAATATCTAGTCTTTATCTCAAAACATTTCGTAATCTTCCAACTACATTTTTCTTACCTCCAACTCCTGTAAATATTTTCCATAGTTTAAATATTACCATTTTCTAAGCATATGATGACATGCACTACCCTTCTCTGCCATGGCTTCTATACCTTTTTGGAACTATACAAAGAAGTCGGTAATTTCCTATAGCTTTCACATTACACAGATCTGTCTGATGCTGTGAAACAATAGCGGCACAACATGTAACATAATCAGAAAACAGGAGACCAAAGGATAACTTCAACCTGGATGAAAAGCATGCTAAGTAGGCCAAAATTAAGATGGCATTCCGTAGCAGTATATGCTGATTAAAACCCTATTATGATACAAGTCACGCAAACATCTAAAAATATAGGGGGCGGTGGGGATAGAGAAAGGGAAATCAGTATCTCTCTCCCCCTCCCCTCGATTTAAGGCCTCTGCAGAAAAAGACAAGCCTAACCAAAGGAAAAAGGTATTTTTAATTTTAATCTATTCCTCATAAATATATTAAAATTGATGTAAGAATTAGTTTTAAGTGGCAAAATAAAGCTTTACCAATGCAATTACCCATGCAGAGTATGTAAAAATACATATATATTTGAAATCCTAATTCATTATCTTAATGTTATTTCCATTGCACCTACATCAAAGAATGTGTCAGTGTGAAGTTTTCAGTGATGAGATTTCAATTGAAACTCAGCTGAGCAGCAAGACCAAAATAAAATGAACAGACTATTTGCAGGCAGTATTTCATTTTATAAGTATCACTGCATTGTATGCAGTATATGAAACATTTATAAATCTTGAAGGTCAATCTGATAATGTAAATATTAATAATACATAAGGAAGTGAATATATGCAGTAATTTACAGCAATGCTTCTTCATTCTTTAATAGTCTGGAGACATAAAGACTTGCAATATTTCAGAAGGATTTACCTGATTTGTGAGATACAATAAGCTCAAGAAGTTGACGTCCTTCTTCTACCACTGCTTCTTTTAAAGCACAGTGGCTATCTACATTCAACTTAAAAGTCTGCAAAAAAAGAAAAGAAAAAAGAGAGAAAAAACCCCTCAGTATCAGACATTGGAGAGGCAGTTATCATAAAACACACGTACAAAATTACTTGCCGCTTTTTATCAAGAACCACATCCCCATTTCCCAATAGCCAAACTAATTTGCGATACTAAAAGCTATTGATATTTTGGATCTGGGCTCAAAATGTTTCCATTAGATCAGCAAAGTGCATCTGTGTTGAAACAGCTGACAAATCTAGAAATTCATTAGGTTTTATGAAAAGTCACAACCCCATAAGGCTATATCTGGAGTAACAGTGTTCTATAAAATACACTAAATTTATGCCACCACATATGAGCTCTGTTTTTTTCAGATTTCTTTGAAATGTTGGTGATAGCACTATTTATGAAACCATGAAAAAATTACAGCATTGAATATATCGGCCCTATGTGCACTCATACAAATCTATTAATATTGTGTTTCTGAGTTAACTCATATCCGTTTTCAAAGAGCAAATCAGACTGCTTTAGATCTCTGCATTCTTAATTTGCAAAGCAAGTATTTTTCATCTATTTTTGCACTAATATTATTACTAGTTTACAAAGGACCTCTGCCTTAACAGTGATTAAAATATTTTGCTTCTTTTTTAAATGTATTTTATATTTTTATAAATTGCATTAAAATCTAGTCATAGAGAGAAGTGGAAACATGATCTACTCTATGTTATGCCAGTTCATACACCACTGATAATTTGGATAAATTTTTGAATTATTTGCCAGAGCTTCTCACTTAAACTTGTGTGTAAGAAACAAATTACAATAAAGGGGTACTTGCTGTACTTAATCATAAATCATGTGCAGTCCTGAACATACACACGCAACTCTCGTTCTCTTTGAAATGTCTACGGAATGCATGAAAACAATATTTGACCCCTTGGAAGAAAAGAGTTTTGCCTTCTTTTGGAAATGAGTTAACTGGCAGAGATGAAAGGAGACTTTGCAAGCGCGCATTTGTAGCTTCTGATTTTTATAAAACTTATTTATACTTCTCCAAATACTAGTGACCATGTAGTGAAGTAGCAGACACCACAAAATACTCCAAAGCCCTCATTTCTTAGAGCAGCGACCATTTCCTTTCTTTCCTAACTCCTGTAGTCAGGCTGATTGGCGTAGCAGAAAATAATATTGCCAGAACTGTAATACAATGATGTTCTTTTACTGTATTTGTCATGGTTGAAAAAGGCACGTTGCTCAGACAGACTCTTAACAGTCTTTCAGGCAGCAGTGTACCTGACAGTTAGTGACAGAATGTTTTTGAGAATTCTCCATTCAAATAAAGAGCAATAAACAGGAATTTTGCAACCTTCAGCATTTTGTCTAGCCCAATTTTCCTTGTATGGGCATCTGAATATATTGTTTTGTACCAGCTGTTGAACAACTGGGTCAGCCAGGAGAAGTTAAAAGGGAAAAAGGATGCCTAGTTTATGTCAGCCCCTTTCTTAAATCTAGAGCTTTATGAACCCAAATCTAGAAGTTCTTTTTCCTTCGTAAGAGCGTGTCTGAACAAGCACTGACAATATTTAATTTACTGTTTACTTAAAACAGGCTTGTACTGAATAGTTTGTAATCACGCACTTCACAGGAAATGCACTATGCGTGTGCCTCACACAGCAAAAGAGAACCTAAAGGACCTGAGAGTAGGTTGTGTAATTTCATATAATTGAAGTTGAGTATAGATGCAGCTGGATGTGGCAGTGTCTCGAGATGATGTGGATGTGTTTGATAGGAAAATTGGAAAAGATGAGGTATTCTTCTTCATTAGGAAAAAAAAAGAGACTTGCTGTCCTAGAAAAGATTCATTTAACATAACACACCAGATACTACAATACAGCTTGATTTTCAGGTGCACCTATTAACCAGTAATAATGTTAAACTGAAGAAGCAAAATATGATGAATAAAGATGGGGCCAAACTTCTGGGGTTTGACTAGCAATATTCTCCTTGTGCAAAATTCTTATTTGATGGATAAATTATGTGTGGCACAAATACCGTGAACATACATGAAATTTAGCAGAAATAAACTCTTATCAGCACAGAGGCATTAAAAGGAGGGAACCATTCATACGAGTATAAATACAAACAGAAGCGAAGAAAATTGTCAGTTGATGTAGTGAAGTATAAGTTTTGGCTTTAGAATTATATACGTAACTTTTTATGGGTGGTAATTTCCTAAGAAAAAGGAACACATGGACAAGGAACACTGGAAAGAATAGCCCTCAATCAGTGCATCAGTGCTCGTGGTTCTTTATACCTGCAGGGCTGAAAATGTGGCACACAAAAAAGGCAGACAGAGTTGAAGATGTAACAAACACTACATGTATATACAATGGAGAGATGCAAATTTGCACAGCTAAAGATAAAATCAGACCAAATATTTGGAATGAAGGGGGGCCTTCA
This sequence comes from Larus michahellis, assembly GCF_964199755.1. Classification (NCBI taxonomy): domain Eukaryota; kingdom Metazoa; phylum Chordata; class Aves; order Charadriiformes; family Laridae; genus Larus; species Larus michahellis. Next base: position 61,751,765 of record NC_133899.1, on the reverse strand, counting down.
AACACAAATGTCCTCTCCCATCATGGATATTTCCCGTTCCCTACTGTTTACTTATGGCATTTGGAAAATTGTAACTCTAACAGCGTGTGACCCAGGTACTCTGCTCCCCTCCTCCTCTGATCTTCCCTGATAATGAATGGAGCCTTTGCATCTGAAGAGGGGAAAGGAGAAGAGGAGGGAAGTCAATTAATCAAAGCCATTTTTCCAGACACATTTGCAGCTACAGAGCAGTCTAAATATCACACATGAGCACATATACATTATGGAAAATGCATATGCATTGGCCTGACAGCAGCTTTTTAAACAACACATTAATGTCATCCCTAGCACTACAGTGTATGTAATGTAGTTTACAAGCTGAAACAACCAAAATTTCCTTATGAAGTTCTCTGTGCTTTTCTGAGTCACCATGCACCTATATATAAATATCAACTGTTCTTATTTAGCAAGAAAGGAAAAGTGAGGCAGGAATCATGCAGTTTTATTAAAGCTACAGACTGAAAGTAAACAGGAATAAAGACTCCAAAAGTGTTACGTGCAAAGCCCCAAGAGTGCTCTCTTCTGTCTACTGCATGGGGCAAAGGAGCCCAGCCTTCACAAAATGAAGCCGTCCCCTGATGTTTAGGAAACTGATCGATCCATCGGTCAACAATATCGCAGAACCTCCATGGGGAAAAAAGCAACACCTCCTGATCTATGGGGGGCTCTGAACATACTGAAAATAAGAGACCACTTTTCCAGCATATAATAATCTCTCCCTCTCAACTTATTTGTCTGTAAAACTGGGGATGAGAAAAATTATTTGAAAAAATATTTATTTGAAGTTCCCCTGAGGATTTATTTTATGGCTGTAGACAGTTAAACTTAGGAAGCTTCTATTGAGTAGGTATCCTACAGTATGTACACAGCGAGCAATCTTTCACCGTTTTGCAGCCCTCTGTTCTTAGCAAATCCTTGTAATTTGGGAAAACACAACCCGGGTCTCGACCTATTCGTATCTGCAGTACGTATCTGCAGTCAACTACTAAATATTTTTTGTTTCCAGAGGCACCCAGACTTTGTATAAGCATGAATGTTTTTTAAGTCATGTGTCCAACTAATTTTTTCCAGTGTACTTTGTGCCTCTGACACACAAATAAGCAACCAGTTATCATGTGAACCTACAATGTACACATAAATATAGATTAAACGACACAGCAGTCTACACCGATTGCCAGATTAAGATACTGTATTAAAAGAAGTATTTTAATTTTCTCAGTCAATCATACTATAAGCACGTGTGGTGTACTGGGGTACCACTGAGACCTAATTTTCTTGAGGTTCATTTTTGATGTGTTTAAATACCTTTGAGAAAAATATCACTGCTCCTACGGCATTTATTTTTTTAGAGCAATGGTACAGACAATTAAGTGACCTATGATTTTAGAATTTGAAACAGAAAGCTTAATTTAAAGTTTCCTAATAGTCATTTGCATTTTTGGAGAAAACCACAATATTACTAAAATATGGACTTCTATATTTAGGTACAGTTGAATGTATATTTTGGCTAAGAATGTAGCACTTTTAATTATAACACTCACTGTGACAGATACAATTCAATTGTGAAATTTAGAGTGATGGGAAGCGTTTCTGGTAGAAAAGAAATGATATTCTTTGACACAGACAATCCTGGAAGCAAAACCAAACTCCCACAAATATTATCAGCAATGTTATATTTTGGATAGGGAGACAGTTTCAACACAGAGTAAAGATCTAAGAAAATGGAGCAACAAATGTGTGTCGCTGACTTATTAAATCTATGCTCTCTCTATATATATATTGCCAAGAAGAAAAATAATCTTGAAAACTTGATTTTAAATTTTTTTTTCATTACCACATTTCATTTGTCTTAAAGGCAATATGACTTAAAACAGTTTCTGAAAATTTATTCTTATATTCCTAATACATAGTTACTTTTGCAATTGTATTGGTCCTGGCACAGTTACCTTCCAATAGCTTGCTATGACAAAATACAAAGATATCAAGTACCAAATTCAACTTTTAGTTGTGGAAAGGTAGCTGTCTGGTTTTTGGGTTTTTTTTGTTTTGTTGTTTTTTTGGTTTTTTTTGAGGAGTTCTGACCATACAGAAAGTCTCTGTTTGGTGACTGCCTAGTATTTACGTACTTGAGTTAACAACCTAATAAGTCACGTAATAATCTAGTGGTATTTTCATTAATGTAGTGGTATTTTCATACTCCTGAACATCACCTAACAATGACATTCAGGAAATCAGAAAAATAACTACCATGTAAGCTGCCCTTATATTAAAATGGAAATGGTCATATATTTAGCATTCTAAAGACGTAATACTAAATACATAATTAATTGGTCAATGGTTATATAAAATGGATATTCATATGCAATTTGAACATGGAAAAAGATCCTATCTTCTATGAAATAGTGCATTTCACACATTACATCTACAAATATATCATCAAAGTATTTCACTTTTTAACAATTGGGAAATACCTTATTTAGGATAGCCTCACATTTTTCATCAGGGATATAAAGCCTACTTAGTATTAGAAGTCACTGGGAATTAAATGTTACATGTGAAATGGTTGCAGTCAATATCTTCTTTGTTGTTTTCCATAGAACCTAGGTGCCTATAAAGAATTTTTTATTCACTTCTTTTCTTTTAAGCTGTACTTCTACCTGAGTAGAACTCAGAGGAACTGAGAACACTCCATCTGTTAAACAGAACTATGGAAATGCTTTACACAGCTCCATGGTCAAGGCTGCTTTTTAACGCACTAGCAGGGATTCTACCTTTGCTTTTTAGAGAGAACATGGTGAATCCTCCTCTGAAGCTGCAGCACCCACTAAGGGTCGTTTTCTTCTCTCCCTGAGACTGAGAATATACCCTACCTATAGCAATGATGGCCAAGGGGCCAATTATCACCAACTGCTAAGAAAATCTCTAATGCCTAATATAATATGACCATCATTTTCCTTACACGAACCACGCATTATTTGCTTCAGTAACCAATGGGAGCTGGTAGATATTATTTAAGACTGAATAGCTAGCGGGAAGAAGATGTAGTCTTCTATCCCCTGCAACAATGAGAAAGCTTTAAAAGACAATAATTTCTTGAGTGTCTCTGGGGGTAATTCCCTCTACTGGCATCTGTAGGCAGATAAAAATGGGCAAAATAACAATATCACTGTCTACGTTGATTCACAGTATCAGATTATAATCTAAAATGCCTTTAAAATTGACATAAAACTGATCTGGGAACCTCACTACTGAACTCCCATAATCATCATCTCATGCTGGCATTGTGCCACTGTAGATGTAGATCAGATGTAAGATGGTTTGACTGCTCAGACAATTTCTTTGTGCAAGTTTATCATTCATTTAAACATAATATTAACTGAGCATTCTGAGTTCAAAATGTTTAGTAATGAGATAATTATAGCAACCCCAGCAATGATTTTACCTTCCAATCACTGATAGGCATTCACCACCTTTCACTTGATCTGAAAGAACTTTTTGCCTGGGAGGATCAAGCATATTTATGAAGAGACAAATGGTGGGAGTTTAGCGAAGAGCAAACAAAATATGTTTAAAGGTGGAAATGGTGGAAGATTGTAAGAAATAAACAAGACTGACTAAATGATGATTAAGAGAAAAGGCCATTATTATCTACTTACATTCTATGAATGTGAACACCAAGCAGAAAGACGACTTATTAGCATAGTACAGTATCGGAGGGTATAGTAGATGGGACTAATGGAATTAAATTAAGAAAGAGAAAATTTAAGATAAATACCAGTGAAATTTCCCCCGGAAGTCAGATCTATTAGATTGTGTAATAATCTCCTAAGGGAAACAGTGAAAGCCTCGATCCCTTGAGACCTTTAAATTTAGACTGTATAAAAATGTAGGAGTAAAGACTGCAATGTAGTGGGCTGAAAGAGCAGTAGCCTAGGTCTTTCACATGCCACAGAATTTGTGATGGGACGACAAAACTAAATGCAAAGGGGCAGGCTCTACCCCAGCAGTCCTACAGCAATTCATACTTCTGTAAAACCACCTTACCCCTTTCTTCTCTGTCACAGCTTCTGCCATACAAGTATTAGGCACAATGTTTTTGTCCCTTTGCTACCTCTTAAACACAAATAGCACAGTCTTCCTCACAGTAAGTACTTTAGGTTCCCCAATTTCTGTTTCTCATTCCTCATTGTACTTGTCATCTCTTAGGAAATTTAGCCAAGTTTTGAACGCATAATTTTAGATGTGGACATAAAGGATAGTTAACCCAACTCTCCAGGAAGCCTGTTTTGCAGATTTAGTTTAGAAGGCATAGAGGCTATTTTTGCAGATATTTCGTTTTACGAACTCACGTAAATTCTTCTGCTGACAATTTCTTTTTTGTGTTTCACTACACAAATTTCTCTTTGCTTTTGCCTGTCTAAACATTTTACATTGTTTAAAGAAAAGTTAATGTGAGGCTTCCTAAAATGAATCTGTTTGTTTATTACCAAGAGACAACAAGGGATGGAAGAAGACAGGAAGGAAAACACACGGGCAAAATGGCTATACAGTGAAACCATTGCTAAGTCACCATAAGCATGGTGAACTGCACATCCAGTCCACCTTTTATAACTGTCCTTGATCATTTCTTGTCTTTGTGAGATACTCAGGAAATCATCTGCAAAAGTCACAGTCCTCTGACTCCTTTTTCTATCAAGAGGACATTTGTCTGGCTGATCTTACACATTTCTAGGTACGCTACTTCTACCTGGAGACCCACCATACCCGAAGGGCATTTCATCAAGATATACCTAAGTTGTATTGTTCTACCACATGCAGAAAAAAGCCAACCAAGAGAAAAGAGCTTTCCAACCCAAAAGTAAATTCATGAGGCATAGCAGCCTTGGCAAATAAGGAGTTACTAAGGGAGAGAAAACATATACATATATATTATTTAAATATAAATTTACTAACTTACAGACAAAAAAGCACTGGCACTAAATAATACTATGTAGCTTTAGAACAATCCTTGAAGGATTTTAGTTCTGTTAAAACTTCAGAAGAATATGAAGGAGATGTAATCTGCTTTTTATATATATACAGATAAAAGGTTTTGTGCAATTTAAAGGTGAACTAAAATGCCTTCTTAGCAGAATATATCTAATAAACTGAGATCCCAAATTATTAACCCAATTCATCTGTAGAACTCAGAAATTTAAAAAAAAAAAAAATCATAGGTGATGCAAAGAAATACATTGACCAATCAAGAATTCAATTCATGCCCTGAATTTGCTATGTTTCTACTGAAAGCTTTGGCATTGCAAACACCAAAACACAGACAGCAACTGCATGACTTCTAGTGCTTAAAGTGTGAATGATATTATGCCTCTGAGAGACATAGCATAGAACCCATGGGAGTGGACCATAGCTCTTGGCAGGTAAGTAAAAGCAAGTATAGTTTAAATGTTGCTGAAAGTGTGCTTCTCTGTCCTTTGAGATCCTGGCTTTATATTCTTTTAATGATTTCCAATCTCAGAATTTTTTAAAAATAAATTTAATTTTACTTTCAAAAACAAATTACAGACTACATCTATATTGATCATAGAAGCATACTAAAATTTCAGGCAATAATATACATTTTAACAGACATAAAACTGACAATTGAGTTCCCACATAAGCATTATACAATTTATTAATAAAATAAACATTACTTTCAAATAAAATTTTCAAAGGTGTTTCAACGGTTGTTACAATGATAAATTAGTATAAAGAGCATGACCAAGCTGTCATTCAAAGCATGATTATTCTGCAATTGCTATAAAGCTTCTAAGTCCAAACTTATGTGAAATACTTTTTCACTGAAATTTCCTGATCAAGTTAGTTTAAAACATTTTACAATGGCAGTTTGATTTCATTATATTATTACAGGCACTGAATCCCCCACACACAAACAATTTCTTCTGCAGGCCAGGCACACAATGGACCCAGTGGAACCCCTAATTTCCACCACTCAAACTTACAGTATCTGTGTTTTGGGACACATCAGCACCCAAGAGTTTTACAATTTTGGGTGGTGAGACTTGAGAGGGGATGAACATGTGTAACACTGACAAATCAAGTTGCCCTGCCTTGTTCAGCTTCACCCACAAGCGCAAATGAATTTAAACATTTCCCAAAGTCTGAACAATCTGGCTCTTAACGTGCTCTATGACAGCGTTTGGCCTTGTTTCCTAAGAAAACTACATCAGGTATTTACTACACACTCAGAAATATACCACCCTCTACATTCTTGCATGTAAAAAAACCCTGTGTTTTAAGGATCTCATTGCTCCCTCCTCCAAAGCAATGAACATTAGCTTAAAAGCATCCCGGATATCAGTGCAAATAAAATTCTAATTTTTTTAAACATCAGACTTTGTGAATTAAAAAAAACCCAACACAATAGAGCAACATAGTTGTTCTTGAGACATAGATCAAACTTGCTCATATACTGTATTTCCATACACTTAGATCAAAATATTTCAAAATCCTCACAAGCGACAGTTTAGATTTTGGACACTACAAGTTTCCCTTCTTCTTCAGTAGAAGAAGAGGAGCTACTTTAGGATGACATCCTAATATGCTTTGCCTCTGGTTTAATGCCTCCTCTGTCCAGAGATAGCTGCAGCTCTCAGAACTATAAAAGCTGGGACAGCCTCCTGCGGAGCTAGTTAACAAGTAATACGTTACAGGCAGGCCCAACGGTGCTAACTTTCATTATGGGTTCCTATCCCCTTCCTATACACACTTACGCAAATTTGGAGTGGTAGTAAAGAGAAAAAAAGGAGTCCTGGAAAGGTCCGTACCAATCAAAAAACAAAGTAAATGCAGTATCACTTTTTTCTTAACAGCTTTACAAAGTACCTACACAAGGTTATGTATCTACAAATTTGGAAGACAGGTTTAGAAAAAAGTAGTACTCTTAACAGTATTCAAGCCATTCAGCCTCTGGGAAAATTATTAATAAATTACTGCTTATGCTACAGGCTTGCACAAAATAAACCTCCTGAGTGGGACTGTGTGGTCATAGCTGGTAGCAACAATAAGGGAGGGCCATAAATGGACAGTGCCTTCCTTCATTAAAAACACACATAGTAATAACAGATCTCCATCATAACAGATCTCCTACTTCTGTGATGCTGGGGGCATAAACATGGCCCACTCCTCCTTACAAAGAAAAGATATTTGTCAGCTCTTCTTCAATGCACGACCTTATGGGAAACAATTTTAGATTAAGTGCAGTATTTCTGTATTGGTCAGGACAACAGTACTGTGATTAGCAGGATATATACCTGGATTTTCTCTTATATACCTAATTTTTCTCTCATTTAGTGTGAAAAAAAGTCACTGAAATTCAAAAGAACAGTCCAAAGAGTTTAGAAAGTTCTATTTTTCCCACTGCCAGCAACCATACACTCTTTGGCTCCAGACTATAACACAGGTAGATCCAAATGTATTAAATGACAACAACATTTCCTTTTGACATTCTTGGGCACTTTAACTTAAGAAACAGAAAAACTTATATAGAGGTTATTGGGTTTGCAAATTTTAAAAGCTGAATAATAGTCACAACTGACAATACACATGCACTCCCTTTCTTTAAGGTTGATGTGTTACTTCCTATTAAGTCCTTTATGTGCCTGCGTTATTTGAAATCTTCTGGGTTTAGTCGGTATCTCTAACTAGTATGTCCTGCAGACTGCTTCCCATATAAAAGGACATACATTCAGGAACCCATGCATACCCAAAATACCTTTCAAGATAACATCATAAAATTCAGAAATTCAAACTATCCATCGGCTAAACAGATTCAAAGCACAGTCCTTAGAGAAGCAAGACATTAGTCCACTCATGGTGCTCAGACTCTTTTGCACCATCATCCTGCAGATACTATTGTTTATTTTGAGGAAAAAATCTAAATTGGCTGCCACAGACATTGGAAATGCCCATACAGCAAAAGCACAGTACGTAACTCAGCCATTTCAGAGGCTTTAATACCTTTAATAAAATTACTGTTACCACCGCTACCACAAAGACAGCCAGTAGATTAGCCTGAGGCATGTGTATTTAACCTCATTTTCAATGAGAACAGGTATTTAATACTTCTCTACACTGACATTTTTCAGAAAATGAGGTTTTCCAGGGAGATGAGAATGATATTTTTTTTCAGACATAGCAAACTTGTTACAAACAGACAGATCAGTTATCATGAGATATCACAGAAGCATCGTTACTTCACCAACACAATTTCTTAAACGTGGAAATACAATCTATTTTCTATGTGAAAGCATTTGCTGTTTACAGCCAAGAAAGTGCTGAGCCATGATGTGACCAGAAATGTTTATACTGGACAGAAGAAAATTCTTATTTCATTTCTCTTTAGATAATAGAACACTCACAACTCCCGTATTCGGGAACACAAGTTGTGTTCTCCTCTGCCCTTCCAGCTTTGGGGACTGACGAATGGGTAAAGAAGAAAATCGGACGGATCAACACCTGGCTCCGAAACTGGTGCTACGAGCAGGGCTTTGGTTTCAGTGATCACAGTTTGATCTACAGGACACCGGGCCTGCTCGCTAAGAATGGGAAAACCCTATCCCAAAAGGGGAAAAGGGTATTAGGCCAAGAGTTAGCAAGGCTCATGGACAGGGCTTTAAACTAGTTTCGAAGGGAGAAGGGGATAAAACCAGGCCCACTAGTAATGAGCCTAGGGATAAAGGGCCAAGGATGGGGGTGAAATCAGTAGCCCAGCCCAAGTGCATCTACACAAATGCATGTAGCATGGGCAACAAACGGGATGAGCTGGAAGCCATTGTGCAGCAGGACAGCTATGATGTAGTTGCCATCACGGAAATGTGGTGGGATGACTCTCATGACTGGAATGCTGCGATGAAAGGCTATAAGCTCTTCAGAAGGGATAGGCAAGGAAGGAGAGGTGGGGATGTGGCTCTGTACATTAGGGAGTGTTTTGATTGTATAGAGCTAGATTCCAGTGATGATAAAGTCGAGTGCTTATGGGTAAGGTTGAAGGGGAAGGCAAATAAGGGAGATGTGCTGGGAGTATGCTACAGACCACCTGGCCAGGATGAGGAGATAGATGAAGTATTCTATAAGCGGCTGGCTGACGTCTAGCAAGCGCCAGCCCTTGTTCTGGTTGGGGACTTCAACCTGCCGGGTATCTGCTGGAAATATAACACAGCAGAGAGCAGGCAGGCTTGGAGGTTCCTCGAGTGCATGGAAGATAACTTCCTGACACAACTGGTAGGTGAGCCTACCATGGGAGGTGCCTTGCTAGACCTACTGCTCACAAACAGAGAAGGACTAGTGGGAGATGTGGTGGTCAGAGCTCGTCTTGGGTTTAGTGATCATGAAATGGTCAAGTTTTCAATTCGTAGTGATGTAAGGAGGGGGGTTAGCAAAACCTCCACCACCTTGGACTTCCGGAGGGTGGACTTTGACTTGTTCAGGACACTGGTTGAGAGGGGCCCTTGGGAGACAGTCCTGAAGGGCAAAGGGGTCCAGGAAGGCTGGACGCTCTTCAAGAACGAAATCTTAAAGGCCCAAGAGCAGGCTGTCCCCAAGTGTCGCAAGTCTAAAGGGCGGGGGAAATGGCCAGTCTGGATGAATAAGGAACTTCACATGGGACTTCGGAATAAAAGGAGGGTTTACCACCTTTGGAAGAAGGGACAGGCAACTCAGAAGGAGTACAGAGATCTCGTTAGGTTATACAGAGAGAAAATTAGGAAGGCAAAAGCCCAGCTGGAGCTCAACTTGGCCACTAACATCAAGGACAACAAAAAAAGCTTTTATAAATACATCAACAAAAAGAAAGCAGGGAGAATCTCCATCTCTTACTGGATGCGGGGGGGAAAGTTGCAACCAATGACGAGAAGGCTGAGATACTTAATGCCTTCTTTGCCTCCGTCTTCAATAGTCAGACCAGCTATCCCCAGGGTGCTCAGCCTCCTGAGCTGGAAGATAAGGATGGAGAGCAGAACAGCCCACCCATAATCCAGGAGGAAGTAGTCAGTGATCTGCTTCTGCACCTAGATGTACATAAGTCTATGGGGCCATATGGGATTCACCCAAGAGTACTCAGGGAGCTGGTGGGAGAGCTCACCAAGCCTCCCTCCATCATTTATCAACAGTCTTGGTCAACAGGGCAGGTACCAGATGACTGGAGGGTGGCTAATGTGACGCCCATCTACAAGAAGGGTCGGAAGGAGGATCCAGGGAACTACAGGCCTGTCAGCCTGACCTCGGGACCAGGAAAGATCATGGAGAGGATCATCTTGAGTGAGCTCTCACAGCAAGTGCAGGGCAGCCAAGGGATCAGGGCCAGCCAGCATGGGTTTAGGAAAGGGAGGTCCTGCTTAACCTACCTGATGTCTTTCTATGACCACGTCACCCGCCTTCTGGATGCGGGGAAGGCTGTGGACGATGTCTATCTGGACTTTGGTAAGGCCTTTGACACCGTCCCCCACAGCATTCTCCTGGAGAAGCTGGCAAATCATGGCACAGACAAGTGTACTCTTCGCTGGGTTAAAAACTGGCTGGATAGCCGTGCCCAGAGAGTTGTGATTAATGGGGTGAAATCCTCTTGGCGGCCGGTCACCAGTGGTGTCCCTCAGGGCTCAGTTTTGGGGCCAGTTTTGTTTAATATCTTTATCGATTATCTGGATGAGGGGATTGAGTGCACCCTCAGTGAGTTTGCAGACGACTCCAAACTAGGTGGGAGTGTTGATCTGCTTGAGGGTAGGAAGGCTCTACAGAGGGACCTGGACAGGCTGGATCGATGGGCCAAGGCCAACTGTATGAGGTTTAATAAGGCCAAGTGCCGGCTCCTGCATTTCGGTCACAACAACCCCAAGCAACGCTACAGGCTTGGGGAAGAGCGACTGGAAAGCTGCCCAGCAGAAAAGGACCTGGGGGTGCTGGTGGACGGCCAGCTTAACATGAGCCAGCAGTGTGCCCAGGTGGCCAAGAGGACCAACAGCACTCTGGCTTGTATCAGGAATAGCGTGGCCAGCAGCAGTAGGGAAGTGATCGTGCCTCTGTACTCGGCACTGGTGAGGCCTCACCTCGAGTACTGTGTTCAGTTCTGGGCCCCTCTGCACAAGAGGGACATTGAAGCGCTGGAGCGTGTCCAGAGGAGAGCTACCAGGCTGGTGAGGGGTCTGGAGACCAGGTCATATGAGGAGAGGCTGAGGGAGCTGGGCATGTTTAGCTTGGAGAAGAGGAGGCTGAGGGGGGACCTCACTGCCCTCTACAACTACCTGAAAGGAGGTTGGAGGGAGGTGGGTTTTGGCCTCTTCTCGCAGGTGAATAATGACAGGACCAGAGGAAATGGTCTGAAGTTGCGGCAGGGGAGGTTTAGATTAAGTATTAGGAAGAATTACTTTACTGAAAGAGGGGTCAGGCACTGGAACAGCCTGCCCAGGGAGGTGGTTGAGTCACCATCCCTAGAGGTATTTAAGAAACGTCTAGATGTGGCACTTCAGGGCATGCTCTGAAGGGCAGAGATTGTAGGTTGTTTGGTTCGACTCGATGATCTTAAGGGTCCTTTCCAACCATGAAGATTCTGTGATTCTGTATCTTAAGAAGAATTTTGTTTTAGAATGGAGATGACATCTAAACTTCCTATACAGAAGAGAAGTAAGAGCTAATGTGAATCAACTTGTATAATTTGTTTTGAAATACTAGTGATACTTTCTCTATGATATTTTTAAGACTACAATGTGTAAAATAAATGTGATGACTGAGAAGGTTAATATAATGGAACAATTCTGGGCTAAAAAGCACTTTTATGTGGCACAAAGCTTGCAACTTAATTGAGGTAAAAATTACAGGGATCACAGAATTTATTATATAAGAAAACCAAGAAATTCTGTTTCATGGAAATTATCATTTAGCATATCCAAACAACACTTCGTACTGCAATGAATCCATGCAATTCTAGCCACTTGTACTTTCTACAGAACAATATTTGCTATTCTAGTTTCAACTAAACAGAACATACATTTTTGCCTTAAAAAAAAAAAAAAACCAAACAAAAAACCCAAACACTAAAATAACCCTGGTGTGAACAATTAATTATTTTCAAGGAGGCCATCCTCCTCCATTCTCTCCATGAGTGACAAACAATTCTTCTTTGTGCTATCAGGAGAAACAGGAAACCACCATCAAGCTTATAAGAATCATAAGTTGTAATGGTCCTAAAAGATCACCTAGTCCCAACCACCTTGCCATGGGCAGGGAAACCTTCCACTAGACCAGGCTGCTCAAAGCCCCATCCAACCTGGCCTCAAACACCTCCAGGGATGGGGCATCCACAGCGTTGGGCAACCTGTTCCAGTGCCTGACCACCCTCACAGTAAAGAATTTCTTCCCAATATCTAATCTAAATCCACCCTCTTCCAGTTTAAAACCATTATGCCTTGTCCTATCACTACACTCCCTGACAAAGAGTCCCTCCCCACCTTTCCTGTAGGCCCCCTTCAGGTACTAGAAGGCTGCTATAAGGTCTGCCCAGAGCCTCCTCCAGGCTGAACAACCACAACTCTCTCAGCCTGTTTTCACAGGAGAGGGGCTCCAGCCCCTCTGATCACCTTCGTGTCCCTCCTCTTGTCTCACTCCAGCAGGTCTGTGTCTTTCTTATGTTGTGAGCCCCAGGGCTGGATGCAGCACTCCAGGTGCGGTCTCACCAGAGCAGAGCAGAGGGGGAGAATCACCTCCCTCAACCTGCTGGCCACGCTTCTTTTGATGCAGTCCAGAATACAGTTGGCTGGGCTGTGAGCACACATTGCTGGCTCATGTTGAGCTTCTCATCAACCAGCACCCCCAAGTCCTTCTCCTCAGGGCTGCTCTCAAGCCATTCTCCGCCCAGCCTGTATTTGTGCCTGGGATGGCCCTGAACCACATGCAGGACCTTGCACTTGGCCTTGTTGAACTTCATGAGGTTCGCACGGGCCCACCTCTCAAGCCTGTCAGAGTCCCTCTGGATGGCATCCCTTCCCTCCAGTGTGTCAACCACATCATAGAGCTTGGTGTCATCAGCAAACTTACTGAGGGTGCACCCAATCCCACTGTCCATGTCACCAACAAAGACCTTAAATTGTACCAGTCCCAGTACCAACCCCTGAGGAAAACCACTCATCACTGCTTGCCACTTGGATGTGGAGCCACTGACTGCAACCCTTTGAGTGCTGCCATCCAGCCAGTTCCTTATCCACCAAGTGGTCCATCTTTCAAATCCATGTCTCTCCAATTTAGAGACAAGGATGTCATGTGGGACAGTGTCAAATGCTTCACACAAGTCCAGGTACGTGACACCAGTTGATCTTCCCTTATCCACCAATGCTGTAATGCCATTGTAGAAGGCCACCAAATTTGTCAGGCATGATTTGCCTTTAGTGAAGCCATGTTGGCTGTCACCAATCACCTCATTATTTTCCATGTGCCTTAGCATAATTTCCAGGACGATCTGCTCCATTATCTTGCCAGGCACAGAGATCAGACTGAACAGCCTGTAGTTCCATGGGTCTTCCTTTTTTCCCTTTTTAAAAATGAGGGTTATGTTTTCCCTTTTCCAGTCAGTGGGAACTTCACAGGACTGCCAGAACTTCTCAAATATGATGGATAGTAGCTTAGCAACTTCATCCATCAGTTCCCTCAGGACCCACAGATGAATCTCATCACGTCTCATGTACTTGTGCACCTTCATGTTCCTTAGATGGTCTCGAAACTCGTCTTCTCTGACTGTGGGTGGTTCCTCATTCTCCCTGTCCCTGCCTTTGCCTTCTGTGACTTGGGCAGTGTGGCTAGAGCATTTGCCAGTGAAGACTGAGGCCAAAAAGTCATTAGTACCTCAGTCTTCTCCATATCCCAGGCAACCAGGTCTCCCATTTCCTTACAAAGAGGGCCCACATTTTCCCTAGTCCTCCTTTTATCACCGGCGTAACTATAGAATCTTTTCTTGTTGCCCTTGATGCCCCTGTCCAGACTTAATTCTATCAGGGCTTTAGTTTTGCTAACCTGATCCCTGGATGCTTGGACAATTTCTGTGTATTCATCCCAGGTTACCTGACTTTGCTTCCACCCTCTGTAGGCTTCCTTTTTGAGTTTGAGTTTCTCCAGAACAACCTGTTCATGCATGCAGGCCTCCTGGGTTTATGCCTGACTTCCTCTTTGTTGGGATGCATCATTCCTGAGCTTGAAGGAGGTGATCCTCAAATATTAACCAGCTTTCTTGGGCGTCTCTTCACTCCAGGGCATTATCTCATGGTACTCTACCAAGCAGATCCCTGAAGAGGACAAAGTCTGCTCTCCTGAAGTCCAGGGCAGTGAGCTTACTGTGCACCCCCTTGTTACCCTAAGGATCTTGAACTCCACCATCTCATGGTCACTGCAGCCAAGGCTGCCCTTGAGCTTCATATCCCTGCCAGTCCTTTGTCAGTAGTGAGAACAAGGTCCAGCACAGCACCTCCCCTCGTTGGCTCCTCTACCACTTGGAGAAGGAATTTATCATTGATGCATTCCAGGAACCTCCTGGATTGTTTTCACCCTGCTGTGTTGTTCTTCCAACAGATATCAGGGTGGTTGAAGTCCCCCATGAAGACCAGGGCTTATGAACATGAGGTTGCTCCTATCTGTCTATAGAGGGTCTCATCCACTTGGTCTTCCTGGTTGGGTGGCCTGTAGCAGATCCCCACTGTAACATCACCTGTCCCTGCCCTCCCTTTAATTTTGACCCATAAGCTCTCAGTCGGCTCTCTTCCATCTCCAGATGGAGTTCCACGAACTCCAGCTGGTCACTGACATAGAGGGCTACACCTACTCCCCATCTCCCATGAAGAGAGCTTGTATCCTTCCATTCCAACACTCCACTCATAGGAACCATCCCACCATGTTTCCGTGATGCCAATAAGACCGTAGCCCTGCAGGCGTGCACACATCTCTAATTCCTCTTGTTTGTTCCCCATACTATGTGTGCTTGCATAGAGGCATTTAAGTTGGGCCCCCAGTGAAGCTGATTTACTGTCTGGAGTGGCTGGTGTTCCTTTGTGCTGCACTCCAGGTGCTCTCCTGTTCACTTGTGACCCTTCTCCAGGCTCTGGGCATCTCTTACTGGCATTGGCACACCACAGTAAGGTGCACAAGGAGTTGTGCAGCAAAAAGAAAAGAGAGTTCTGTGTTAACAACAAAGGGAAAAGTTAAGAAGAATTCAAAGTCCCAGGTCTCAGCAAACATACATGGTGCCTTTCGTCTAAACCTTTTCTTTAGTGATTCTTCACATATCCTCATTTGCTAGCTTATTCCTTTGCTGTGCTAAAACAATGTATCTTCTCAGGTCAGCGATAAAATAAATACCTACTTTAGCAAACTAAAATGGTCAAGAGCAACATGGTGAATTCTTATTTGTTGAGCTGGTAAGAAAGTCTGTTTGGTTTCACAAGCACAGCAGTACCATCTAAACAGATGCTTTTTGCTCATAAGCTGCCTTCAGGATACTGTTTTTGATGAGGACTGATTTGCATACCACCAGGACTATGCTTAGATTCTGCTAATTCTGATCAGGGTGCCAATGGGCAAGAATCAGCATAACAGAAAAGAAGAGCTACAAAATATAAAGCAAATCAGAAACCATTTTCAGAAGTTCCTTTTTGGTAAGGTCAATGAAGCTATCTTTTCATTAGGAAGTGATTTGAGCCTAATCATTCACAAAATGCAAAACGTGTCTCACTTTCTTTGCTACCAGAGCTGATTGAGGCCTTTGTGGCAAATTAGATTTCTGCTGAAAAATGCCCCTGCTTCATGAAAACATATTATTGTTTTCAACACCTGCCAGCTTGGGTGGCTGCCTGTAGGGGTGCCAGAAGTTGAAGTGGTGGCAGCTCTGTATCAGCCCTCCCATATGAACGGGAAACATGCAGCTCCCAAATCAGTTTCTCCGATGTTACTCAGCTGTGAAGACCCATAGAACTGAAAGAATAATTTCAGTCATTATTCCAGGGGTCTCTGAGACCATTTTTGTTGATAGTTTTGTGCTTTGGTGTTATCTAAAATGAAGCATATAGCAACTTCTGTTCTGCAGAAAATCAGGAAGCTGGGTTTTAAAATTTGCAAGAAAACTGTCCTCCAAGCTGAAGATTGTCTATTTTGGCATACATTCCAGATATAGGATACCTTTCAATTGGTAGAAAAAAATTCATACTCTTTACCGAACCATATGGTTACTCATCATGGCAAAATCTATGGAGTTTATGCTGTAACTGTGATTTAAGAATGAAATTCCAATTTGTTCTAGAGTTAACAATTAAAATTGTGGTGTATTTGGGTAACAGGGCTGTGCCTGTGTGCACATGCAGTGCACTTCCCTGGGTGGCCCAGGAACTCCCTAGCTAGTCTCTGCACAGAAGAGATAATGAGCTAATTGGGAACAACAGACCAACTTGAGGAGAGGCCACCTTCCACCTTCATGACAAAGCATTTCACTAATTTTTCAGAAGCTGTCCAGATGGGATCTTTAGGTGGTTACAGAAATGCCTGCAGACAGCTCTTGCTGGGCCAAAAGCAATAGACAGACACTACTCGTATGCTTCAAAGTGCTGATTACCATCTTGGGTGGACAATGTTGCCAGACCAGGTATAAAAATTAACTAGAAAAATAGTTTGGGGAGTTATACCAATTTAAGCTGAAGATGTTATACAAGGATGCTTGTAATGGAGACTTGCAATGCCACACAACTCAAGAGATTTGACTCCTCATGTGAGCATTACCTTATGCAGAGTCTAGTAAGACGATGTCGTAGGTTTCTTGTGGTGTTTTTTTTTTTAATAAACACACCCTCTTTAAGTGTCTGTGCCATTTCTCGAAAAGTCAAAGATGTAGAAAAGCAAGGCTGAGTGAGGAGAGACTCTAAAATTCAACCCTTTATCAACAATGTAAATGGGACCCTAAAATGACAGGCAAGAATTTTACATACTGAAAAATTTGGAGGATGTTCACAACCATATCCTTGTCTCCTCTGCAAGACTTTTCCCAGCCAATAATGAGAAAGAGAACAAGTACATTTTTCTATTTTCCTACTCCAATATTTTCTTTCGTTAGATTTTGACAGCAGAGATTTAATTCATGAATGCAAAATATTCTCTCTTTATGGCACTAATTTTGTTATTGCAACAAACATATTTCCAAGAAAACAATATCACAGGTGGTGAAATTGATAATTTGTGCCAAAGGCTAAGGCCTTATCTCTACTAATAAAAATAAAAATACTAATCTACGCCGAGCTTTCACTCATTCTACGACCAGAAAATCTGCACCAGTGAGGAATCATAGTTATGAGGTTTGCTAGCTCAGATGCCATATATAGAAAAGAACCAATACATTTTCATTGTTTTCAGGTTAGTTTGCTACTGGTGTCTGGATCTATGAACCCATACGTCTGGAACCTAAACTTATAAAGTACTAAGCCCCCTTTACTTCAACAAATCTTGGTGAGTCTGACAGCATGTATAACCTTACTGGCAAAAGAAGAAAATGAGCAGTATAAGTACTCTCGCAAAGACCTTCGTGATCACCATTGTCTTACAATCCTCAACCAAAGGAAATTTTAACATTGAGCTTAATGTGAATTGAAGTTCATACACTTCTATTTAAACACAGATAGGATTTCTGACAGACAAATGCCACTGAAAAGCTGACAATCTAATTAATACAAATAACTATCTTCCCCACTATAAAAATGCTCTGTATTTTAATAGTTCAATTCTGCTCTGTAGAAACGAATATGATAGCGTATATTTTCTGAAATCCAAAAAGAAAAGTCATGGTTACTGCTTTTCAGGTTGTGCAATGATTTCTTCACTGACTATATATGCCATAAAAATAATTATAATATCACCAAATTGAAACTAAACTGTTCTTTAGACATTTTACTTCTTCACAGAAGTAGAGAAAAAAAACCACCTTGTTTCATAACACAGTCATTCTGAAACATACAAATGTTTTCTTACCCCAAATATATGCAGATATACGGAGTACAGCTGGGAGCCTAAGTACTTACAGGGGAAAGTGAAGTTGTACAGGTGCCCACATACTCATTTATTCTGACTACCTGTAGCAATGAAGGAGTTGCCTCTGGGCTACTACTCCACATTACAGTCTGATAGATAGTTTTGGCCTCACCTTGCACAAAACCACAAGGTAAAGTTGGAAGTCATTTGCCTGCAAAAGAGCTACTGTGCTCCTCCCCATGGAAGAAGGGGAATAAGAAACTGACTGTGACAGAGACTCAGCCTGGTGACTGCCCTGTTCCTGGAATATGTTTCTTTTTATCCACTCAAGAGTGAAAATTGCAATTCTACTCATAAAAACTCATCTCTCCAAAAGTTTCATGTTGCCGAGTAAGAGGAAAACAAATTGAAATGACCAATGCCTTTTCTGAGGTCTGATCTCATGATGTATTCTGTATCTTCAGAGCACCTGTAAACATAATGGGAATCATGGGCAAAAATCCAAACTCTGCCAAAGAATCCTAAATCTGCAACGTAAGGCAAAAATGTAGTGTCTTTGTACTGCATTTGATAGACTACCACAATTGGCACTTTATCTAATGGCTGCATGTGGGCGCTACTGCAACAGAAACGTTTAAGAACAAAAAACACAAAAGAGTTTTCTGTGTAGCTGAAATCCTGAAGACAGTTTTCAGTTCGCTTCTAATTGTATATGTGGTTAATGTATACTTAATTAATTTAATAATGGTCACTCCAGTATTACGGTAGGGATTAGGATGACAATTTTTCCTGTAATGCATCACGTGACTTCCTGGGACTGTCAAATAATTTTTCACGATCAGATTATCAGAGACTGGAAATGAGACCGAGCTTTGGGGGTTGATGCTCTGGTGTGGGTTCAGCTAATGCACTGTTTTATCTAGTTGGGGCGTCTAGCTCATTGGCTCAGAATAGTGCTGTCATCGGGTTTTCTTCCAATTCATACTGGCAAGAACCTAAGATTTTGGCAGAGGGAAAGGGAATTTCTTAATTTTTGTATTCTTTTTTTTCCCTTTTTACCTATTAAGATACCTACCCATTGAACAGCATACATTGATCTCTAGTCTGTACCTACAGTGTGAAATTTTGCTTTTGCAAACTTAATACCTGGTTTAATTCAGGTCTTTGTTTCACCTCCTCATAACCAGAAACAACTCGTGGAAGAATCCAGTGAAAGTCTCATGTGGTTTATCAAATATTTCTCAATCTATAATTCTAGCCTGTAATATATTCAGAAGATTATTCATCCAAGTGTTTTCTACTTCCACCAAATGTTTTAGCTTTTTGCACAAGAACAAGGTTAGTGACAGCTGTATTAATTACACGACAGAAATGCATATCAAGTAAAATGATTGAAATAATTATTTCAAATATTTTATTTAAATTACTCTGTACTAAGTTAAAACTATGGGAGAGAGAATAAGAGTTCCTTACTAGTTGCTACTTTTGTTAATGTTACAGCGTAGTAAAAATCCTGGAACGATCAGCAGAAAAAAACATTATCCTTTCTCCTTTTGCTGTTGCCATTTTCATTCAGTTTGGAGATAATTTCTGAAATGCAATGTAATTCTGCCTTTTAATTTAATTTTTAAAAAGCTGTCAGTACGTATTTCAAATAGAGAAAATAATTTGTTGCTATTTTCATTAAAATAAACTGCAACGCTGCAAATCTTACATTAAAATATAGATGCACACTAGTAATTAAAAAATAATAATCAAATAAAAAGCACAGCAGAACACTTCAATTACTGATAGTAATCATAGTATAATCTTGTCCTACCAAGTGTGTCTCCAGGTACAGTTTAAGGCTGTCTGTCTCTGCTTTAGGAGGAGTCCAATTCTCTGTTGTTTCCATGGCTTCATTTAACCAGCGAATGAATTCATCCAGCTTGCTTACAAACCCCTTACCAGATAAGAAAAAAGAAAGAACAAGAAAAGCATATTTGTTAGTAAAATGGCAATCTGAAAAATGTATGCTCTATTTTTTTTAATCTAGGAGAGTATTGTACAGTAAAATTTTGCATTTTACAAGCATGGAAAGAAAAAAACCATTAGCAAGTGGCCTTCTAGTAAATAAGGAGCAGAACAGCGTTTCTGGGGATAATCTAAGGACAGTGTGAGGTCCATATGACTGTGATGAAATCGAAAAAACAGCCACGTTTTAGAAGGTATGAGGGAGATGTTTAAAAAGCCACATAGAGATTACAATGAAAACTGAACTGAAGACCTTGCACTGGGCAGACTGGGTGTAGCATGAGTACCGTTGGTTGAAAAAAGTGCTGAACAAAGCTGCGTTAACAAGGTATATACATCAGCAGACCAAGGGAAGAAACTACTTGTCAAAACTTAGATCTTGTGATTCCTGTTCTGGTTCATAGGATGAGACTCGGAGAGAAGAAATCAAACAGTAGGTGAGGCAGAATATATAGCATTTAATATAAATATCGCTGATTGCATATGAGCCACACAGATGGTGCTCCTGAGAAGACAGGAGCTCCTGCTTCTCAGGAGCACCATTTATTTCAAGATTAGTACCAATTATATTGTCTGATTAAAAATAGTGCCCCTGAATTTACATGATTGGATGATACTATAGGCACATACTGAGTACAGATAATTTTACCCAAGTCTTATCCACCACAAAGCAACAGAGTAAACGGAACAAACTGACCGTGATGTTTATAAGCACTCTGAAAATTAACTCTGAAGAGGAATGTCCATCTATTACAAGCATCATAAGACTAGATTGTTAGATCTAATACTGGTTATATTATTAGCTATTAACTATGAATTTTGCAGCATGGTGAAAATTTTAATTTCCAGTTGGATAACAACTCAGCATACACGCTCAGTATCTTACTCTCACCACTTTATTTAGGGGATGATTTCTGGTAATTACTAGTCCATTTAGATAGCAAGCTAAGCATAAAACTTCAGAGATTCCTAAGAAACTCAGAAGCCCAAATCCCCTTCTCCAAAGTGTCACATCAAATTTGAATTCTAAACGACACAGAAACAGGAGTTTGAGCAGTTGGTGCACAGCTGCATTACACAAAGAAGTGCAATGCTAATAATCCAGACCAAGCAGACCCACACTTCCTTCAAAATTCGTGGTAGCAGAGTCATTTTGGCCCAACACTGTGCCAAGAAGCAGAGTCCAGTAATCAACTCCTGGCTTCCAGCTGAAGTGGCAGTGCTTCTGAACCAAAGCTAGCTTCTGGCAGGATGCTCCAGCGCATACTGCAGGCATGACAGTACTCACTGAGGCACTCTGAAGACTTTGCTTTAATTATTATTTTTCACATGAGTCCCTACAAGTCCTCAGGATGAGAAGGAGGTTATTGCCACCTCTATTGATGGAATCCACTGTATCTCAAAGCATTGCAAGGCAGAAAACTGTTGTTCTGTGGGTTTTGTTGTAGGCTGTTTATCAGCACATTGCAGAAAGGGGGAAGTAGGTCAGGAAAAACAACCCAGTGGATGTGGTGACTGACACAACGTGTTTCCACTCTGGGGCAAGCAATGAATGTAGCTACGTCTCTTCTGTCCCACTGCAGGTCATGCCACAAGGGCTATGTTCCCCACATGAAGCCATGGGATAGAGGAGGGGCAAAATGTTCCCCTGGCTCCGTTGCTTGCTTTCTTCCAGCTCAGAGTGGAGCATAAGAGATGCCAGCCTGGCAGAGGAGTGAGAGACGTGAGCTGCGGGGGAGAGGAGCAGGAGGAGTAAAGTCCTTCTAGTCCCTCCAATAAATCTCTGCCTACATTTTAGTAACATGCTGTCCTTGAGAGACAAGGTGATATGGTAAGCACAAAAAAAAAAAATGAAGAAAGACTCTCTCGTATATGCGTCATGTATTTTACGGAGACAGACACGTATAACATCTGCCTGCAGTACTCGATGTCTGTATGCCTTCAAAAGGGTGCTCAGAAACATTGCAGGCTCGTACCAGTACAAAAAGTGACGACCAGCAACCGAGTTACTTGGGCCCTCTCACAAAAGGTGTCCGTGTTTTAACGTCTGCTGCTTCAGGTTGGACACTCCCAAGCAGCAGGCTCTAGCAGCCTGGTGCCTCTCCCCTCGCCACGCAGACAAGGTGGGCCGTGGGCCCGAGCAGGCCCCGGTGGGTGCAGGGAACACCTAGGGGCTAGTTTGTGGGCCCGGAAAAAGAAAATATAGATACGGTCTCCTACAGAACCACCGTGAGCCAGGTTACCTGAGAAAAAAAGAGGTAAGGCTGCAAGCACCAGCGCTGCCTGGCACGTTCGCATCACGGCTGGGGTCATGGCACCCGAGGGGAGCCCGGCGGTGGGAGGGCAGCCCCGAACGCGGCCAGCCCCGGCCCCGCTGACGGGGGATTTTCCTCTGCCAGGCGGCACAAATCACAATAATCCTGCTATTTTTCAAATGACGGCAATAAAATTTTATTGAAACCATTCAAAAGCGCACATCTGTAGGAACCGAAAATAGCGGACAGACGGGAAAGGAAGGAAAGGGCCGGGAAGGGCCGGGCAGCGCGGGGCCGCCGGCGGAGGGAGCACCGCCCGCCCGCCCGCCGTGCCTGGGCCCACAGCGCCACCTGCCGGCACCGCGCCGCCCCACGCCCGACCACGGCGGCGACCGGGCGCTGCCCGCGGGGCGGCGGGGTCCAGGGCCGGGGCCGCCTGGTGCCGGTGGTCGGTGGGAGGCGCGGGGGAGGAACCACCGTCGGAACGTCCCTTTGAGCGGGCACATCCCAGCAGGGTGACAGACGTTCTGAGCCGTTAGAAAGCGCGCAAAATAGAAAACTATTGTTATCTCAAATTGTGCGTAAGGTTAAACTGTAACATTGTGGTTCCTGCCTCCTTCGTCACAACTTAATCATCAAAACAATGCCTCAGTGTTGGTTTTTGTTTTGTTTTGTTTTCATAGCCGTGCCTATACATTCCATCCTATTTATTTTAAATAGCCTGATGCCAGTCAGCAAGGAAGGAGCCACCGTTATCATCCTGCCACCAGCTCCACGACTCATCCCTGCCTGGGAGGCAGCTCTGGGCTGGAAATGGAAACCCATGGAAATATCATCAACTGCAGCAGCTCTGCAGTTACAGACAGGGGAGAGTACAGTTTGCTCTTGATGCTGAACTTTCCCTTCTTGCCTTTGACTTCTTGTCAAGGCGTAGTTACCGACGGGCTTTGAGATCTGAGCTAGTTCTCGCCATCAGCCTGTAGCCTGGATCTGGTACAAACAGTTCTGCTCCGCTGGCCCAGCTGGCCCAGGCAGCCAGAGGTGGGGGCCTGCCTGCTCTCTGGTACTCAGAGAAGGGGCATCTGCAGTGTCGGTGGTCCGTGTAGCCCTCTCACAAGTATAAATCCAGGTCCTTCACCTCCTCAAGTCTCATAACAGAGGGGAAGCCCCAACTGAAGGGCTGCTGCCCCTCCACAGATGACCGAAACGGAGTCATTTCTGTGTAAACAAGATGGCCTAGGCAGTTGGAACAGAATGCAATTAATGATGTACATGTACTCAGGGACACAAACAGCATTACAATAGTCGCTCTTCTCATTGTCTAGGATATTTCCCAGAATATATGTTTTAAATAAAAGCTTTAGATAAAATCAGTTCTAAGAAAAAAAATAGGGAAAAAAATGTCTCACAATACAGATCTATTGCGAGACTCTGACACAGCATGAAACTATGCTTTGAAAAAAACAGATTACAACATAAATTATATCAAAACAAAGGATAAGGCTTAATATGCAATCCTAAATCTAAATCCAGGAGTACTCAATGAAAGAAGTAAATTCACAAGATGACAAATTTTAACCAATACAGGATATTTTTCAGGTTTTTTTTCTTCCTTTTACAAGATGCCTGTGAAATCACTTTACATCCCTTCCTTGACTCTTCTTACTTTTCTGGCTTTTCTGTGTGAACTTATGCTTTTATTTCTCTAGATTTTTTTTTCTTCATCATTCATAATGTGAGAAAGAGTTTCAACAGGTATAAACTTCATTGGAGCTATGCTGATTTATACTAGTTAAGTATAGTGATCTAGACAGTATTGCACTTATAATGAAAATATTGTAAAATCTACCCAACACATGCTTTGGTAATGTGAAATTAAGCTACTGTATTTTTCATCAAAACTTCTTGGAAGTTGAAAACCCATAGTTAGCCACATTGAAGCTAAAAAATACTGTACAAGAATTCCTCAGAGAGAGAAGAGGGAAACAGAACAGAAATAAAGGAGCACCAGTATAATCCAGTCTCTGCCTTTTGATCAGCTGGTTCAGTTTTGCAAATGTAATAGTTTAGTACTATGCTAGCAAGCTAGATGTTACTAAAAAACCTCAAGCCCCTACATGACACAGCATAAAGCTATTCTTACTCTGTGCTGCTTAGTACAGAAAACAAATGTTTCTGGATTGTTGTTGGATGATTTATAGCAACTTCTATAGTAAAGTTTGCAAATAATGATAATGCTCTTCCTGTACCCCACACAGAAAATTTTTAAACATTCACCTTTAAAACATTCAGCTTTCCATTTTTTTTCATGACAATTTTGCAGATTTTCCTAGGGGGAGGAAGAAAGTTCTAATCACACATCCCTGAACAAAGCTAGAACAAAAATGGATTCATTTGAAATTTGGCATGTACAAAGTTATTTTTTGCAGTCTAATTCTATTTGCTCTGCATGGATAAGAATGAAAAAGACAATTGTAAGTATTAGGGGGAAAAAAAAGCTGTAACTTAGTGTGTCTGCTTTGGTGTCACAGAATGAAAATATACTTAAATCAATTGTTCTATAGAATTAAGGAATTAATTAATTAACTGAAGAATTAAAAATAAATTTGATGGGATTTAACTAAATATCCGGAGACTTCCTCGTTAACGACCAGAACACTCGAATTTTTTGAATCATAAGACATGAGAATTCACTTGCTGAGTCACCCAAAAAGGGCAGGGATGGATCCGCTCAAATGCCAAAGACATGCTTGGATGTCGGGTCGAGGAACAGTGCACCTGGAAATGTGCCTCCCACCCTT
The DNA here is from genome assembly GCF_964199755.1 of Larus michahellis. Classification (NCBI taxonomy): domain Eukaryota; kingdom Metazoa; phylum Chordata; class Aves; order Charadriiformes; family Laridae; genus Larus; species Larus michahellis. The sequence goes on along the minus strand of NC_133899.1, from coordinate 61,726,621 downwards.
GTTCTGTTAAATATAAGGGCATACAAACGCTACAGATCCCCCAGCTGCCGCACAGGGCTGCAGGGCTTCCTGCACCCAGTACAGCTGGTCAAAGGATCTTGGGTTAGGCAGCCTGGCTGTGTCTGGCATGTGGGATAACAGAGTGGGAGAGCAGCTGTGGTGGTGTGCTGCCAGTACAAGAAACCCTGGAGCATGGCGGCGAGGCCTACGGAGGTGGTCAGATGAACAAGTCTCACATGCAATTCATTACATTTAATAGGACTGTGTGTGTTCTGTCTATCCCAAGTGTGTGTCAGAAAATTAAATACTTAAAATGAACACAGAAATAGGCAGTCTTTGGCATCCCAAGCAGTTTGTGCCTGACTCCATTCCTTTTTCATGTTTTGCTAGATCCTGTTTGCATATTCCTCCCTACTCATGACAACTGTTCAGCACACCTCAGTGCTCACTACCTGCACCTCACCACTGCTTCTTGGCATGGCCCAGGACTTCCTGGCTCTCTGTGTCTCTCCAGCTTCCACAGTCCCCTTCTGCGCTTTCCCCCATTGAGCTTCAGAAGCTCACCCCATCTCTGGCCAAAGACCGACCTCCTTTAGAAACAGATATCCGTTAACTCCCCACTTCCTAGTTTGCAGCAGCAGATCTGAGGCGGATGCTCACGGCCATCAAATGAGTCAATCAAAGGCGTTTTGGTACCCACTGACCCTAGCTACATGCTCTGCCAGAGTTGGTGGCACAGCCAATTCTCATGGTCAAAAAAGGACAAAGCGGAACCCAGGAGAAATATCATGGCTGTCAGCAAAATAACGAGCAGTTGATCAACTTAAAAACTTCTGATAACAACTAGAAAACTAGTGATGACAACATAAGAGCCTGTGGTACTGTAGGAAGGCTCCGGTCCCTGATGATATCCCTGCATATTCTCTGAGCCTGTCAGGGGTGTTGCTCAGACACATTCTCATTGGATTGCAATTTTGTGAGCAGCACACAACTAAGACCTCCCAGGAAAGCTTTTACTGTCACAGTCATGAAAAAAATGCATGACTATCAAGTGAGTCATTTAAAATTATGCACAAATGCCTCTCAACTAAGCTAACACCACCTCTTGCACTAGAACTTTCAAAGTTTCCTAACTTTATTTCAGTAGTTTAATTTTACTTTTACATTACAAGCTCTCTTTTTTTGGTCAGATAGGAAAGTTCTGGTGTTCAATAATTTTAGCACTTCAAATGATCTCATTTAGACTTTGAAGTTCAGCTTTCATTAATTGAATGGAATGGGAAAGGAGGAAGTTTCCATCTCAGCTGCAGCTATCACTTTACAAATCCAGCTTTTATTAGTCCACATTTAGAATGGAAACAGACTAAAGCCCAGTTCTGTAATTTTGAGCTTTAGACTAAGATAGCACATTTATGGTTACTAAAAAGAAGAATGAAAACATGGAATTTTTACTATATTAAAAAACGCAACTTCTTTTTTTTGCTACCCTGAAAGCAGAAGTATCTTAGATGTTTTTAGTATATTTTTGGTGTGAGATTCCTTTAGATGGGGAATCTGGATATGTGCACTTAAGGAAACTAGCATTAATATTGCCAAAATTATCCCATAAAACACAGAGGATGAAACTGCATCCAGTTAACACCATTATGAAAAGTTTTATGGCCCTCACCCTAGACCAAATTTTGGTTTTGCTTTTTATGGAAAAAAAATCCCAGATTTACTGTGTCTATATGGCACACGAAGCAAAATTATTTCAATACCTTTTGGCTTGTAATTTTAAGCTGTGCAGTGTTAACATTGCTCAGTTTATTAGTCTAACATTTTCATTTAACATGCGTGCTGACTTCTACGTAATGCACTTCTGGTCATTGCATTTGTAAAAGTACAAAGCCCTTCTAATGACTTGAACTAAGGTTAAAATCAGAATAAAAGAGACGCCAAACTATTAAATGCAAACATACTAAAATCATCTGCCATGGTAGTTAAGTGCGACTGTGGAAAGTGTACTGTATTCCACCAGCCTCAGCATGGAAGCACCAGACAGCAGTGCTTGTTAAATCACTACCCCAGACCTTTCTTCTCTCCACCTTCCCTTTTATTACACAAAGGGAGTTCTCTTCTTAAAAGAATTGGTTATGAGGCTGCGTGCTTAAAAATGAATGTCCAATTTTGTTGCAAGCATCCAGTGTTGTAAAGTTTGTTCCCAATTTACAAAAAGACTGAGCTCACAGAGGCGTCTGTGTACAAGTATGGGCTGGCTTTAAGGGCACTTCTATCACAGAATGCATTAAGAAAATCCTTTGTCTAACCACAAAAGGACTTGCATATTAGTCTCAGGAGGAACACATTCCTGCCCATGGACTTTATTTTCAAAAGGATAAAAGTGCACTTTCTTCATAGGCAAAGGTAAGTCAAAGAAATCCAGGTACTCAAGAGGATGGGGCTGCAACAAACTGCCATGGTCAATTTAATTGGAGTTAGACCCAGAGGCAACAGTAAAACCATTAGCAGTACAGATGTTAGGGATCCCCAAGGAACCAAGATGCCACAATGGAAAATATTCTTTATGCGATATTGTCAAGATTCTGTGGCAGACAATGACCTCACAGAAACATACAACTGACCAAACACATCAGTAGGATGGCAATACTTAACATGCAGTTCAGGATGATACATTATTTCACAAACACTAGCAGAAAGCTGCTAAGTTCTATTTCTGCCACATTTACCCAATAACCTCAACCTATGAGAATGTGCGACTTCAATGTTCCCTCCAAACAGGAAAAAGATAAAGATCAAATACTTTTCTTAGTGGACATCAATGTAAATACATGTCTCCGGCTTCTACTATATACTGTCTAGTTAAACATTTTTAAGACCAACTGTTAAATTACAAAAATCTTTCACAAGTGCCACCTCTAAGCTTTGTGCCCATCTACCACACCCAGACTTAAAAATTACTATTGAATGTATTTTCCCTAATGGGCATCTATCTAATTGGGCATGATTTATATGGTTACAGAACGGAAAGGTTTAGCACAGGATGTTCGCTGGCTCATAACTTTTCCTGGTTTTAGAGTCCCCAGGATGCATTCTGGTGCGAGAAAATAAGGATTAATATATATAAAAATATAGAGTTATCTGAAGCAGAGCCAGTCAGACATACCTCAGCTTTTCAGGGAGATTTCACTGGAGAGCTGAGAGTACTTCTAGTCTGGAAACAGTGAGAACAATAAAGCGCAGTTCTTACAAGCCTAGGAAAACACTACAAATTAACTCAGTTCTAGCTTTGTCCCTCAAAGTTGATGATAGGCTACTTGTAATCTTAATTTCTATGTTTTGGTCCACTACTAAATCAACAGATTTTTGCTAACATTTACAAGATATTTTTCCATACTGTATTCTGACTCGAGCAGGAATGGTAGACAAAATTTTTGAAAGTTCTCAGTTTCCTAAAGACTTCTAGGTAAAAGAGAACCATAAGGGTAGGATAGGGTTAAAAAGCACGATACAGAGAAACATGCGAAGTGTTACTTTTCAATCCATTAAAAACTACTGTATTTGAAGACAGCGAACCTGATTCTGCAATGAAAAGTTCACTGCCCCCATGGGACTGTTGACTTTATTTCTGCTTCTAGACAAAGAGCAGGTTACACTGATCTGAATATTAAGAATCATTCCTAAATGTATCTCTGTAGATTACTTAAACCTTTCCATGATGCCACAAACATAATTCTTGCTTAACCCTATGCCTTGTCTTACCTTTTGCTCAAGGTGAAGATCTACTTTCTAATTAAAAGAACTACCACCAGGCCTCCACTGCTATTTGAAACTTACAAGATCTAAAAAATGACATTATTAGTATCAGCAGATTGACTGCGGGGCAAAGATAGATACAGGAAAAGTAAGCCAAACACTTCCTAAACCCCATTCCTGAGAGGTATATTCTTAGACAGCAGACAAGCTTCCAACACCATTGGTAACACTTCCCCTAGCCTTCTGAAGGATCAGTGAACAGCTAGAACCACAGAAGCAAAATCCATTGGCTGGAAGGACACTGCTGGGGAGAAGAGATCCATGTAGCCCTGAGGCCAAGACAGCAATGCATATGAACGTCATATAGCAGCATAGGAAAGGCCAGCGTCATTGTGACTTTGCAAGTGTTCAAGAGTAGAGAGGACTAGTGGAGAGAAGGGAGGGGAAAGGGAAGACTGTTTGGTTCATCCATCATTTAAAGACTCATCTGGTATGAACTTAACAGCAATGTGGATTGGTTGCAAACCTCCAGAGATGCCATCTGCTCTAATGGCAATAATGTCAGGCATACAAAATGGCCGCTGATCTCTTCTCGTTCTGACGTGTCCCTGTTTTCTACCTGAGATGCAATGTTAACAAGCACCAAGCCAGATAAGGTTTTAGGCTTCCTGCATTCATTCAGGTGAGGACAGAGTTCATGCTGAGAAAATATGGGAGGCCAGTCCTGTGTCTCAAAAGTGGTGTGAGATTCAATGTACTCCTGGGAATCATGTAACTAAGTAAATTAACATATTCTTCTTTGTAAGGGAACATTTTACATATGCCTTTGCATTCTAGATGACAGAAAAGAATTTTGCTTATCTGCCTCCTAGGTTATCATGCATACTAATTTGGGTCTAAGTTATTTTCGAGGCAATATTGCAAATTGTTCGAGTTCCACGTCAGGCCGCTGTGCCGATGGCAGCGGCAAAGACTGAGGTGCAGCCGGGCCTCGGAGAGAACGCGCTTGCTGGAACGCAGCCTGCGCAAGCCCTCTCGTGGAGACAATTTATACCGCCTGAAAACCATTCTTGTGCCAGCCAGCTAAAGCATCCTTTCAAACTGATGAAAGTAATATTGACCAAAAAAACCCACCACGTCTACCCGAATGGGTTTTATCGCCACTAGGTTATGCAGACACAGATATATTGGTTACAGAAGTAAATGTTTTCCACTGTTCTAATCAGTACTGGCTTTTGTCAGAAAACCTCTGCAGTGTAAATCTGTATTCACATGTTTCTAGCACTCATCTCATTCAGCATCCTTAGACTGTGCGAAATTTTGGGGCTGACTGGGAAGAGATTCCTGAGGAAACAATACTAAAACTATGGAGTGAATATTCTAAGCAGCAGAAAGGAGAAACACTGGAGTTAAAGGATACCAAGAGCCCTCGAAAATAAGACAGAAACAGGAAGGAAGAACTGACAATAACGAAAGGGGGCATAAACAGGGAGGAAAATAGAGGAGGAAGAAACATAAGGAAAGGACAAGATAGTTCTTTTTATTTAGTTAAAAAAGATAAGTGTGCTGTTCTTTGGGTCCTTGGGAATAAAACAGGCAGGCAAAAGCTCTTACAGTTGAAAGAGAAATGGGTCAGCAACTGTGATATCCTGAGGGAGCTGAGTAATGTACAAAATTCTGAATGACCACCCAAATCTGGTCTCTGAAGTTCATCATACTAGTAGGACTGAACATGTTGTTTCTGAAGATATATTTATTCACAAAGAGCAATGCCTGTCATTGGTCATGGCTCACAGAAACTCTCGCTACTCCTAGAATAACTTTTCTCTGAGTCATTTCTTCTCTACATAGAATCCAAGAGGCCTAAGTAGCAGCTAGGGAATAAAGATCGGCGCCCAAAGCCCAAAACATCTTCTAGAACAGGACAAGTTTTAAGTTTCTCTTATGCATCTTAGCATCAAATATCCTAAACTGAGGCCTTTTTAGATCATACCCCCATGTGACCCCGTCTAAGTCAAAGACTTGCCATATCTAGAGATCAGCTAAGAGATGTGAATGTTTTTGGATCACATACTCTTGTTTCACTCAGCTAGTAAGCCAGGGAGCAAGTTATGACCACAGCGTCTCCAGAAATTTGTAGCCAGGGTTGTATCAAGGGAAGGACGAGAACAGCAAATAAATCTGCCTGAGCCAAGAAAGATGATGCTAGAAACTCCCAGAAAGGGGGACTTGAACTCTGCAGCAGCAGCTGGAAGTGTCTGGATTCTCCAGCACAGGAGAGGGGCCCGTCTTTGGTAAAAATACCAGGCACCAAAATGAGTTGCTATGTCCTGTTAAAGGATAGTGGCACAATGCTGCAGTATATTCACATCTATTTCACAGTCCCGACTTCCTTTTTTTGCCCACTGAGCAACTCTAAACTAGAATAGAAATTGTAAAAGTTAGTTCAGGACCTGTTATTCCTAAATGCAAATTTATTATTTATTCTACAGATAAACCTAAAATAAAATCTCCTGATCAGAACTGTCCCCTTTCTTCCAGTATGAGATGTTTGTTATGCAGCAACCTTGATCCAAACTCTGTGTGAATCTAAAATCAGTATCTTCATTTTCAGTGAAGCTAGTTGTCTGGTGCACTTTTTCTAAAAATGCTGCCAGTATAACTATTGATGTTGAAGCAACTTACAGTGATGTAAGGGTACTTGGAAGCACTGCATTGCCTCTTCATATAATTATTTTAAATGTTGTGTTGGCAACATACGTTATTTTCAGATTGTTTTACAGCTAATGTATGTATCGATTATGAGCTGAACTGCATCCAAAAGACGAACTAATCTTCATTTGCAATTTTTCCACATAACAGCCTCTGTAATATATTAGTATACAGCTTTATTCTGCTCGGAAAAAGAGACAATTATGGATGACCATCATTCCTTGGTTGCATACCCTGAGTATTTGGGCTTCAGGCAGTGGACTGGGGGTGGAGCGCCCTTGTGCAGCTGTTATTTCTGCCGATGGTCAGCTGCTACCTTGCACATGCAGTGGGCAGCACCGGAGGCCACTCGATTGGAGCCTCCCTTAACTGGTCCTAACATTTCTTTACTCTTTGATCTCATAGTTGCTAGAAATGAACCTCATTCCCCATTATTTAATTCCTTGAAAGGTACACATGATATACATACACCGTGATTGCTCCTGTAGCCTGAAATCAGGGTGGCCCTAGAGCATGATATCAATTAAACAGAGACTTGTGCACATACAAAAATTTTACCTTTTCCCAAACAAAGAACAAAACATGTTAAAAGAATGGAATTAGACGAATTATATACCTTTACCCAATGGCACAAAATTAATTATGCAGAATTTTCAGTGCCTTTTAAATAAAAACTAAATTCATTATTTTTTACGTAACATTTTCAGTAAGTTAACCAGTAAACGATAAATAAAGGAAGAAAGCCACTATATTCTTTGCCTGATGGCCACAAAGCAGGATTAAATACTGCTTATGTTCTCCAAATAATAATAAAAATGGCAGTTATATTTGCAGGGCTATAACATCTTTATGTTTTGGAAAGGACAGAGTTTATTTTTTTAAATATATTTCACAAAATCTGTAGAAGTGCACGTGCAGGTTATGTTTTTTAAAAGTTTAATAATTGGCATACACAGGCTATTAGTCTTTAAAATCAGAACAGTATTTTAACATTAAATTTGTTGAAATAAAATACATAGCAAAAAAATTTGTTGGAGACTACACTAAAGCAAAAACGATCTTCATAAGGAGGAAATATTTGGGCTTATTATTTATTTAATCTCTGAATTTCTAACAACTACGTTTGTAAAGTCATGTGAGTCTCGTTCGTTTGAGAAGGAAATTCAACAAAATCTCTGTAAAATAGGTGCAGTAACAAGTTCTTGCCTCAAGAGGGCGATATATCACCATGCCTAAAAGTTTTCCAAAACGAAGGAAAACAACACTTTTTACTGAAATAGAACAGATGCTGTTTGCTTGTGGGTAACTGCTAAATATATTGACCTCTGCTATATCATTAACATGACTTAAGAGATAACGATCACGATTCCTGCTCAAAATCAGAACGTTTAATTCAGGATTTCCTATTATTCAAGGCTAATTGGTTAGAAGAGGTTAAGTCTGTCACCTCACAGGAGATATTATAATTCTTTGACCCATGAACTTGTTTTGCAGTTAAGATTCCTGAGTTTAAAAACAGGGAAAATGGTGATTGCCACTATTTGCTAAATATGGCAGCAGCAAGGAGAGATTAAGATTCACCACCTCTTTTCTTTACTCCATTATTATTCCTCTAGTTTCCTAATCTAGCCTCCTGTTATGCACTCCGTTCTTGTTCACCTGCAGTCTCCAAAGAAATCCTGTCACTATTAGTTCCTCCATTAATTGCTTTTCTTTTGCCTCCTAATTCACCTACATTCCCTTTTAGATAGTTTCATTTTTCAGTGACCTCTAGTGGGCATTCCTTTACACCCTTCTTTAGGCCCTAATTCTGACTTACTTTTTTCATCCCCAAAAGTGGATGTGTTTACAGAATAAAATAAGAACAATATTTTTACTTTTTTCTTTTTATTCTTCATTTTTGACCCCAGAAGCCTTGCTTTTTCTAACAAATTTACTATTTTTTCTGGTTTTCTGTAGTTCAACAGAGCTGTAGGAGATTTACACTGAAATAAATAGCTGAGGCTGACCCTCCTTTGGACTCACCTGAGCCAATTTTATGCTAGCTGCTATAGTTCAATTGCTGCTAATAATGCAGCAGTATTTACATTTTAAATCGCCCTGTGTGTGTTTAGTCTTATACGGCACAACGAGGAAACATTCATGGAGTCAGATGCTGGCATCAGTAGGGAAAAAGCAATTACTAATATTAAGGTACAGTGACATGAACATCTACACTGTCTACAACCAAAAATCTGTTTGCTTGTTGGTTCTCCCTCTGTCAGCCTGGAGAGATTCCAAACATGGTCCGAGGGAAACCAGAGGCAAATCCAGCCCTTGTTCAGGTAACCTTACTTGACCCACATGAGAATGAGCATTCAAAATAAGTCTTTACTGACAATAAAGGAGTATTCAGATAAGATTCCTGTTTATTTTGTTAAGCCCAGCTGTTTGTGAGGATTATCATCTTGCTCCAAAACCTAAAGTAAGGACGAGAAAATAATTTTTTGCCTTTCTGGTTGCTTTCAAGATAACTTTCAAATACCTGCATAAGCATGTGGACAGTCTGAAACAAGCCTCTGAGAGACAGTTTCCTGTCCATATTTACCACAAATTATATTCACTCTGATGCCTAATGATGACAACTACGATTTAAGAGTCAGCATGTTTTAATGTTTCATTCCTGATCATAACACACTGGAAAGGATGAAGGAACAAAAACCGGTTGCTGTCAAAACATATAAAGATACACAAGAAGAAAAAGATATGAACGTATTTTGAGGAGTTATGCAATAATCTTACGTAAATGGACTTGATCTTTTTTCTCAGGTTAATCCTCTCTAGACCCTTCAATGTTTCTTTTGCTCTGACTCATCTCTAGCATGTACACATTTTAAAGCAATGATGCATTAACAACAGTAGATAGACTGGAATTTGATTTAGGTGGAAGTTAGTAGCAATGTATTATTTAAATAATTAAATATTTAGAATAGAGCACAGTGATTTTGGTATACTGTATCTTACTGGAATATCCTGTACTTCCTCACAGAAGATACATAAATCATAAGTATCCAAGAGCCTAAGTGTGTTACGTAACAGAACGGCTAGACCCTAAAACACTGGGAAAGGCATGTCACTATGAAAATATAAAGAAATGAGCATTCTCTCTCACCCTTCCATATTTACCATATTTAAAGGAATATTAGAAACCACAATTTTAAATTCAACGGTTTTCTGTTCAATAACGGTGGCATTTCAAGGAGCCCTAAAATCAATACAGTAACTAGTTAACAGGCTAGCTCAGAAGTTATCTCTAACTCTTCACAGAATCACAGAACCACAGCATGGCAGGGGTTGGAAGGGGCCTTTGGAGATCATCTACTCCAACCCCCCTACCAAAGCAGGTTCCCCTAGAGCAGGCTGGACAGGAACGCATCCAGGTGGGTTGCAACCAACCAACCCTCCCCCCAGTACCTGCCCCTTACTTATAGAAGTAAGCAGTTACAGAGGATTCAGCCCTGAACAACACAAGAGATTCCTTTTAAACCACCATATGCACCCTAAAGTAAATTCCCAATAACAATTTGACTCTTTCTGTCTGTGTTTTGAAAGTTAGTGCCATTACTGGAATCTTCCAAACCTACTTCAATGGTTTCTGAACGCCTTTCTCCACCTCCATAAGAGAACTGAAAGCACTGCACAGGCCCAGTCAATAAAGATTGTGTCTGCCCTGATAGAAAGCAGTTGATCATCAGATCTTCTTAAAGTCGATAGTGATTAGTTCTCCAAGTTATTGCTGTGTCCCTTTTAAATCTGGACCCTCTTTTGGCTTTCCAGGTAGGTCACCTGGCACCCACTGCTCACGCTCCAGTCTGTACTTTGCTACAGCGAGAGCAGGAAGTTCACCTCCTGCAGTCTTACCATTCCCTCTCTCCATCTTCAGCTCTGCTGCACCCTTTTGCCTATTAGCAGAGATCCAGCAGCTAAGAAATAATCTTTGACCAATCTCTAGAAACTTTCCAGTTCACAAATAAATAGTGTGGATGGATCTGGTGCAGGCTTGTGGCTAGGGTGTGATACAGATGATTGGGACATGAGCCTGAGTTGTAAAGCCAATGGTCACTTAAGGTGTCTGAGTGACTGCACTAGAACAGAAGAGGAGGGCTCACAGAATCATGTACGCAAAAGCAGCTGTTCCTCAGTTCATCTAAGCTGTTAGCCGTCCCTGAGCTGAGACGTTGTGCCCAACTACATACACGACAAGAGAGAATCGGGAGGCTTTTTGCAGCCAAAGGTCTCACATCAGATGTGAGCCAAACATTGGAGGTAGACATATCCCTTACAGTCAGTTCTAAATACTAGTGAAGACATAACCTCAAATCAATGCTATTGAAATTACTTGTGAGCAGATTTTTTCTGTTTCTCTCTCCCTCCCTCTTTTTTTTCCCCCCAAATTATTTGGAATGACTTGCCAAATATTGAATGTAAAAAATCCCTGATCTAAAACTGCCAAACCATTCTGAGGTCTTTACATTGGAAATTCAAACAGTTCTGAACAAGCATATGCTTCACAATAGATGTGTTTCATTAAGGAAGCATAACTCCTGCAGTCAGTTTTAGCTATAGAGTTACAAATGCAGAATTTGCACAGCTTACATAGAAGTTGCTGTTTTTGCAAAGATTGCTGGTGACAAACTCACTCAGACTATTTGTGGTAAAGCAAATGCCAAAGAAAAGTGAATGTACTTGGAGGAGCTGTTTAAAATTCAAGCAAACTGTTAGGAACTACATGTTTTGGAGGAACAGAGGGTTCACTGTATTTCAATATAATCTTCTAGTAAAGAAGTATTTGTCTAAGTAAAAGTGAGAGTTCCATATGTATGCTATATTGCTGCTTAATAATAGTTTAGCCAGCTTGAAAACTGAGCGGTGGGCTTTCAAAGCAGGGGAGTATCATCAGACTCAAAACAAGAAAGCACAAACTTGCCTCTCAGTACAAAATGTGAAGTGACATTTTCAATTATGCTGCACAGAGCAAAAAGACTGCTGAGAAAACTGCAGAGCTGCCAAGGAATTTCTGGATCTGATACTTCTTTCACTTATTGGTTTGGTTTGTTTTTTGTTTTTTTTTTTACAAACTGGTCATCAACCAAGAGCAGTATTTCAATCTAAATTGTATGAAGCAGTATAAGTAAGATTCAGAGATGAAAAAATTTTGGCAAGCGCTCTATCTATGAGGAAAAACATGCAATCCATTTATTTTAAGAGGGTCAGTATTAGAAGCACTGTTACTAAGTTATTGAAAGCAAGAGGGCTGAGGGGAGCACTACAACACTTTAAAAATCCTTTATCTGGTAATTGAAAATAAGCCAGTCCTGTTCCCTGTTGATTATCTTTGCTTTTTCCACCTGTTCTGTCATTACTGATTTCTGTCTGTGTTTTTTCTTTGTTACCAAGCCCCATCAGCGTTATCAGTTCCTATTAGTTTTTCGCGACCTTAGCCCCACAGTCCAAACTTTCTTTGTCCTCTATGGATGATTTTCCCCCTAATGATGAAAATCACCTCCAAACACAAACAAACTTTGCTTCCCCTAAAGAAATCCAGCTTCTACCTTAACTGTACTGGTGTGTTTTCCATCCATTCTCTGCCCAGAAGTAACTCTGTGCTGTTTCAATCTAAACAATAACAATTTCTTTCCCCTCTCAGTCAGTACTCCAAATATTTTCTAACCAACTGGCTCTCCACTGCCCAAACAGACTCCCAGCCGTATCTCCAATACAAATTTGCTCTACCGAATCCATTAACCATTTGCAGAAGCCTACCGTTCAGTCAACTTTTGTGACTACCCTCTAAAAATGCAAATCTTTCCCTCCCAAACACACAAGCTATTTGTCACACTAACAAGTTTAGCTCTGATATTGCACTCTCCTTTGTAGACTGCATGAACCTTAGTTCCTCCTAGAAAGGAAGATTATTCCTGTTACTCCAATAATTTGGAAAAGGAGTCTTTAATCTCTGCTCCACTGAAGCATCTTGGGTTGCACGAGGGGGAGGGTGTCCCTCACTGGGTCCTGGAAGGCAGCAAAATCTTTTATCCATCTCTTTGCTATAGAATCCCTGGGGCATTTTCTAACCTACAGCAAAAAAAACCCATGCAAAGCAGCATTATTTCTTTCCTCTCCTCAAGAAGGTGGGTAAGCAGCGCCAAGGCTGACTGGGCTCCCCAGACAAAATACAAAGCCAATGGAGTTGAGGGCAAATTCATGAAAGGTGATGAGCTAAAAAGATGGGATCGATAGATATCAAATTGCTTCTTGCAGAGAAAATTCAGCTGCCTCTTACAGGAACAGACCCTGCAATAAAACAAGCTATAAGTCTGTATAGCAGGACAATATCGGCAATTTGCTCCATACAGTTAACCCTGAGGCCTGCAAAGCAAATACATCTTCATTTAAATGGAGTGTCTTTCAAATGATTACATTTCTACCCTTTCTAATAGCGCCTATGATTGAAAATGCATTGTCATTAGATAAGCCCAAGATCAGGTTTTTCTTCCCATTTTTCAGTTTTCACATAAAAATGGGGGGGGGGGAGAAATCAATTATTAGTATAATTTTAAGGAAAAATTTTAGTTTTCTTACAGAAAGTAAACCTTAAAGCAATCTGAAACTGATACTATGGAGTCCTGGTGTTACATACGAGAAGTAGCAATTGTCCATCTTCTTACAGCAAAGAACTCTATTGACTTTACCTGTGAGAATGATGTTGTATCTTTTTCCCTTCCAGTTAGTATAACAGAAACTACACTAATCTGTGTTGTAAAAATCCATTTGGGGTAGCTACTAAAAGCTGACCTACACTTTAACAATCAGAGGAACAGCCAGAATTTGGTATCGTTCTCACATTTAACTCCAAAAAGTAATTTCTGAAACACACAAGGAACTACCACAGAAATTGTCACATACCCCAGAACGGAGGTACTCAGTACCAAAAGCATAAGAAGCACGTGCCAAAGAATGGCAAGAGTATGCAATATTTATTGCTAAGCAAGAAAATGATCCTATGTAACAGCAAATGGGCCAGTCAAGCAGAATTCTCTTTGTAGACAGACAGATAAATTAACAGCATGATAATACCCATGCAAGGACATCTGCATAATTTGCAACTATGAAAAACTACATTTTATCAGTTTATGTGCATGACTATCCTTCATATAACTGAGAAATTAATAAGGCTTCCAATAAATGCTTTAACATATGTTCAACAAATTGCTTACTATCAAGATATTACTGGATTGATACTAATTCAAAATTATTCCCCTCATAATAAAATACTAAAACCTCCTTGTTTGCCCTATTACCTAGCTAAAATATGACTTCCAATGATTTTGAGGCTGCCAGATATTTCTACGCTGTTGTTATCCCAGAATGAAAGGTTGAGTTATTTTGGTTTTGTTTTACAATATCAATAAATAAAATATATTATGCTAGACATTTGCAGCAGTGTAACTAGATTACTAATGGGCATAAGCATGCTTCTTCTGTCCTTAATTAAGTTCTCATTTCAGATCTCACTTCTTTAGCACAAAACTACCTCCAGCAGAATTAGTATTGAATTATTGCCAAGACATGTATTCATGCAATTAGGAAACTCCTTTTTGGATTGGAGACTTCTTATTAAATAACAGAATTAATGTAAATGCCAAATGATGATGATTAAAAAAGCAAAGGCACACTTTTGACGCTCTGCTTAGGGAATTGTGAAACAGATCTTGCAAAAGAAGGGACACGATTGTGAGTATTGGTATAGTATTTTTAGGTAGATTTTGTTTACAATACTTTGTAACATCACATAAGGGAGGAATTTTCTATTTTTCTATTATTTATGTCAAAGTACCCCGGCAAGGCATCATAGTGTTACTGAGGTAGGATTTACTTTGGTAAGAGCTCTTGTATTGAAAAATTGTTTACTAGTCTTACAACTAGAAGATATAATTACTAGCAACAATGGAAAAACCTAGGTAAATAAGCAGCTTGGGAAAAGCTTATATTTCTTTAAAATATTATAACATTGTAATTGCTTTGCAAAACATTTCAAAACTTTTCTCGATTATTTTTACTCACCATGCAGGAAGCACATTTTCAAGCCACTTACTGTAGCTAGAGTACATCTTTCTGCATGAAATAAATATGAAACCTTCTTGTGTGCTGCTTTTAAGGGCATGGATCCTTCAGCTATCTCTCTTCCACGCAGTGCCCTTTGCATCTAGTCTTCTTTCTGTTTAAAGTCCTTCTTCTACTCTGAGCCCCTTCCCACAATATAAGATTATTTTCAAACTACACGACTGACATTTCCCAAACTTTCATCACAACCAGGAACACTGAGAAATTGTAGAAAAAGCAGCCTCAGCAGTGGCAAAGTTCTTCAAGGACAAGAGCAGCAGTGGCAAAGTTCTTCAAGGACAAGAGCAGCAGTGGTAATCACTAGCGAAAAGGGTTTCCTCTGGTCAGAGAACAGCTAACTACCTTTAATTGCTGTCAGGAGCTCAAGTCACTCTCCAGAGGAGGTGAGGAGAGGATGGGTATGGAGAGGAAGCTGGTTATTATTTCTCCATCCTGGCAGGACTGAACTGCAGCTGCCGGGAATCACACAAAGACAGATGACCCTCCAAAAGAGAATTACCTTTTCAAAAAGTTTGAGAAAAATAAACATGATGATTTGAGAGGGTGATGCAAAAAGTGTTTCTGACACCTGCTTCTTGCCAAAAGGATGCTAGTCAGCATCTAGTGGATGGAGCTGGTCCCTAGATGCTCAACAATTCTATTCCTTAAACAGGCCTTTGTAGTATCATTTGAAAGTCACAATCTTACGTATTCACAATGTTGAATTGATGGGATTTGTTGCTTGCACAGTATGAAGGGCTCTGTATATGTCAGCTTCATCTGGTCTAATTTTCAACACTTCACAAACTTAAGCACAGAAACAGCTTGCACTTATGAAGATGATTCTTTCATCAGAGACCAGAAGATGAACCCCAGCCATCAGCATGGAGGGAACAACTTGAATCATTAAGCGCTGCCCTTTAGAGGTGTTTCGAGGCTGACAGCTGCTGCTTCCTCCTTTGTTTAAGAAGAAATTTATCTTTCTGTGTTTTCTACACAGACTTTATACTCAAACATCTCTAACTCAACTACTTTTCTATTAGTCATAATGCTTCCAATGTCTTCAAAAGTTATAGAAATTACGCACTGTAAGAAGTATTTACTGAAGTTATAAAATTAAGCCCTTCTTTTTTCTTAGCTCTTAACCGTGCTTGATAACACAGAGGATAACACAGATGCAAGATTTAGCATTTAGATGTCCAGATGACCTTTTAATGCATATTTTGTGAATTTTAAAGGATTTTGAAATCCAGAAGAGAAGGAGCTTTTTTTCTGACAGCCATTTTACTAAACTATATTGAGGATGGACATGAAATGTTCTGAGTAGCAGAGTTCTGCTGTACAATATCCAGGAAGAAAAACCCATCAGAAAATGGAAATAAAAATTTACTATGAATGTAAGCTAATAATTACACTATTGAGATGACTAGGCCCTTATTTGATTATTTGTTGAAATTCACCTCCCTTTCCAAAGTTTATCTTTTTTCTCAAAAAGATCTCTCATAGTGTTAGCTACTGCAAATGTTTCCACTTTTTATAAAGAAGAGTTACTTCTGAAGAAGTGATGCCAGAAGCCAAGAATGAAATCCTGTCTCATCTGAAGTTTAATGGGACAGTATATTGCCATTTTTGCTGTAGCTGTTATTGTTCTAGCATATTACACTATTAAATTGCCATTATTTAGGAAGGATTATTTAAGTTAAAAAAAAAAAAAGAAAAAGAAAAAAATATGTTATGTTTAGTTCCACCAATACTAAAGGGAAAATAATCACTGCAAGAGAAGAGAACTGACTAAAAAAATGTGGTTATTATATATGATATGACAGGAATCAAAAAAATTATTCCTCTATTCTTGGACTAAAGTAATTCTTCTTTATAAAGAAAATAGGCGGATGATATGAAGTATAACTTCATTCAAATACAACAAATATTAATGATTTACCAATGTTTATCTTTCACTGCATTCAAAAAATGACTTATCATGTTCATGCCATCAACTTATCATGCCATGATCTTGGCAAAGAGAAGCTCTATTGATAAAATTATTTTTTCCCAAGTTTAAAGGCACTGGTGTAAGTAAAATAATGTAGGCAAATTCTGTATAGTCAGTTAAAGTTAACTGCAGTCTATTATAATTGCAGTGATCCCTGCTGTTCTCTACTTCTAGCGGTCACTAGGTGAGACTATTTTCATCATTAAAGAAAATAACAAAGCAACGCCACCCCTGCCCTCAGCCCCATCTCCATACATAGGCTTACCAAGAACACAGCAGAAGAACACAGGATTACTGCCTTACCTCAATTTTTTCCCATATGGTTTCATAATTCTCTTGATGTTGTATATCTTGCATCAGTTGATGAATTAACGCTGATTTATTTGAGGCAGAAGTCTCATTCTCAGTGGGCTGAGTCCTTTCTGACTTTTCTGCAATGTATTTTTTAATGCAGGATACAGGCATACAAAGATCTTCTTCAGAGAGAATATCGCTGAGAGGCCCAGATTCAATACTGTCACCTAAGGAAGATACTATATCACTTGAAGAGCTTGGTGAAATTCTACCCGTTTTTTTGTGCTTCTTTGTCTGGTATGTTGGATACATTTCTGAATCTGAGTTCATTTCTGACAGCTCCCAGTCATCAATGTTTTGAATAGTTTCTCTTCTGGGCTTTTGGGGCAGCAGCTTTGTCAAATTTTCTAGTTTTAAAGCTAATGCTTCAGTCTGTTTGAGATGTGAAGGAAGTGCTAAATATTCATCCGATCCGTACCAGACCTCACCATCTTTACTGTTTTTTTGAGTATAGCTTGGTGTTGAGGAGAAGCTTTTATTATTCTTTCTTCTCAGTAGAAGAGGTGATGAGTCAGTAAGCTCAGAACCAGCTGAGGAAGCACTCTTTTGGCTACGCGTTGGTGAACTGAAAGGCTCGGTTTTACTTTGTGATTGCCCATTTGGGTCTCTCTGGTTACAAGAATCTGATAATGCAGAAGAATCTGTTTCTGTCTCCTCCAGAGAATAAGAGTTATGAGAAGTAATTCCATTTTGTAGAGAAGAATGTCCTCTTTTCTTGACTTGTATTGGAGGAGCCGTTTTACACACACCTCCAGGTGTTCTGACAGCTTTCACTTTCTCTGTAGCATCATGAGACTTCTTGTGCTTTGGTTTATCTTTACAGTTGTAGAAAGCAGACTTTCCTAGACTTCTGGAGCTGTCCTTAAAGTGTTTATTTATTGTGTAATCAATATTTCTATCACCTATTGTATTTAAGCAATCATATGACTGACTAACTGCAGATGGACTGTTAGTGTAGGGTGACTGTAAAGCTAGGCAAAGCTTGGACCTGTCTGGTGGATCTAACAACGAGGGTGTACTTCTACTCATTTCATTTTTAACTATCTGAGAGATTTGCCTTTTCAGATCATTGGCTTCCACATAATCTTTAAACACATCATCTTTCAGAAATAGACCTCTTTTTGGCAATGTAGGCTGTGTAGGGGAGTCTTCATTATAGTTAAAGCAGTCTCTTATGGACCTCTTAGGAGTTGAGTTTTCACAGTGAGAGTGTTTGTTTTCACTGGTGTGCTGTGGAAGATTGCATTCTGGTTTCTTTAATGTGGAGACTGGTTTGCTGTCAGTAGGTAAAACACCATCTTCAGAGCAAGGTCCTTTAGAAAGAGAGGAGTTTGCAGAAGGAGATACTAGTGAGAGATCATGTGGCGATTTCCTGTCTTTACTTTCTTCTCCATCTTCTGCTGAAAGAGGTACATGGGTTTCTTTCTCATTTAATGCTTCATTACACTGGGAAGCAATGGAATCAGTTGCTACTGCAAGTAAACCCACACTTGTGATAAGTCCTGGGAAGTCCTTATCCATCTCACTGTAGTTCCAGGATTCAAATGATTTTGCCTTCCCTTGGCTGGAGGTCATATCATCCAGAGCACCAAGCAAATCCTCACTAGGACTGTAGTCAGATAGCTCAAATGCAGTAATACCACAGTCCAGTGACAAGTAATTTTGAGAACATTTGATGGTTAACTGTCCAGAATCATCAACTTCAGTTAAAGAGTCAAGACGGTCCTGAAACAGACAAAGAAATAGTACTTTTTTAGAAGATTAATTTTCATATACAGCACACATAAAATAAGAAACTGTCAGCTTCTATGTTTCACTGCCTAACATCTAGGAAAGCATTCATCGCTGACCTGCCTGTTTCTGCAGTACCCTGTAGATGAGCAAACCATTCTAAAGTATTTGGGAATAAAAAATGGCTGTAAACTGAAAAATACTTATCTTCAGTCTGGTGCAGCAAGTTACCTAAAAATAGCAATTCGCTTTTGTATTGGTATTCTCCTCCTTAAATTTTACTCTCAGTTCTACTTACTCTGTAGGGGGACTCGGAAATTCCACACAACAGACTCGTAGTATTTCCTGTGTTAAGAAGGAAATACTTCTCAGTATTGAGAAATTGAGGAAATACTACCTCAAACAGGAGGGAGGGGATCTTCGGGACTGCTTGTTAATCTTGTGTTCTCAGAAATCCATGCTCTTCTACAATCTTGCAGTTGACTGTCAGAATGTTTTTTTCCAAGCATCATCTAGCAATGACATTTCCTCCCATCTTTATGAGATATAGGTTGCTAACTGCATGTCACTTTTTTGTAGCATTATCAACTGAGGATTTATCTGCTGTATATTTGGGGCACAAATGGAGAACAGCTCAAGGAAAATAAACTGTAGCTGGAAATCCTAAATCTCCAGCCTGCCATGTCCCCTTGTCAGTGTCTTCTCAATGGAAGTCCTTCGAGAAACACAGACCTAGCCAGAGGAGACCATCTCAGGTGGCAAATGAGATTTTAAGATCAAATTCAAATTAACATTTACAAATAGTTGTGTGACTTATTTGAAGGACACTAAAAAAATCTGACTACATTAAGATCCAAAGGATATTTTTAGTAGAGGGTTTAATGTTCTAACATATAGACAGGTCTCGACTGTTTCCAGATCTCAGCATGTAATTTAAAACCTGAACATAGGATCAAATAATTCGGAAACAATTTCTGTTGTTATTTACACTGGTGTATGGCTTAAGTAACTCCATGAAACTATCTAGAACAAGAGAAATTGGACAAAAGAAACTGAAAAGCAGAATTAAAAATAAAAAAGCCAACATTAGCACAAGTGCTTGCAGAAACTGCTTAAAAACATCATAAAGGGCAGGAACTCATGTTTTATGATTCTAACTTTAGACCCCTAAATCAGTATACTTGTCCTTCTACCCAGGTTTGGTTTTCATAATAGAGTTTTTTGAAGCAAACTCTTGAGTATCCACAATAGGTTCATGTCTGAATCGTTCTCTGGAGCAGCTTGTCTCACTACACTCCTAAATCCATAGTTTAAGGACCTTAGGCATCATGCCTGAAGAAGGTGCAATAACCCCACAATCTTTTCATCTCACAATAAACCACTTGGATTTTGGTCTGAACAAGAATAGTCTCAATAAAGAAGGCTATTGTTTGCCATCTTCTATAAACATATAATGTTTGAGCCTTGTATTCTGTCCACCCCACTTGCATTACTCAAAGTAAAAATATAAAAAATCCTCCAGCTAAAATTATTATTTATAAAAAAGATTAATTAGAAAGTTATTTACCAACCATAATCTGGGACACTGAAAATATATTTTATTTATCACATGCTATCCAGATGTAGAACCTATGCCACAAATTATATATTGTCAATAGTCCAGAATTAAAGGGGGAAGTTTCTATAAATCTGTCAAATTTATATTTTGGAGCTGCATTTATTAAGGAAAATAATGGCTAAACAATGATCAGTATTACAGCTGCATTTTTCTTCTAATCTCAGGAAAAGATTAGAAACTGTAAAACCACATATAAATCAAAATCCTTTCCAAGGCCCTAAGGGCCTTCATTTCTCCTGAGTAATGAGCTCCATTCCTTCGTCTCTTAAAAATGTGTTTATTAACATTAATAAAATTTACAATCACGTGCATTAAACCATCTTGCTTGGTCATTTTCCAAGCAGCCTCTTAAATGCGTGCTTCAGAGGAGCATTATTTAATGCCAATATTACAATGTTTTAATTATTTTTATTTTAGAAAAATATTACATTTAGTTATTAGCATGGCTACCAATAGGAATACCTTAGTTCAAAAAATTTGTCCCATTTCACATAGTGATGCTGCCTGTAAAGCTCTGTAGGCTGTTTCCAATACCTTCTTGTTTTTATATTTAAACCAGCACAATTCTGCATTTTTTTTTACTCTTTCAAATGGGCTAATGTAATTCGTAAGATGATTTTTCTGTGGCTTTACCAACTGTTTCAGAACATCAGGATTCACTGTATTTAACATAGCCTTATACTGATCCTTTCCGTATTTCCTGCCTTTATCAATTGTGAAATAAAATTCACAGGCTAGGTTCAGCTGGACAGAATTCAGACTGCAAAGAACTCATTTTTCTTTCCTTCTTATCTATCTCCGGGTAATTCCTGAAGGAAAAATGGTCCTTCAAAACACTAACTCTCCAAAGTTTTTTATTAAAAGAAGTATTTTCTTAATTTAGCATCTCCATCATGGCAGGCAACTTGCCTCACTGGTTCCTCTATTTCCTCCAAGCCATAAAACTTTTTGTGCCCTTTCTTGCTGGCATCTTACTCAGTATGGCACTGCTGAGACAGCCAAAAGCACTGTTACTGCTTGCCCAGTTAATGAGCTGGGTTCCTAAACAAGCCAGTAAAGCCTGTGCTGTACGCTTTCATGTTTTGGTAGCTACTCTACCAGTGCTATCCCTGTTCATTATGTGCTAGATTGTGCGTCTTTATGTGTGTTACAGTTACAGTGTAAATATAGCCCTGGCAGGACTGTCGTGCTGTGACTGACGGCGCAGTCTATGCTGAGAGAGTAGTGACTATGAACAAGATGAGACTGTCTCACTGAACACGAAAGAAACCTTGGCAGGTCACTTCTTCCATGGAGCTCCTCAGTTAACATTGGCAGCCAAAGCCGCTCTTCACCATTATGCAGAAGACAGCTGACTTAAGGAGCGAGCCAAACTTTTTGTGAAATGATAGGTTCATGGACTGCGGAAAAGCATAACATTTGCTGTACCAGTTCAGATCAAATTTCCGTCTAACCCAGTGTCCTGCCTTTGCATCAGTTCTAAACACTTTCTGTTAGCTGAGCTATAAGACATGCCTATACATACACAGCCCCTCCACAAACATTTCTACCCACATTCCCAGCTTCTACCAACGAGCAGCATAGGAACTTCCTCATCTGAAGGTTATAATTCCCTCTGTCTTTGCTTAGTTTTCACATTTCTTTTTTTAACTTCTTTCCACTTCGAAGTGTCCTACAGCAGTGAGCTCCAAAATTGAAGTCTTTGTTGTGTGTGAAAGTTATTGTGTGAGAAGTGATGACTTCTCAATCTTAGGAGAAAAAAATAAGCTGTCAGTCCTGGTTCATAATCCCTAAGTAGTACTGAAAATCAGGAGAATGATTCTCCAAGGAAGGGTGAAGGTTTCTAGGTTTGTTCAAACAGTCTCACTATTGACATATGCATGAAAATCCCTAATAGATAATACTTGTATCATGAGGCACTTACTAATCCCACAGTGTAGAACTGCCTGGGAAAGGATATGGGGGAAACACCAAAAAAAAAAAAAAGAAAAGGTAGATAAGAGTAGATACAATTGTCTCTGCATTACATTTTAATTATTTGTTTATTTTCATCAAATAAAGCCACTACCGTTATACCCGATGAAAAGCTTGAATAAATACCTGAAGGTTAAAGACTGCAGAGCAATTTCTGGGAACTTATTTAAGCATTAGAGTAGAAACTTAATATTAATATTGTGTCCCTGCCATTGCTAGCCATTAATTTTGTCAAATATTATTAATGTTTTAGTTGGGGTGGAAAAAAAGAATCACGTCAGGATATTTTGTCTTTTTTATTACCATATAAGCCCACCTGGGAACATGTTTTTTCCCCACTGAAAATAATCTATCCCTCCCCAGTCAGTCCTCCCCTCTATTGGAGGGATGTTTTTTATAGCAGGTGTAATCAGATCCAGATGGGACATTTCCCGTTTCCTAGTATCTGAATCTGCCCCTTTCTTGTGTCTTGAAATCACCATACTCATGTCATAAAATAACGACTTCACCCTAATTCACCACTCTGGATATTCAGACGAGTGGATTTCCTTCAGACTTGACAGAGAAGGTTTACCAGCAACAGCAAAGAAGTAACTGAATCTGAAGCAGCAGGTATGTATACATCAGGAAGAGGGGGTGTGGAAGGTGGGCCTGGGCATATCTGAGCATTGATTTCAGGACCACCCACTCTGTTGTGCCAAAGACAATCATAAAACCCTACACGGAGCAGAGAAACATGCACTTTCTCTTTAAACTTGAGTGATCTGAAATTCAGGACACGTTTAGGGGTCTTCTGACTTCCTCTGTAACACAGGTTGCAGAATCTCAGTGCACTGATCTAGAGGTCTCTTTCTGTAAATGTATCTAATCCTAACAAAAGCATTTATCCTAATCTTAGGATAATAACAGGACAAATTAAAGTCCATCCTCTCTCCTACAAAGCAATGTTGAGCTAGTCTGGAAAGTTTTGGAAAATACTGTGTTCTGCTTTAAATCAATATTGACCTAGTCTGGAAAGGTTTGGAAAACAATGTGTAAACTTCAGGTTTGTGTACGCACGAGGGAAGTGTCTAAGCTTTTAATTAAAGAATTCATTGCACGTAACAATGGAGTTTTGAATTGGATATGAACCTTAATTTCACGAGTGACCAGACCAAGGGCTTTGGACCAGATGCACCTCCGTAAATGTGTCCAATCCTTTATGAAAAATATTTCAATCAGGAGAAAACATTGCTAGTCACTAGCCTGACACTTCTGAAAGTTGACCTTAAAGTATGTGCTTTAATTTGGTTCAGTGAGAACAGAAATCATCTGAAAACATTTAAAATACAAAATTAGCAAAATATCTAGAAGATAAGTACGCTGTCCTTAAAATTGTAATCCTAGCAATTTAAAATGTGCAACAGGGATGAGATGCTTCAAATACAGATGAAATTCTCAAAATCAAATTAAGTTACTATACCTCCTTAGTCTCTTCAGAAAAAGCTTGCAGAATATCAGTCTGCCTGGTGTAGTTTCCATTGGCGTCTTGTAGTCCCTGGAGAATACGCTCCCTCAGAACCAGAACAGAAACACGTAGTTGGTGCCAGAGTAGTTGTACTGTATGGATATCGACTATCACATTGACAGAGTAAGACAGCAGCTTCAGGGAAAACTCAGTCTCTAGTAGAGCATGAATTTGTTCAACGTGATCAGATATATCTTCACAAATATCCTGTAATGAAAAAATAACGTAGATATTTAGCTACAGGCACGGTCCTTGCATGGATCAGCTCTACTTTTCATCTACTTTTTATTAAATACAGAGCAAATTATTTCAGAGAGGAAAGATAACATAACTAATACATTCAGGTTTCTCTATTTTATTTTTTTTATTTATGGCAGTGCTACAGCAACTGAACCAGCAGCTGTGTAGTTTGGCAGGACTGCTCAGTAAGTGCAGAGACAGCATATGATAAAGAAGGATGGCACAACAAGATCACATGAATCAGAAGCAGAAAACTAACACTGTACAGTGACATATTAGAAGACAGCAACAGAAATGAAAGTTACAAGATTGCCACAAGCAGTCTCCTTCTCTTCTTCCCCCGCCCCGCTACCCCTCCAGTTAAAATGCAAAGAATCTGATCTTTGCCATCACCAACAAAATTCTTTTGGACAGAGTTTACCTTTTAATCTAGCCTCTATAGCCAAGCAGAGCAAAAGTCAGAGATAGACTCAATGTGGATAAACTATTTTTGAGATCGATTGCCGATTGAAGTGATGAGAGGGCGCTAACTTGCATAGTCTTGTTCTGGACTCAAAATTGAACAGAAGAAGATGGGTGGAGAAGGAGAAAAAGGGAAAGCAAAGAAGCTGTGAACAGTTGCGTTGAGAAAGCAGAAAAGAGGATATAAATTACCAGGTTATAAAACTAAGGTTTTGATGGGATGGTATCCTCCAAACTTAACAATTAATGTTCCAGATTTCTAAACTGTGCTGCATACAGTGTAAAATCTTCACAATCTAGTCTTAATTTTCTTTGTGAAAGGGTAAGTCACAAGACTAAAGAGTATTTTTATGCACTGAGTGAACAGCACAGCTTTGTAACTATTCTGTTTGGCAGCTATGTGTAAAAAGCATATTATAAACAAGTAAGGAAATATGATTAAAATACTGAAAAAAAAAATATTGATGGATCCTAGAAGGGTTTTTTCCTACATCTGTGGCATATACTTAAAAGTGACTTAACAGCGTATTTTAAATCCAACAGTTATTTCTTTAAAAAAAACAAAATATAAAGAAATTATTTTACATCAAACCTTCAGAGATGTTCTTTTTAGGTAAAGGGTAGTATATGCATAACATCAATAAAAATGAGAATAAACAACTTAATTTTTATTAATTTCAAGTTTGCTATCAAAATAATTCTGTCAGACAATTACAATGAAACTGTGTGTCTCTGATGATACCCTTGTGGTTTTGTACAGCAGTAGAATAACAAGAAAATCAGTAAAGCCAATTCTTTCTAAATTAATAATACACTACAGTAATTTTTATCAGTTCAGATTTGACACCTTGACATCAGCCTAATTATTGAATATGTAATTGTATGTAACAAATTAAACCAAAATCAAATGCCTAAATAATATTAAGTAATTTTAGGACAACAGATAGCACAATGTTAGCCCTTGAAAAACTATTATGGCTGAGTACTATCAGTAGTTACTCATTTTAATAAAGTACTGACAGCTAAATCAAGTCCCCTGCAGGAGTAGCTCTCAGAAATGCCAGAGATGAGCACTAAACGTTGGCATTTCAACAGCAGAAATTGGGGGCTGCCTGGAGAGAGAGGCAGTATCTCTTCCCCTCTATCCTCAGTCCCCTTGTTGTGACAACCAGCATCTATATCTGGAAGCACAAAACACACAGCCTCGCCTGGCAACAAGTAGGGCTGCGAGTGCTCAGGGCTTCTACTATCTACACACTTCCAGGTGAGCAACGGGATGCTCTAGTTACCAGATTACCGTGCTAATCTAATTCCGCAGACACATAGACAAAGCTAAAACTCACAGCAAAATCTTTTCAAGCTTTGGAAAAGGTTGTTATTATCCATTTATCCAACGACAACTGAAACTTGACTGAAAAAAATTACTGTATTACTACGTTGTTTCAAATGTTTTAAAGAATATTTTTAGTGAATCGGTTTGACTGAATTTGCGTTCACGTCTCCAGTGTTGTTCATGTCTTTTTTCCTCTTGGCCATAAAGCAGTATAATTTTAATTTCAGGGATTAAAAAATAGTTTGTTGCCCCGTAGCTGTAACTTTGTAAATTAGACTCAATCTATAGAAAAATACTTAATATATCTTCAGTTAGACTACTCATGCGAATGAACTTAAGTTTGTGTCAACCTGCAAAACAAGTTTTCATTATTTTCCAGCTTCACACACATGGTTACATGCTGAATTCAACTGCCATAACGATTCTTAGAGAGGCTGAAAACATGAAGCCATAAGAAAGCATTAGCAATGAGCAAGTGTCTTCTGACGATCATTAGATAATGTAGTGAAAATATTGGCTAATGAATTTAGATAATTCTCTAAATCAAGAGTTCAGACCCACACTTCAAACAAGTTTTCTCTTCAGCTAGTGTTATACTAGCTACCAAAGCATCTCAAATTTCTGAAGCAGACAAACTCCAGAACACAGAAAATTTTGTACCAAAATGCAGATCCCAGCACCACTATAAGTTTGAAAGAAGCAATGTCTTGTTATAAGTTGCTCATTTTCCTCAAAAAGCAAAATCTGAAGTACTTCCAAACTACTGCAAGCATAGTAGCAGCCAAATTCTTTATGTACTAACAAGATAATTAACTGCTCTCGACAGTTTCAGTAACATGGAGAGAACCTAAGGCTGACCTCGTCCATATCCAAGTAAAGGTCACTTACTCTGATCTTAACATAGAAGATCACCATCTCAGTCAGAAACAAAGAAAGTACCAGCTCTTAAAGGATTTAGGTTTTAGAAAGAGTGCGTGGCCAAAAGACAGGAAGCTATTTTCCGAGTGTCTGAATGAGCCAGGAAGGAAGGAAATCAGGTCCCTACATACCTTTTCATATAAACTCTGAGCTCCATTTTCTGACTTTATCGTCAGCTCCCCCTCCCTTCTGGCCTGGAATTAGTATATCATTGAACTGTCACTGTAGTCTTGTCTTTACTTTTGTGGAAGAATAGAAAGGATTTTTTCCTTTGCTGATAAGTATGTTGGCATGATGTGATATTTAGGGCTGTTGGTTTGGTGTTTTTTTTCTTCTCTTCCTATTAGACGAAAATCTGACTGAACCATTCGGGAAGTCTGATTTAATTTGCAACAGGGCCAGGCATATATTTGAAGTGAGTTAACTCCCGTATTAATAGCTCCAGCTATTCAATGTCCAGAAGTCCTGGACAAATGTCTAAAGTGCATGCACAAGTTCAACATGTCCAATTCATATACGACATATATGCTGTGCAGCCCACCTGCACGTGCACAGACAAGAGTAGGTTGGATTCACTGTGTGCTTACAGGGTGGTAGAGTCAATGCAACAATCTCACTGAACGTGCACTAACCACTTGTGTGATAGCTAGCAGTTGACCAGCAGTCCTTGATATGTCAGTCTTCGCATGCCTGGCACATGGTCATACATCAGTCTGTCGGGTATTTCTTGAAAAAAATCACAAGTTTTTTTGAACTTGAAAAAAATCATTTCTTGAAAAAAATCATAAGGAGCCATAAGTTGACATTCCTGCATCACATAACGTTGTTTTGGTGGGTGACTTCTGTTTCATCTGAGTCTGTAGCCATTCTCAAAAGAACTGGACTTCATTTCACCAAAGGCCAGGTTCCTGGATAAAATGGATTAGACCTGGGTTTGCAGGAAGTCCATCTTACATAGAGTTTGGAAAAAAGAATTTAGGCCCTATGGATATCCCCTTTCCTTGTTTTTTAGCTATCGTATGATGACGGGAAAGTGAAGGCTGCACAAAGGACAGAAGAACAGTTGTGTAAAGCCTAATGCCAGCTCCTTATCAAGAGAACGTGATTACGAAGGAATTATTGCTTTTGCCATATAAGTTAATGCTGATTTCTCCTCAGCAGAAAGCATTTATAAAGCTGCAGCTAATTTACTTGCATTTTTTCTTTACACTTACCTGACATAAAGGAGCATATTTTAGAGGAAACAATATATTGTCAAATCTAGTTGGCATTATCTAGTATAACATTTTCTTACTACTGTACTTGCTGTCTAGATTTACATATAATTCAGCAAAATGAAATAATCATATCTAGCACAACTAGCTGTGAAGTTAATAATTTTCTGTAATAATTAATGCAGTTCAAATACAGCACTAAAATGTCACATTACGTTAAGTTCCCAATTTTACTGCGGCTCATTATCAATACGTGGTATAACATGGCCTCATTGTCCTCATTCTTCCTAACTCCTTGTAGGTGATTTAGCATTAGATAGAGCAAATAGATAGAGCAGCAGAACATTGTCATGTGACCTTTTTACACTTTGTCGTTATAAATAAAGAACAGCAATATCACAAGATAGGACCTCAATACTATCATGAGTGCCAGTTGCTCTTGCCAGAAGTGGCAGGTAGATAAAATAAATCGTGTACACAGCATTTATCTATTGGCATCTATTTCTAAATATGCATAGTTCCAGGCCAATGGCAATAACACGCAGCCTACGAACACAAGCATGGAAATTCTTCCCCATTTTATCAGTACAGAGTTTCCTATTAGAAGCTATTATAGCCTGATTTTTGGAAAGCACCATTTCCAAAACAACTTTTTGTTATCATTGATCTCACACATCCACTAGGCATTTTCGTTTTCATGCAGTTTCATAGCGGTGTTAAGGTAAAGATTTGTCATCCTCTCATGGGCTATCCTGTAGCACTGGCTGTGGAATTTCTTAGGCTACAGGGGTTGTATCCATTTGGCTGCCAACTGCCCACTTCACTCAGTCTTCCAGACAGCTGATCCTGTAATTTGCAGCTGCCGAATCCATCATCCTGCTCATAGCCTTCCACATCAACTAAAATAGCCTGAACTGCAAACACCGCAGTAGACAAAGAAAAAGTGCATAAACAAACCCTCAAGAGTCAATGAAAACTAAGCTTTGATGATGACTTTAAAAAATATTTTTTCACTGCTCTTCAAGAAATTCTGTTAAGATGTACATGAAACTACTGAAAGATGAAAGGTTGCAATATGTTGCTTTAGAGGTAATATCAGTGACAGAGAAGCTATACTGCAGATTTCTATTCTTTGATCTCACAGTAAAACCTCAGCAGGACAAACAGATTGCCATTGAGTTTTATGACTACTGTACATGTAAAACAAAATCTATGATTTAAGGAAATGTCTATCTATTTGGTCTTTCCTTTTAAGGCATTTTAATTTGTCAGAAGAGAAAGGTTCCAATCAGAATGTACAAATTCCTCTCTTCAGAAAAAAATTAGAGTATCTGCCAAAGAATTTTCAGATTTTTTTTTAAATGTACTTGAAAATTATGAATTCTCACTCTCTGCACAGCTTTTTTATGCTTATACATAAAGATCGCAAAAGAGAGGGGTTTTTATTGCTAAACAAATGAAGATTTCAGCTTTCTGAAAGCTATTTTTCCTTTAAAATGCACTCTGACCTCTCAAAGAGAAATAGTTTTTCATCTCTACCTACATGTACCTCCAAACAGTGTTATAATAAGGATAAAATTGTTCTCTTCAATTTTGGATTATTGGTCAAACCTTAAGAGCAAATGCTACTCACATATTTTTTTTGCAGATATTTTTAAGTAAACGACTAAGTCAAAATAACAATACATGAAAAATCCAGAGTTTGACTAAGCAAATTCAACTGCCATGGAAAGCTCTAGACTCACTGCAAGTCACAAGTTTGTCAGAAAGTGAGTTGGAGTGCTAAAGCACTGTAGCTGGTATCACTGTGGCATTCAGTGGCTAAGGGAAATTAATACATTTTACCAGGTGAAGAATGCAAAAGGCAGCAGGAAAAGAGCTACCAGGAGGCCTCTGAGATCGCTGACTCTGCCTTCCGCTGACACCGACAGCTCGGAAACACGTTGGTCCTCAAAATAAGCTTCTCCACTCTTCCCCCATCATAATACACATACTACTGATAGTAACTTTTTCTGGTGCACCATCCTTTTCTCCACATTATTCTCTTTCCCAGCTTGGTTTTTATTTTGATTAAATTACTTTCTTATAAGTGAGTGACATTTTCATCATTTCAAAATTCCAGTAAGTAATCTTCATTTTACCTTTTGCTAAAATTCTCAGAAACTTGTTAGAATATGGGAAAGCTTTTAATCTGACAGAAGTGTTTTCCCTGTAGAACAATATTTTGCTTTTTTTCTTCTTTTTTTCTTTGAGAGCCCCATTTTCAAACAGCTTTCTACAATGGAAATTTTCAGGTATTACAGGAACCTAGCTGTCTTGACAGACTTGCAGGAAAAGATGATCCACTTTCTCTTGTGCAAACATTGCTATTACAAAATTCTCAAAAAAGCTTTGAAAATAAATATCCAGTTTGGTGAACTCTAAGTAGGCATGTTTCTACTGTATTCTGTTATCTCAGGATAACATAAGTAACATAAGTAACATGAGTTACATTCTTATATCCCTGTACTTCAAAAAAATGTGAAATAGATGTCAAATCACCAGTTCTTTCACAGTGTTGCTAAAATAGTAATGGTTTGTCTGGTATTGTAACAGACACAGAGCTGCTCTATAATAATTTATTAGTAGTTTATGTGACATGTTTTATTAGGGTGTTTCTTGTGCAAGTGTATTGGTTGACTATTAATCTGTAAGGAAAGTGAGCGAGAAGAAAGGAAAAAGGGAGTAAGGCAGGATATCACTTGCTAAGCACTTCAAGCTAAGTAATAATGCCTGAAATGTTAATTGTGAAGCTCCTGTCTCAGGATTCCAGCAACTTGCATTTGTTTTGCCATATGGACCATTGCTGGTGTCAAAGGATCAAACATACTGTGAAGAAGCAAAAGGATCCTTTTGTCCAGAAGCAGGGCAGTTGCTGCTGGAAGCTATTCCAGCTCACTTCCAGGACCAGCTGCAGTGCCTTACAAATCTAGGCCAGCTTGTACATTTTCTACAGGAGGTGATGGCTGCAGAGAAGAGAGACTACTTTCAAATGTTTATTTCCCCTATTAATTTTAATCAGTACTTCAATGTAAAAAGACTTTCTGGTCACAGCATTCACCACAGGCCAGATTCTTAAATGCAAGTAAGTATTTAGTCCACCCAAGAAGCTTCAGATATGCGATGGGATGGAACTGAGGAACCACAGAAGAAGTTATGGCAGTAAAATGAGGCATCTCAGAACTGTACTAAAAGAGTATAATGTAAACTAATCTGGGCCAGACATTTCTGCGATATTTCTCACATCAGTAAAATTGATGCATGAATTTCATTTGTTTAAGAAACCACATATACAAACTGAATATGGCAACTAATTTGGCATGGGAAGTGATGTGCCATCTGCAGGTCAATGATGCTTTCATATTCCTGAACTTCTACTGGTTCCACTGTGTAATGTGCCTAAAGTTACAACCTGAAAACCCTTTGAAATGTTAAGAATAAGAAATATATTCTTGTACACCCCATAATCAGCCAAGCCCACAATGTTCAGAGACTTTGACCATTAAAGTTACACTGTACAAAATTTCTTCAATGAGTAACCATGCAACTTTTCATTTATCTTACTTTAAGCATGTTAAAGCATACTGATCTTTATAAAGGCCTAACTTTCTAAATTTTTAAAAAATAGTGTGTAAAAAATTTAAAACTTGATAGAAAAAGTCATATTTATGCTCACTGAAATCTGGTTTTGTACTGCACCCTGGAAGACAGTGTTGCACAGGTACTCTAAAGCAGTTTTTCATGCAAGAAGATAGATGTTATTGAACTGTGCAATACAGTAGCAGGTTCTGACCAAAAAAAAGGAAAAATACCAAAACTCAAAGCCATATGAAAATTTAGTCAAGCAACTGGTAGTAGAGGCAGGTTTTTAAAAACTGCAACCATTTTTTAAAAGCCTGTTCATTGGACAGCGATAATAACATATATCTTTATCTTGCACTGATCATTTAAGATCACAAAGAAATGAGAAAAAATGATAAGGTAGCTTTATACTAAGCATACTCATCATGTACTATATATTCATATCTACTGAAACGGCAGAGTGAAGACTCATTAAAACATCCTTTAATACCTTATAGATCTCTTCACACAACTCTACTTTTTCTGCAATAATGGAAGTATGTAGGACATATTTTGCGTCTGTCTAGATAACTACCTTTGCTTCTTATTTTTTTATTCTCTCTACTCAGCACTTTCTTGCATTCTGCAAACCATATATACTAAATGGAAGTTAAAGGCATTTCTATCAAGTTTAAATTAACGCATGCAAATGAAAATTGAGGATGCAAATGGAAGCACTTTTTGCACACAGTGAATATATACAGTGCTGTAGTTCAAACAACCTGTTCTTGGTAGCCTGGCCAGGACTAGGCAAGTTTTGACCTCAGCTTCGATAGTAGTTAACTGGGTATGAGGAAACGCATTCCATCATTTCATGCAAGACGTATAAAAATTGAATGTGTTAAACAATCATGTCAGCTACATGGAAGCAGAAAGAAGGCCACTCCATTATTTGTTCTAAACTTTCATAATTTGATCTACAATATAAGATAACTAGCAGAATTCAATGCTAATGCACCAATAGTTCAGTAATTTTCCAGCAAAATGGTTATCCTTTTGAAAACAGTGAGTTTTCAAAGCTTCTACTTTTGTGGCAGCAAAACTATTACTCTGACAGCTCAGCTTTGTATATGTCACACTCTTATTCTCTCCTCATTTTTAGTTTGAAGAAGATTTGGAATTACTCTTGATAGGGAACAAGAAAATTTCAAATATTCTTTAAGTCTTCTGCAGGGCTGTAGGATCTTTGTTGTCTGAGCTGTTTTCTGATGAGCCGATCTCTTTTTATTGTTTATACAAGAAAGTAGGTGCATTTATCTTAAAAGATTTTTCAGTTTATAGACTTCTTCAGAAAGAAAACTTCTTAATAAATGCAATCGGCTTATTTAAGGTCTTCGGTGGAGATCAGCTACTCTTGAAGAAAGGAGTTCAGATGAAAGAGAAAAATTTCTTGAAGAAGAAGAAGAAGTCTCATTCTTGAAATAACGAAGTTTCAAATAAACAAAGTGTAACCTCACATAAACAGCACAAAGTATTTTAGGCAGCAATAAACTACTGAAATGTAAGACATCAAAATAAATAAATAAAAGGAACCTCAAGTTCACACAGAAGAAAAATTCAGTCCTTTTGCACAGACATGCAGAACACAAGAGAAAAATTTTAACCAAAATGTTTTGACTAGCTCAAGCCAAAGAATGCTAACCTCATTTGCTCTCTTTTACTTAAGCTTAGTGGCTATAACAGAATTTGATGAAAGATGGTGAGATTCTACTCTCATGTCAAATGCCCAATATGGTGACTGTGCTCTCCTTTCCTTTCTGGAACAGGTCAGAAGTGACGAACTACCATCTGTGCCAAGTTTTCTATAATGAAAATTGATAGCATGATAGGAAGTTTTCAAAATAAGTAGCTGTTTTATATCAGTGCAGCTAAGCCTCCAAGAGCTTCTGCCATCCGTCATTGTTAAGGACAGCAAAAAGGACACAAACTCTCTTGTTCTTTATTAGCAGACTTTGTTCTGTTAGCACTGATGTTCTCTTTTATGTTGTTCAATGAAAGCTAACTTTTAATCCGTGAACCCTTACGGGGATCACTGAGATTTTTTTGCTTGGTTCAGAAACATGGAAACGAAGCCTTATAGTCTATCTTGCATGCTCCTTGCTGTTCCTGACCTTCTTGCCCTCTTTCCAGAATGACAAGTGTTCAAGTCAGCTGGAAAGCTCTTGTAGATCCTCCAGTAAGTTATTAACAATTACAAAGCACTCCAAGCATGTGGAGGCACTTCCAGTAGTCTGAAACAGCAACCACCTACTCAGTGTACCAGGAGGCCTGTTCCACACTGGATATCACTCTCTCTCATAAGAGTCAGGGTTAGAATATATGTCAGTGTTAGTTAAAAAACCAACCAAACAAAAACCACCTATGTTTGCTACATCTCTGTAAGAACAATTTGAAAGATTGGTAGAAAGCTTAAATTACTATTTCGCAAACTTAGTCTTAAGTGAATGAAGAAATAAAAGAGAAAATTTTAGAAAAATTTAAGAAGTTAGAAGACTGACTCTTAAAGACATGTAAAATGTACAGATTTTTTATTCTAATTTCACTTCTGAAAGTGCACATGGAATTTCTTGATTTATGTATGGAAAGCGTTCTTCTAGCACACAAATCAAACCCTATATTATGATTCCAAATTAGACAATATGTTTGAAATCATTCCTAATTGGTTTATGATAGGTACAACGTAGGCCATAGAGAATATTCCTGTGGGGTTTGGCCTCGAATGTAATAAAGACAAAACGAAACAAAAAGCTTAATTTATATCCAGAGAAGGAAGAATATGGTTGGGGTTTTGCAGGCTTTTTTGAGAAGGAACATAGTGGAGACTAAATTGGAAGCCTGGAATTATGGGACTGGCTTGACATCCAAAGCTAACTGAACCATCCAAACTACTTTAATTGGCCTTTGGCAAGTATCAAAATGCTTACATGAGACTTCACATATAAAACCAATTAAGATACATTATCCAGTAGTTTATACTCTCTGGTTATTTCCAGATCCTGCTGTCATCCCACGTGTAGCTCTTGGTTAATACAGATGTATTTTTAAAAGTTTGTGTATGGTATCTTCTTTTAAAATAAAACCATATCCATAATATCCTTGATTTTTTTATTTAGATGTAAAGACGATACTCTATAAACAGCAA
Source organism: Larus michahellis (assembly GCF_964199755.1). Taxonomy (NCBI): domain Eukaryota; kingdom Metazoa; phylum Chordata; class Aves; order Charadriiformes; family Laridae; genus Larus; species Larus michahellis. Next base: position 61,691,865 of record NC_133899.1, on the reverse strand, counting down.
ATGATCAAAACTCAGATTTTATAACATATATGCAGTACTTTAATCACGAATACTTCCAGCATAATCTAGTAAAAAATGCCATATCCAATGGACACAATGAAGCACTTATTTCCAATTAAATTGGCTCTAAGGAACCTAAAATTCAGTGTCATTAATAATAGATGCTTGTTCTGGCTGCTTATAAGATTAGAGTGCCAGACATTAGCATTTTAATACTGTATTTAGAACTAAATATTTAATTTAAAATCAGACATAATATTACAGATAAAACTACTTGAATACACTGTAATTGTAATTTAGAAACATGTTACGAGACTGTAGACCATATTCCAACAGCATATTCATATACAGCATATTCCAATGTGACGTCTGAGAAGTCAGCTTGTGCTCTAGCAGGATAATTCTCCTAATTGTGCCGGGTTTAGCTTTACAAGGGAACTTTCCAGTGTAAAGCACTGACAGACTTAATGGCTGTTAAGATGTTGATGCTGCTTGAGAAAGTACTCGTCACTACACAGTAGGACTGAAGTGCCTTGAAAGAAGCAGGAAATGAGCAGTGCTTATTTAAATATTTATTCATTTATATATACACAGATATATATAGGCAAATATATTTATTACATGTTGCTAACTCGAATAAGATCCTTGATTTATAAAGCACTTCCTAGTCAGTGTTGTTCACATCTTTAAGAAAGCACGACGGCATGATGTGTGGTTTTGGTTGAGATAAACTGTTTCTTATGCTGACACGGAAAAGAATGGTTTTATCTACGAACAGCCTTGGATTTCTTTATGTGCCGTTTTATTTTCTCACTTTATGGAGATAAGTTATAAATTATCTTTGTCTAGACACTAACTTTCAGGAACAAGCGTAACTCTTACCACTGTGAGAAAAAGCAAGGTTGTTGCCATGCCTGGGCTTGTAAAATAACCCTTTGAAATTCAAGAGCTGAACTTGTCTGTGTGGAAGTTAATGAACCAAAGTGACTCCAAGCTTCAGATGCATATTTGTGTATTTTATTTTCTTGTATATATTTTTATTTCCTGCAAAAACAGTCATCATCATCAATTTAGCCTTGAATTGAATCCTGAATTTACACACAGTCAAATCTTTCATCTTTCTCAGATAATAATATTCACAAGAAATGGCATAGGATCCCTGTGGCAGCCTGAATGACAGGCAGGGAAGAAGGAAAGGTAAGAAGCACATCAAACTGCAAGCATTCATATTTCCATATTCTTCTTGGAACAACTGAGCTGGGCCTGTAGAGACCTAGCTTTGCTCACAAGCTTTCCTCCGCGACAAGGTGGCTATACTGCTGCTGGACTGGACGTGACCCTGGAAATACAGTAACTGTACTCTCATGGTGTCATGCTTGAGCTTATATCCCTGCCAAAGCCTGACTCACTCCGCCTAGCAGGGGTAGCTGGACTAAGTCTCCACCTCTTGCCCAGGTAATATAAAATGCCCGTGGACAATGAGGGACTGTCTAACTCTGGTAGGCTAAAGACAGCGTTACTGCGTGACAATCTTGGAAAGAAAAACATTTGCAGCAGGCCTGACCACAAAACTGTGATTTCTAGTCTGGAACTGATAACAAGGAAGACACACTCCTGAACACCCTGAAAGCCTACATTCTTAGGGGATTCTGTAGCTTTTATATCTTCAACACATTTCAACTCTACAATATATTTCTATGCAGGTCATCTTCTACCAAAACAGCAAAACCATTAAGCTGCAGAAAAAGCAAAAAACTGCAACTCTTTCTTGACAAGCCACAGTAGGATATCAGCCAATCCTGGCATAATAACTGGGAAGTTTGAGTAAAATGGAAGGAGTATTGGTATTTTAAAATATTTTCATTTTTATTGCACTCTTACATATTGAGATCTTTTCACAGAGACTTTTTCAGCACTTCAAGAGTTTTGAGAGAAACTGAGTCACACTGAGACAATAGGAAACTTGGTCATCTGAGAAATTCTTGAAATAGTATTGATAACAGCAAGTCTGTTAAACCTAATATATATATATATATTCCCTTTACATGCATTCTCTTAAAATTCTAGCACTGCCTATAATTCAATATCCTGTCCTGCAAAAATACATTAACCAAACACTAATATGTTAAGTAGAACATTATGACTTCTTTTATCCATTACTATAAATAGACTTCCAGCAGGAAGACATCCTAAAACCCATACCAACTGTTTAGCTCTCGTAATAAAGGGCTGGGGGAGGCCATAGGTCACAATGAAGAGAGCAGTGTCTCATTCTGAGATGGAAGCATGAGCACGAAGGAAGACAAAATTGCTCATTGTAATGAACCTTTTCCAAAACATTAGCCATAACTTCTTTTGAAGCTCACAGTGTGAAGAACTTCCAAAATCTACCATTACTGTTTATATTTCGTTATGTCTTAGACAATTTCAAATGGGTTTAGGAGCATCAAAATAATTCAAAAATCTCTCCTGAAGATGTTTTCAATTTGAATTAATAGACAAATACAGTATGAAAACTCTGTTTTGCAGACTTAAAATAAAATTCAAGTAATAATCAAAACTGAACTTGACTCTACACTTCCTGATTTTGTCTCTGAGGTGAGCATACCACAAAAAAAAAAAGTAAATCAGCAAAAATACTAATTTCTGAGAAAGTTTATTCACTTACCAGTACAGACAATAGATATGGGAAAGGCAAATACTGTAGCAGCTAAGTTGATCTCTGACTCATTCAAGGCAATCAAGGCTACAGATGTGACAACAAATGAAACATAAATAGAGGCAAAGGGATTAAGAAAACAAATTAAAAAAAATGAACCCCTAATTGGCAAAGACTGTGAGTAATAGCAAGCAGTTTGCATGCAGGGAGACAGCTCTCCAGAATGAACCCAAGAGTGCCGACTGGTGCTAAACAGCAGATTCACTTCAAAATCACACTCTCAACCCAAACTGAAATGGTAATATAGACATACACATGGAAGAGCAAAAAGATCTTTCTAGTTCTTCTTATATGGAGCAGAAAGAATTCAGACTCCTACTTTACTGATACACTTCAATATCTGAAACAGCATTCAGAGAAGGATAAGAAATGGAGCTATAATATTTATGTAATAAGCATCTACTCCACTTAGCCTAGTGTTAAGCACGTATAGCTGTAGCAGAATTTTCCATTCCTTGATCTTTCTGAGCTTTAAATGAAACTTTCACAAATAGCACTTTGCAGAAAAATACGGCAATGACTGCTATTACAGAGAGGAAGGTCCTAACTTGCTTAGCCAGCAAAATCTAAACAAAAGCATTTGGCCACTGGTGCATTGGCAGTTGAAGAGCAAAAGTAAAAACCTTTTAAAAGTCAATGAGAAATTCCTACCCATAATCTATGCCTGATTCCTAGTCTTCTGACACCTTGTACAAACTATACATCAGTCAACAATTTTCCATCCAGTGCCAACTTTTGCTTCAAGGAAGTCAAAAGGCTTTATCATCTTAATCCAGTGCAAATCTTTGAAGAAAACAGTCTTGGCTAACCAAAAAATTCCTGAACTTTTCCTGTAGACACAATTTCAAAAGAATGAATAATTTTGCGGAGAGAACAGACACTTTTGAGCAGTCTGAGCATATTCCTCAGGACACAGCAGACACACAACTTTGTAGCTGAGAACAAAAACAAAATGAAGGGCCTTTGAAAAGGGTACAGCTCACAGAATATTTTGAAAGTTGCCTCCTAAACTAATGCAACTGTGATAAGCATCAGAGTATTCATGTCACATTCAGTCTCCCTATGAAGAACTACAGAATTTATTAAGTTTCTAATAAAGATATTAAAATCTAGATATAATGATGAAGCTCCATGTTTTCTATTACTTACGTTATTTTCAGTCTGTTGGTTTCCCAAGCCTTTACTAAACACATCTCTTTACAATATAGGTCAAAGTTTTAGCCAAAGTAATGTAATTGTAATCTTACAGTGTCTATTTCTAATTATACTGCGACCTATAAAAAGTTAGCTGAGTAATGTCTCAGAGAATAGAGAAGATTAAGCATTAAGTTTCACCTTGACACACACACAAAAAATATAATCTCCCCATCAAAACATGGGACTAAGAGCTTTACACACAACAAACATCTTTTTTACCTTCAAAAGTGAAAGATTCAAATTGCTTAAGCCTAAAATTGTGATTGCAGAAACTTTACATTATGTAGAACAGGGAGTGAAAGAGACTAAACAAGCTTTTCTCAATACTCAGAAATCTACATCCACAGGGAAAAAGATCTGTCCATTTTGCAAGTTAGATTTACAGTGTGCAGGAAATGCAATGTATTATTTCAAATCAAACACATTTGAGTCATGCAATACTTCTAAAGAAGTTCAAAACTAGCTGATGAAAAAAAAATTGCTTTCATTGATTAAAAAAAAATTGCAAACTGATAATTTATTGCTTTAGACATTTCTAGTATTTTGAAAAATATTTCAATTTAATGGTGCCTTACCTCATTTGTACTGGAAGGAGAGTTTTCAGGTATTAGCTTTGCAAGAAAAAAGACTGTCCCATCTCCTTTCCTCAGCTAAAGGAGTTATATGCAACCAGCAATTCAGAAAATAAGTGTTTGTTTAAAAGACAGACAAGTAAGCCATAGATGATCTGTAATCCAATCCATCTTCAGCGCAGAGTCAACAGCTTTTGTTTTGCATGAAATACAGCAAATAGCCTGCTGCCTCTACCTGTGTTATTGTGCAGATCAAGTTTAGGCCTGTCCGCTCTTCCCTTGCACGTTCTGAGCTACAGTAGTGATTTCTCAGCATTCAGGTCTGCTGTATGGCGGCTAACTGAAATTTCAGCCGACACTTGTAGACTTGCAATTAGCAAGGTTATTTTAAGCGCTGACCTAAGTTCCAGCAGAATGTTTACAGCATTATGACAGGAAGGAATCTAGTATAGTATCGGTCACTTGGTAACCCTGTAAAGCTGATCTCGGAGAGGAGAGACCCTCTAATTCACAGCATAAAAGTAAATATCTGACCCCCGATTTACTTTGATTTTCATTTTTAAACTTTGACAGGAATGGAAATATTTACTGGGTTAATATTAGGAAGCTTAGAATTTATTTTAGGACCTGGTAGATCATATGCTTGGAACAAATGTATTAATAGGAAGTTATGACTTCCCCAATGGAGCGATTCATCACTTACAAAACAGAGACTGTTAATTTTGTAATGCTTACATTTGTAATAATTACCTATTACATTCTAAATGGGAGGAGAAAATCACTTAAGAGCTGAACTTATTACAGCTGGACTTCAACAATATCTTTTCCTTTCTCCCTGGTTATCTTGGAAACGGCTCCCTCTTCTGTACAGGCCTTTGTTGCCCTGCATTCCTTCGGAATTCTCTGGCTGTCTAACTATTTCAAAGTCATGTCGAAAGGCTCAGTCATACCTCCACACCCTCATTCGTTGTTCATTCTCATTCCTCCCCCCTCCTTTCTTCTTTTCTGTTCGTGGATCAGCTTTCTTGTTCCCACCCATCCTCATACTTCCAATAGCGGCAGATCCAACCTCACAGATGGAACCATGACAAACAGCTCCTCCGACTGCCCCAGATTAGAGCTATAACGGTCAGCCAGATCGTGGGTGTGCACACAACAAGACAAGCTTTTCTGAAAGCACCACAATCAGAAACACTATTAAAAGGGAGGTATTTGTTTTAAAAGGAGAGAATAAATGCTGGGGGGAAAAAAGCAAAAACAAACCAACCAAACAAAACAAAATTTAAAAAAAAAAAAAAATCCCTACTAAGAAAAGTTGTTGACTTTGCAAATTATTTAGCAACTCCTACAGATCACTAATCACAACGAAACTGTTCAACTGATCTTAACTAAAGCAGCATTTCCAGGTTTGGCCACAGTTGCTTGCTCTGTGCTCAAAAATTATATCCCACACTGCATTAACCTGGTTTCACTCAAGTCATTTAGCACAATGTCATATGAAGCTTTCTGGCTAAGTTTTAAAAAAATCATAGCTCAAAATTATTGCAAATTATTTCAGTTCCAGTTTCACATAATTCTGATTCAGAAATGTTGTATCTTTCATAGGAAAAATACAGTTTTTATCAAGTGCTAGGACTGAAACAGTTAGATACATAGGCTACGGTAGGTTTATATCCTTTTTACAATATGAAATAGATTTTCCAAGGCAAATTAAAACCTTTATTTAATTTGTATGCAACAATGACATGATACCTTGAGATGCTATGTATCGTGGTTTAAACCCAGTCAGCAGCTAGGACCATGCAGACTCTTGCTCATACCCCGGGTTGGATTGGGGAGAGAATTGGAAAAGTGAGAAAACTCGTGGGTTGAGATAAAGACAGTTTAATAAGTAAAGCAAAAGCCACACACACAAGCAAAGAAAATAAGGAATTCATTCACTACTTCCCATCAGCAGGCAGTTGTTCAGCCATCTCCAGGAAAGCAGGGCTCCATCACGCGTAATGGTGACTTGGGAAAATAAACACCATCACTCCAAATGCCCCCCCCCCTTCCTCCTTCTTCCCCCAGCTTTATATCCTGAGCATGACACCACATGGTATGGGATAGCCCTTTGGTCAGTTGAGGTCAGCTGTCCCAGCTGTGCCTCCTCCCAACTTCTTGCGCCCCCCAACCTGCTCACTGCTGGGGCAGTGTGAGGAGCAGAAAAGCCCTTGACTGCATTGCAACGACTGAAAACACCAGTGCGCTACCAACACTATTTCTCATCCCAAATCCAAAATATAGCAGTAGACCGACTTCTTGTAATAAATTTAACTCTATCACAACTGAAACCACAACACTATGAATCTGCAAAGGCTTCCTCTGTTTTGGGGCTTAACTTGTAAAATGCTGAGACAGTATAACCGAGGATCGGTGGCTCAGTTCTCTTTTTGAAACTTGATTCATACCTGCCTAATAGCAGGAAATCCATTTCCTGTTGAATACCAGGTAACCCCAAGGAACGGATCTCAGCATGTCGTTTCCTTTACTAGCTAGTATTTTACTTGCTGATCGCACTCCCTTTTCCAGGAGGGAGCTATAGATGAGTCAAGTTGGGTGAGAAAGGCATGTAGTCTGCTGATGAGTTGGAAATGGACTGCCATCTTAATCAGAAAAACTATAAAGATCATGAATAAATCCATGGTGAAAGAAATATAAGCAGAATAATACACGAGCTGACTTTTTAATAAACAAACACTACATAGTAGGAGGATAATTCAGCAGAGCTGGATGGTTTCATCATAAATGTTTTGAAAGATCTTTATTGCTAGTAGCTCTGCACAATGGGGCTCATTTTCAGCAAATTATTCTGGATATGTGAAAGAGAGAAGGCAGTCAAGGAAACAACTCAGGGGTAGAATTAATGAGTGAGTCATATGTTTTCCCTGAAATACAAATACTTTGAGAAGGGTTAGGTAAAATGCAAATGTTCAATGAAGTGACACCCATGATCAGTTTCAACACTCGTTGGTTGATTTATACGCTCTAAATATAATTATTTGGTGGGGTTTTTTGATTTTTTAATAACGAGGATTTGGGGGGAGGTCGCAAAAAAATCAGAAATAAGATATGAGAGGCTTATCGTTTCAAACTTGTAACATCACTGTAACTCTTTTCAATTATATACTATTGTTTGAGGTTTAATTCCTATGTTTTTTTCCCATTTGCTATCTTTACCAACCAGACAGCCTACATAATTTATATTACAAACTCATGTTTTTTTATATAATAGATTAAGAATGCAGCCCTCATCTGCAAACAACGTGATCTTTTATGAGTTTGGCAAACAGAGCTGGATAACATGAGGTAAGCTAGTTTCCATTTTTCCAGTTAAATAAATCATCACTGGAAAAAATATCTATTAATTTAAATCAAAATTTTGCAAAGACGATTGTGTACAATTTGACTGGAAAAGTTTCTCAAAAGCACAATAGGCTTTCTCTCCATGAGATCTAGTTTGTATAAGTGACTCAGTGTGCATGATTTAAAAAATCATTTTACAACCTATTATCTTTCTGTGGTTCTCAAGTGGGATGCAGGAGACCAGAATTCAGATCTCTTTTCTACTTGGTATTTACTAATTCACACTAGTGTAGCTATGCATGGAGTACCTCAAAGACTTACGCACAATAACCCAAGAAGGGTATGAAGTGTCAGATGCCTGATATTATGTTGCTCTGCAACTTCTTAGATAAAAAACAACTTAGATAAAATTCTGAAGATATCAGAACAGGATGGGTTTATTCTCTTACAGGTAATATAACCAAGTCTAAATACAAGAGTGGGGATGTTCAAAACTAATGAAGCTTCAATTAACTGATATTTTCATAATTTCCCCTAAGACTTTCCCTAAGCACCCACCTAAATCATATAAACAAAAACGGAGAACACGTAAGTTAGAAGCCACAAATAGATCAAACGCAAAGCAGATGACAGTTTTTCTAACATGACAGTTTTTGCAGTCCGTATATCACCATAATTTCACTAAAAATGGAGTTTAACAACAAATCTGTCCCAATTGATGGTCCCACTGCATGTATTTGCATTTATTTAATGTCTTCAGAAAAAACACGAGAAGAAATGCACCTATGTGAGGCACAGAGTAGTATAGACATTAACCTCTCCTTTTGATAAAGAAAACATCAGTGAATACTGCCTTTGGCATTTTCATTACTGGCGTTTAAACAGAGAATCACTGAGAATTGGGTTTTTTCATTGCATACGTATTATGTATCCGTTTGTCACAGCATATCTTCCATTTGCACACAGCAGAGACCGAAGGTTTTATCTGTTTCTCCCTACATTTTCAAATTCTTTCTTTCAGAAAATAAGGAGTTAAACGCGACTGATTGGAGTGCTCACGTTGACCTCCTATTTATTCTAGCAAACAAGTGCACCAAGAACAGATGAAGCTGCAGATTTCACCCACACTTTTCAAGCTTAATATCCTATTTAAAAAATCCTCAATGCATTATCATTACAAAGTATGAGTTGACATATTCAGAGATATATATTGTAATTGAAAGACTCTAAGTGGAGCCAGACTTCTCTGTTATAATACTTCATCATCTTCTTGAAAAACCAAAAGCTGAGTAAGGCTACTGCAGAGGAATTCTTTTTCTAAATTGCATTTCTAATATTTCATAGAGAATAAATAGCTAGACAAATGACAGTTTTAGCTTTTGCCCTCAAGGATTTAATCATGCAAAACTCTAAACATGGTCTTTCCTAGGAAATGAAAGGCTGGTTAAAACTGGTTTTCCTTCTCCTATTCCAAGTGACTGATTGTCACATTCCAGACATTTCTAGGCAATGGGATTACATCATTCAATTTTTTTTTAATGGAAACAGCTGTTACATCCAATATTCATGACCTTTAAGTTTTCAATATCAAGTTATTCAGCTGTTCTTTCAGTCCATCTCAGTTGCAGCAAAATGAAACTGTGCAAAAGACCAAACAGTTTTATTCCATAGTTAAATGAATGCACATATTGTTCCAAGGCAATAGAAAGAAAACAGAGCTTAGGGGAAACGCAGCATACAAAAATCTTGGTCTTATCAATGCTTCAATGGGTTGTCAGCCCCTTATTCATCCCACACGCAAAATCAGTACAGTATTTTTTTGCATATTTCACATTGCTTCTTGCTAAGGTTTGATGTGCACAGCTGTATGTGTTATGTGTGAATAATTCTTCTAGGACTTCATAGAAGGAAAAAAAAATAAAAGAAGGGAAAGCACACACTGAGATTTTTAAGACAGGGCACAGACACTTTTGAGGATCCATGCCAGCTCGTGTCATCAGCCTCTTTTTGAACTTCCAGTTCAGTCTATCTTGTATCTTTTTCACTGGTTTTGTTTTGGTTTTTTTCAATAAATGAAAACATAGGTACATTTGGATAAAATATATTTAGAAACATATTTAGATGTTAGATATTTATGTGGTCATTAAGATATCAAAGAAAGTTAAATAAAGTTCATTAGTCTACTTAATGCATAAGGGCATTTCTCATGCTAAAATTTTACATGCTGAATACATTACATTTCCAGGATATTGCTATATTGATGTCTGCACCTCTTCCAGAAAACTGATTTTATAAAAATGCTTACTGCACAATACAAAAGCTCATTTTGATTAAAAAAATTTTGAAGTGTAAACAAAACAGTAAAAGAACCGTGCTAGCACAGAAAGATAACTTGCCCTAGGAACTGCCTGAGAGGGTGAGGGGATGATAACAGCAGTGGTCTTGTGGATTGGTGGAACTGAAATAACTTGTTCTTTCTCCTAATTTTGCTTCCGGTTTATTTTGGACTTCAGTGCGAGTCACGTTGTGTCTGTCTGGTCTGCATTATATCAAGTATACAGTGAGTGTGATCATGCTAACTTGCATTGTGTAACAACTTTAAAATAGTGCATAAAAACAACTGAAATATTAATTTATCGAGTGACCCATGCAGACCTGAAGAAGCTGTTATTTTGTATCCAAGGAGGATACAAGGTACCTCCATCTTCAGGGACACCCTTAAGTTAAACACTGTCTCCCATTAGCAGCATTGCCAAGCTGCTATTTTTCTCATATAAAGCACTGTAGAAATTGAATGTTTCAAGGGAGTACCAGTATAAATATTTATAAATATAAGTATGTACATAAATGTACACATATTTCCCTAAGGGCTCTATATCAGCTCTACCATTGCAAGATCAAGCATTTGATTTTGTAAGACTTACTGTGCTAAATTTGACGCATTAGTAACGATTTTTTTTTTCAGATGAACATTAAAAAAAGCCTTGCAAATTGCTATTGATGCTCCAAAGCTCCGTGCATGTGGTATCAAACTTTCCTTCACCACCCCTTTGGTTTTTCCCCCCTCAAGAGCAGCAGCTGCGAGGAAATTCCTTGCGCTCCCTGGAGCGGTAGGTGGTGCTGCAGCACAACCGCAACGAAACCTGCCTGGTGGAAAGTACACCCTGTCCGCAACGGCTCGTGGCATTTTTTAATGCGGAACTTACTAAACGTTATTACTGAAGACCATTGCACAGAGGCTCTGCGTTTTCATGTTGTGCTTTTTTTCTTTCTTTTTTTTTTTTTTTTTTTAAGAAATTCTGTCTTTCTAGGACACTATCATGGTTTTCCCACAAATGCTTTATGAACAGAAATAATGAATGAAAAGAAAATGAATGTACATAATAAATGCAATTACTTACACACAAAGCCAATATTTTTGAAGCTTATAATTTATCTCCTTTATCTTCTTATACAGTGAACCAAGAAGATAAATTACAAAGATTTTCTTACAATGCTACATGACACAAAACTTGCACCTTGTGAAAGTAATATCTCTAATAGGGGTACAATGCAATAAAGACATTTTAATCCATTATAAAAATAACTCTACAAGGTACAACATTATAAACCTGTTATTTGCATGCTAAAAAGTAACGCAGAAGTGTTATTAAATTCAACATTTGAGTGGTTGCATTCAGTTCAAGGGCTTCCCAGGAGCATAAAGCTGCCGTCATGCACATTTGCAAAACTATGTCCTAAATGTACATTAGTTCTCTGGCTTTCTGTATATTACTAAATGCAGAGGTTTTGACTTTGTGTGGCTTTTTAAATTTTTGTTCATTTTGGCCCCTGTGAGTAGACTTCTATGCTCTGGGTAATTTCCCAATTGCAACTGGTTCTGCAAAGAGTAAAATCCACTTGCCTGGAACGGTTTAATGAAGTGAGGCCCTCAAAGTAAACTTGAAGCCTTTAATAATTGCAGTTTAATTGAGAATTCTTAGAAATTCTTGTAGATGTCTAATATATAGTTCCTTCTCATTTGCCATTTTTCACTACCAAATTTAGTTGCCTCCTTTCTATAAACACTAATAGCTGTATTTCTTATTCAAGGCCAGATTATTCAAACAGCAAGGCAACAAAACCAGCATCCATTCAATTATAACAACTGAATCTTGGTCTTTAATATGGGAACATGCAAGACTGAGTATAAAACCTCCACTGAAGTCAGCAAGATCAGATTCTAGTGATGCAGGACCGTGTGTGAACACACACAGCCAAGTGTTGACTAGCTAATCTGCTGCAGGAACATACCATGACCGTCCTAGAAACTCTTTGAAGCAGAAGCAAGTCCTACACCCTAAGAACCTATGAATTCATTGTTTTGAGCATACTAGAAAAGGTATTAAAAATTTTAAACTGAACTTTCTCTTTACTCTTCTATGGTCATTGAAATTACACAAAGCCAGACATTAAAAAAAAAAAAAAAAAAAAGCACTAAAATGAAATAAGGCCCATGTGTAGAGAATGGCATTGTCTTCTACTTCCCTCCTTCATTTCTAATGCAGTAAGTATTTCTTAAACATGTGCTCTGGCAGGCTCCTGCCCTCTCCACAGAACGTGGCATCGGTCCAGGTGAAAAAAGAAAGAACAGCTTTTTGAAGTAGCAGTTCAGCACAGTCGCAGATGACTCGGCAGTGTGCTTTGGTGAAGGACAAACAGGAAGAAGAAAATTAAAAGGGACAAGAATCAGATGGGAGTTTTGAAAGACAAAAATTGTGTAGAGGGGGAACCCGGAAAGAGTAAAAAGGAAAAGAAAACCGAGGAGAGAGGCTGGAAAATTAAGCAACTGGTAGATAGCTAGAAACCGATTTGCAACCTAACAAAATAAGACTCCCGAGCTGGTCCGCACCAGCACGTGTATTCTTTTGAATAGAGGAAAATCTCTTTTTCAGCAGTTTGTAAGATACCTCTATAATGTGGGGTTTTCCTTGGTAATTTTTCAAGCAACCTCTATAATAGCTTACGGGTGTGGCCCTGTCATTCCAATTTGCTGCCTTTTTCAGACATCCTATATAAGAAAACACAGAGGCAAAGAAAATCCAGTTAACAATTAAGAACTGGTGCAAAATTCAGAAATCAATCCCAAATATCATAACTACAAAACTGAGAACAGTGGTTTAAATTGCAGTGGAGATCACCATGAATTCTTTGCCACTCAAACGCTTAGTTTGATGCTGTATTTATTTATTCCTTAGCGTTAAAAATAAGAAAGAAAAAGCAGGGGTAGACATTAAGAAAGAGATATTGTAAGTATTTCATTCATAATTAGGATCAGGAAAGAATCTGGAACAGAGCTGAATCAGGGAAGCTATTCTTGCAGATCTCAACTGAAAAACAAAAGCATATCTTTTAAACTGTAATGTGGTAAAAAAGCATGTTTTCAGGATTCCTTACTTATTCTACCGGAGGTTTGAAAGGAATACAGCACTGCCAGTGTTTTGTGTTTCTGTGAAAGAAAACAATGCTATTTGTAACCAGATAGGCAACGTTCCTATGTAGAAAAGAGACTGGCTCTCTTCCCATGTATACTTTTCCTATTTACCTCTGCCTTAATCTCTCATACTGAACTGCTGGCCTAGATTCATAAACAATGTGGATACTTAAACTACTCTTTGAAGGAAAGATTATATTTGCGTGCATCATATTTGAGAATCCATATAAGGTTACACACGTTTACAGGTAACTCACGAAGTAACGTTTGCTATTTTAATCCAATCTATCAGAATTACCCATTTCAAGTTAAGATATTAACTCCATGTGAAAAATAGGTAAAGAAGGGATGTCAGTACCTGATAATGGACAAACAAATGCCTAACAAACTGTCTGGTCTTCACAGTTAAACCAGGCGTCTGAACTCTCAGGAAGTCCCTATAAACACCATATGAAAGAAGTCCAGATGACCTCATCAAAGAAAACATAGGATAGTTTAAATGATGTCATGTCTATACAAATCCTACTGTATTGCTCTTGGAAATATCCCTCTTTGCTTTATTTTACCATGAGTCTCATGACACCTGATAATATTCTTAATTGTCCAGACTGTGAAAATAATTTATTACCTCAAAATCCTGGATTTAATTAAAAGTTTTCTAGCCTTGCTTGCTTCTTAAAAATATAGTAGTCTAAAAATAACTGCTGAAAAGCAAATAAGAATATTCAGTTTAGAATACTCGGTTTAGTTTTTCAGGTGTATGATTTTAGAGCACAGTTGGCTAATGATTTTGCAGACTTCCATTTGACATTTTTGTCTTCTAGCTGCTGGAGAATGCTGGGATGTAGCGACAAATTCCAGCCATACCTTTCATACAAGTTGGTTGAGTCATGTATAAACCATTTTGCTCGCCCCTCACAGACTAATACCTTTAAAAATTCAGTTCTGTTTCTATTAGTCTGGGGGTCATTTGGATACTTTATTGTATGCAAAAGTGCAGATACGTTGCACCATTTACAATATAACGTCGTTCCTTGAGTACAATTTCTGCTTCCCAAAGGACATTAGCAATATTCTGTCATGTCAGAAGTTTTTATTCTGTCAGTGTACTAAATAGACACATAGAGTAGCCCTCAGTTAACTATGAAGAACAAAGTGAACTGCAAACACAGAGATCTTACACACACACAAATTAAATGACGAACTACAGTGAACTGTAGCGCAGTAGCTGAAATATTTTAGGGCAGATAATTCAGAAGAATCTTGGAGAAAAAAACAGAAACGCATGAGGAAAAAGTCGATACACAAATACTGAGGTAGTAGCGGCTAAGGGCAGGTACGGTTGCAGGGCCAACAGAGGAGAATAAAAGCAATATAGTTCACTGAAACTTATGAGATTAATTTTTTCAGCTAATACAGATTAAGAAAAGTAAGTACACTGCTCAATGGGAAAGGGAAACTGCAATGTATTACTAGACTCAGTAGATTTTATATTTTGTGAAAATTTAAGAAAGGTCTGTCAGAATTTTGGAGTGCTATGATGGCTAATGCAGTGCTGCTTTATGCCTTCTAAATTATGTGTGTTTTCCAAAAAGAAACAGAAACGTTTCCAAAACAGAGGTGCTCCATCTTTTGAAATGCAAGGCCTAGAATCATAACTGACTCCACAAAAGCTACTCTCTTCCTCCAGGGAATCGTTTACGGGGAGAAAGAGGAGAGAGCATTCATAAAGCTTTAACAGAGGGAACTGGCAGGTATTAATTCTCCTTTTCCTCTGTGTTTCTGCACAGTCCATTGTAAATGGTACACCTCCTGTTCATAGAGAAAGCTCATTCATCCGTCTCTGATTCTGCACAGTGCCACTTGAGACAGTTACATGGAACACATTAAAATCTTCAGATAAAATCTTTTGGATGTACGTATGTAATACTGCTAATGCTTCTTTACACACAACTCAAGGAAGCATAAGACAATCCAAGAAAAAAAAAAAAGAAGAAGAATTATATAGTGTGTATTTATAACCTCTTCTGAAGAAGATGACATCACTACCCTTACAATGTCAGTCAGACATTAGCCTGAACCTAGGGTCCTGCCCAGAATTGCCACCTGGCTGTATTTGTTAGATGAAAACAATGAGGCCAAGATCCAGAGTAATCCTTAAGAAAAGCTCAGGGTCCAGCACGGTTCCCAGACTGCCCCACGAAGACAGATCACGTTCAGGCAAGGCCAAATGAACTTCATCTCAGTCCTCCAGAAGACATCTTATGC
Organism: Larus michahellis; assembly: GCF_964199755.1. Taxonomy (NCBI): domain Eukaryota; kingdom Metazoa; phylum Chordata; class Aves; order Charadriiformes; family Laridae; genus Larus; species Larus michahellis. The sequence continues at coordinate 61,676,291 of NC_133899.1, read as the reverse complement.
ACCTCAGTCACAGGATGGGTACTATGCACAGGGCAACATTTCAATTAAAAGTATAAACATAGCTATACAGACATGTCATTGCCTTCTCCACAGGAAAATATACAACATCCTTTTGCTGTGCTTACTTGCTTGTTAGTTATGAGATTTTAATTGATTTATGAAGGAACCACATCAGTTCACAGACGGCTTTTTAATGGTTAACCAAACAGAAAAGGATTTAATTCTGAGGAAGAATTCATAGAATTCAAGAGGTAAATATCCAAGAATATTTAAAAATCACAAAATTGTGGAACTTGTTCCTACTAAGATGCGTGTTATGTTACTGGAATATTCATGTTGCATTTCTGGCATTCAGACAGCAATCATCCTATAACCTGAAATTTCTTCTGTCAACTCTCTCATAATAAAATCCCATCAGGCAATTTTAACAATAATGAAGCAAACTAAAAAATTCCTTATATTTTGTGCAATTTTCTGTGCCTGTTCTTTGACTGCTCCCTTATGCCATATTACAGCTTTTAGATATCTATTATAAGTGACATGTAATTATAAATTGAAAAAAGCAACAAACCCTGCCAGTATAATAACTACTAAGAAATATATCCACAAAGCCTACTAAAATATGCAAAGCAAGAAAATATCCGTAAACATAATAGTTCACAATGCAGAACAGAACTAGGTGTCTACTATAAAATATAATAATATCCTGCCTTCTAACCTACATATAGACTCAAACAAATCCTCAAGAAAAAAAAATCACCAGGAGGGTTTATATGGGACTGCTTTTTGTGTGTATGCTTTTGTTTATATATACTTTCATATATATTTACATATATACATACATATTTATAAAATAAATTCTTTCAACCAAGTCACAGCTACCATAATAAAAATTCCCATTGGCATCCTTCCTTTCAAATATAATACTCATACAGTGTCAATGACCCTCAGCTTAAAATGTTGTCATTACTAAATCTTACTCATACCATTGAAATAGTATTAATTTTGTTTTCCAGCAAGTCTGGACATCAATACGTGTTATTATCATCACATATACCGATACTAAACAACAAAATACATTCCCCCAGCAAATGTTTTGATTAATTAATTTGCATGATGACTTAACATACAACATTTTTTCATCATACTGAAAAGTATTTATATCATTACATCGTTATATCCAGTAAACATTTGTGTTTGAGTCAGATTAGGATACAGACTAGAGAAGACTGTAATAGGTAACATCTGTGCTGGAATTTGATACTTACTTTAATATTTCTCCAGAGACCATTGGTAGAGTACATTAGCTCATTTTCTAAAGCCTGTATTAGCATATTTTAATATAGGAGCAATGTGAAGTGAGAAGAGGGAGAAATAATTGTTATATTTGGTCAAAGTGCACTTATATGCAATCATGTATTGCTGAGGTCCAAAGCAGAAATTCTGGAATAAGTATATATTTCAAAAGTGTACACATCCAAATGAGAGTGAGATTTTGTAGAGCTTTTATTTTTAGAACTGGATACAGTAACTGAGAGTGGTAAGACACCCACTTTTGTCCTCATATTAGAGCTCCAATTCATTTTTCACAGGCAAGTGGTTACCTTTCTTCTCCTGACTGCTGAATAATCCAAATGTCTATTTTAGGACAACCTTAAGACCTCCATAGCATTGCAGATGCTACTCTACCTTTATATGTACACCACCCTGAATTACACATCACGCTTCCATGTCCAAACACACTGCTCAGAAAATAATGAATGCATCTCTACCCTTGCAAGAAGAGCACTCCCTTGGAGGGAGTCACAAGTTGCAGTGTTTTTGCTCAGTGTATCCTTACTGGTTTCCTTTGAAGAAACTCAAAGTTGATTTAAGGAGCTGTTCAGATTGTACCCTTGCACTAAGGGCAGGCCTGAGATGCTCCACACATTTTTCACAACTCCTTTCCAAAGGCCGTGCATATGGACCCCGGATAAGTCAATTAGATAATCTATGCCTTTTTTTTTATTATTCTTTTTTTAAAAATCTCTTTTGCCCAAGCCCAGAAGGCATGCCAGTGCTGGTGTCTTCTACCACTCCAAGGAATATTCAAGTCCCTTTGTCACAAAAGCTGTAATTCCAATCATTTTTCTTGGTATTCTTTCCCTGCTCTTCTAGAAAGAAAGTCCAAGCTTTAAAAGGGTCCAGCACACTGTCTGCAACATTTATTATTTATTCATTTATCCTGATAAATTATGCAAGTCAGATCCTCCATTATCACTGGGGTTACCAGTTAAGTCCTTTCCAGCTCTTAGCTACTTTCATTCCCTTGATACATGGATAGCAGCAGACTAACCAAGTTCTCACTTTTCTGCTCACAAATGATGTCACAACAAATAGGAATTTCTTATTGTTTCTCCATTTTTTTCTTCCTTTTATTAGCTCACAATTCTTTCCTCCTCTTATTATATTCTAACCAGCAGCCTTCCATCTTTATTTGATCCCTCAAATAATGACCAGCTTTACTTAGAAGGCAATCTCCAGTAAAGTATGTACACTCTTTCTGTGTTCATACCGTGTCTCCTATGGCACCCAAGCAGACAATTAGAGGACAGTGGGTTTGCATAAATATGGGCTATATCAATAGACTTGTTTACTAAATTCTAATGGGAGAAAGAAAATCAGTTTAACTTCATCATATCTACACGGACTGAACAATACCAGCAGGAGAGGGGGAAGGGTTTTTTTCTGTTAGGCTGAATGGCACAGTTTAAATCCACCTAATTTTTAAAAAGTATTGTGTTAACTTGCCATTTTTTGCTTTTAAAATAATAATTATCAATGTGCATTAGCTAAATGTTAAGGATATAAAATTTCATTTCAAAATTGCAGTATTATCTACAACTACACTAGATTATAATTCCATAATTTAAAATTAGATTACAAATGTTGGTGTTTATTGTTTTTATAAAGTTACTGTAGAAAAAGAGATTGTTTGAATATTAATAAAATATATTCACTAGCAACACTCAGGTACTTGAAGTTAAAAACATGTAAGAGCCTACACAGGCTTAACAGATACTCAGTATAAAATATTTGTAACACCAAAAATGGTTTCAGCACTAACAATAATATATAACTAGCAGTAATCCAATGCGTTCATGTGTTTATTAAGAAATGTTATAAGCAATCAGAAAAGTTGGTGGTTTTTCCATTAGGAATTTAAGACTGGGCCTTAGGAATGTGTTAACAGACTTCAGTGATCAGAGCAGAATAAACATTAGGACAGAAGGCAGGCAACAATGCAGTCCCAAATCATCTTGCTCATTTGCCATTTAGCTCGTAGATATCCAAATACCACAGGTACAGCTCTGTTGCTCATTACATTAAAATTATCCAGCTGCCTAAAATTTTGCATTTCTGAGCTCAGAATACCACCAGTCCTGGCAAGTCTGAGCAACTTTGCACCTAATTTCTAAACCTAATTAGCACCCAGAAAATTTACATTTACTTGATCATTTTCATCCTTGAAGGCACTGAGCCAGCAGGCGAGCAAACAGCATGCCTAACGCCTCCAGGTTTGCACTCAATATAGAATAGAGCATTAGTCTCTGTTTATGTTTGATAACGTATAGCCAAGGGATTAGGACAATTTTTGAGGGATGTGGAAAAAGAGGGTTTGCTCCCCACAGGCAGAAGAGAATTTCGCCTAAAAGCTACAAAACCAAGAGGACTTTTATAGGTGTGGTGTTATTGTAGTAAAGCACATTAAGATGTGGTAAACAAGTCACGTCTTTTTTCTTAAAAACATCAAGCTGAGCTAGACTGTAGAAACGCCATACAAGTTGGAAGGCCTTTAAGCAATATGATTGTTTGACTAAATAGTTTGAGAAACACAGATTTATTTCTGGTGCTCCATGTTTTTCATTCTGGCTTTTCTCCAAAACAGAGGAATATGCCCAAGGCACAGAGGAAAATTTAAAAATTAAAAAAAATGTAGGCACACTCAACTACTCATAAAATAACAAAAGGTAATAAACCCACCTGTTTGATGTTCAAGCCTGGGCTGTAAGTAAAGGGCAGCCTCTGTAAAACCCACCTTCAGAACGGTTAATCTCTATTTACCAGCATTTATACTCCACTGACTGAATGCTGTGATTCCACCAAGCTGTTCAGAGGCAAATTAAATAAGAATTCAACTGCTTAACCAGCTAATTGCTTCTTTTAAATTGTGTATGAAATTTTTTGTTTGCAAAACATGGAACTAATACATATAGCAGATATCTTCTGCCAGTATATAGATGTATCAAGCTATCATTAAAGCATTATAGATATATATTATTAGGTATCATCTGCTCCGGTAGAGTTACTTATGAGTGCGTGAGATTTTGGATTGCATTTTGGAGTGCATATTTGGTCTGAAAAATAGTCTGAAGGTAAGAAATACGCCAGATACTACAAACAGTTTAAAAAAATATCCACAACAAATCTGGTTTGATCCAAATAAATTCTATTATACATTGGTTAAATACTAGGTGAATTAAGGCATTTACAGTTTTCCTACTGAGGTTGTTAGGATGAGTGTGCAATAAATTTAGAGGCTTAGCTAGAATGTGCTCGTAACCCTAACCCTTCCCCTTCAAAAAAAGCATTTCACCAATACCAGTGTAATATAAACATATTTTACATGTTTATATAAATATATTCCACTGGTAATGTTTCATATAGATAAATGTATTTATTATCTAGTCTTTTACCATACTTCCATATGCAAACTTGATTTTGATTTGCAGCCAGTTGGGTAGCATATTTCTGCCTATGTTGTATTAAGCCATCTGGCTAAAAAACAACAACAAAAAACCATCACATCTGCAGTTACTTAGATTGTAATCTACAAAGACTTTCAAATCTTTGGAATCGCTATGCATAAAAAGCAGTGTAATACATGATATGTTTATAGTCAAATTACTGTTTGCTTGGTGTTCACATGCTTCACAAACATATGACCTGTCATCAGATGAGATTTTGGGTTGGATTTGAAAAAAAAAAAAGGATAAGAGCAAAGCAATTTTTTATGTATTTTCCTTGAAATAATTAATCTAACACGCAAATTTCCCACATTACATAGAGAACCAAGACGAAAAGTTTTCTTACCAAATTTGCAGTAAAGAAATCCTGATACTCAGAACTGGGAGTCTGCAATACAGCTGCAGCTAGCATTTTCTCTTTTACATTTGAAGTTAATAAAGAGTTTGAAGATTCTGAATAATTTTTTAATTGCTTCAAATCTGCAGTGTATACCAAAGCCTTAACTATTTCAAGAAAATGCTCTTTTAAAAATTCTTCAGTAAATTTGCTTTTGCTTATGCTTGTTGACAGCATGGACAATATTTCCCCTCCCCCTTAGCAACTGAAACATTTGAGTTCTTCCAAAATTTAAACTTTTCAGATTAATTTTCTCAGAGAAGTTTATAGCTTTAACAGGATTAAGGAGAATGAAAGTGCCATTAGTCTAAGAGAGTGCCTTTGAGATGCACAGTCCTACAAATTTAGGACGTGTTAACTAGTTCAGTATGAAAGAAGTTACATATTCCCTGTAGTTAGAGTCCACTTTCATTTTAGGAGCTTTCGGTGCGTGCATTCTGTGCTCTAGCTATACACAATCTAAAATAGTTCTCAAAAAGTGAAAATCACATTTCGGAGTAGAGATATCTTATTGCACACGTAACCCTTAAACGTTCGTTTTTGTTAACTGAATTGCATTTCAATGATATTTATACTAATTTTATTTCATATGCAACTTAAGGTGATTTCTTAGTATAAGATGGCCAAAATCAAATGATTGCCATATTACTGACTCTCAGTGTATTTGCTAGACCTGAGACTCTCTGCAAATAACAACATTTCCACAAATTTATGTGCAACAATTTGTTGATCCTCAGACCTAAATACAATAGTATGTCTTTAAGTTGTCTCCATTGAAATATAGGTCATAGTTTATAACCAAATGTCTACTTTTATAGACACTTACACTACAGACATACATACAGAAGGTAGAAAACTATTTGTCAGCAAAATTTTTTTCATGAAGCATAACTCTTAAACATGCCCAGAAGTCTTCTCAGAAATATCTCTGTGAATTTAAAAGTCATTATTTCCCTTCACTTCCTTTTGAATAACAACTCTTATAAATTTGCATAGCAACCCTTTCCTTCAAGTATCAGGATCATTTCTTGCCTGCAGGCAAAACAGCTGAACCAAGTTGCAGTCAACCTCTCCAATTAAGGTTTTATTTTCGCCTGTTGAGTATAATGGTTATCTCTTGTGCAAACTTCTGTCGAGGTAAAGCACTCCACACAGAATTTCCATTAGGAGCTTCATCTATTCATCCTTCTGTAAAGACTGCCACTAACATAATCTGGGATAATTTATAAAAAATTATGTTATGGTAACATGATGAGGCTTAATTCTTCTCCAATTTGTCTACAATACACAGTTGTCTGTATAGCGTAGAGATTCAAACTCTAGAAAAACTTGATCTGTGCACTTAGTTAAAGGTGGTTTAGACAGCATGGCTGAAAAGCTGTACAGCTGCAGAAGCAATCTATGTTGTCACAAGCCTCAGAATAATAGAGCCATTGAGAGTCATCAAACCAAAGGTGAGAAGAAAGAATAGCCCTGTTTCTAATGTTACAGAAAGACGTGTGGTAGATGAGATACTTCAGCAATACTGCTAGCATTAAATAAGTCCTTTTACAGATTATGATAAAGACAGTTCTGAGTTCCAAATTACAAGATGTTGAACTTACCGAAGCTATCTTCCAGACTCAGCGACATTGTGAGTGACTTATTTTAACGTCCGTTAAAAAAAAAGATTGATTTTTGCTCTCTAAAGGAACTGATACAGGAAAAAAATAAGCTGAAAACCACTCAGAAAAGTCCTTTGGTCTGGCCTTCAGTATTTGTTCAATAAGACCAGCAATATTTAATATTATTTGTTCAATAAAAGCCTACTGAATTCAAGAGGAGGGGATGACGCAGAAAGACACCTACCGTTCCCTGGTTTTACATTTTTTTTTCAAAATGCTTCTAATAGCATGAAAAGGCATAACCTGTATCTAACTGGAGATACATTAGAAACTAACACCCTTTAATATCTTGCTTTGATAATTCCTTACACTCTTCTCTTATCCAGGATTTAAATACAAGGAGAAATGCAACTAAAAAGTCTTTGGCCCAACTAAAAGTGGAAACAGACAGTGAAAGGATAATAGTTACATAATATTTGACCTCTATCCAAAGTTCATTAAAATCTTGTTGTAGGAGTCAGGAGGAAAGATGAAAGATACAGTCAAGAGATGTTTGAGGCTGACCCAGGTATCCTGGAAAAAGATGACTGAAGTCTCTGTACTTGGGAAAGAGAGAAAATATCAGTGGTCTGTAAAGATCCAAAGATGTTATCATGGCATAAAATGTGTTTTTTTCTATGTCAATATACAATATATGATTCAGAAATTTAAGTCATAAAATGGTGGCAGAGTGCTTTACTCCACAATAAGTTAGAACTTAACAGACCTTTCAAATACAGAAGATCATATTAGATCGTCCAAAAGGACATTTTTTTTCAAGAAGACAGAAAGCAGTAATCAATGAGTTGGAACGCTAGACCCTTCCCTGCGAGGGTTAAAGGATATAAAGTAAAGCAGAAGAATGGGAGTTGAATCCAAGCTGGAACTCAGGGGGATTCCAAGAAAGAATCTGCTGTAAAAGCAAGCATATTTTATTCAGACTAAAAAAGCTAAATGGATCATGAAAGCACCTCAGCAGGTTAACACAATACAAGGACAGACACAGCACTTTTTGATTTGCTTGTAGTAAAAACGTAATTTTTTTCATCTCTTTACAAATATTTGCAATTGGTAACAGCTACACTGAATGTGCGAGAGAGATGTAAATGTATTTTAGCACAGCTTGAGTTAAGAGTGATGACCAGATAAATGGCTAATATAAGGCATTCTGGACCCCGGAGAGTTATGATTCATGCATCCCGCTCACTGAAGCACTCATGTGAAGCTGAGCTTTCCAGGAAATTTCCCAAGGGACAACATAAGACAAGCCTCCCACTCATGCTGCGTGGCTAGTTCTGAGAAAGGGCATTGCAAAAGTGAGAGAAACAAGTATTTTCAAAGGATCAGTGGTGGCTAGTAGAGCCCTAAGTCATATAGCATGAAAAGAGACTGCCAGCAAACACCAAAATCCCCAGGGAACAAGCCACAATACAAGAAACAATGCTCTTGATTACACAAAGAGCAGAAGCACAGACAGATCTGCAACAGGAATACAGAGCAAATATTCACAACAGAAAGAGATGATCTGTTTGCTGAGTAATTTTTCCAAGGAATAACACGAAAAGTCTGCTATGGCCTAGATCCTCAAATCAGCCCTATTACCAGGAACCAACTGAGACAGCCAGAGGAAGGAAATCAACTTTAAGTATCCAAAATGAATAGAAAGCTGCCTGAGAATGGAATTGGACCTCTCCTGGCTAAGGAAAACAAACAATGAGAAAATGAAAAATTATTTGCCTTACTGCTACATTTGCAGTTTAAAAATTATATTCAGAAACTATTACATTATAGACTTTTATCATGAGTCTGTATTATTCATTTTTGTCTTTATGACTGGACAAGGGAGCAGAAGGAAGGCTTCTTAAATTTCCAGATGAGGACAATATGTGTGCTTGGGGGAGATACTTGAAAAATACCAGAAGACAGATTTGGAATTGAAAAAGCAACGGAAACATTTGAGAAACAGGAGATTAAAAAAAGTCCAATAATGGGCAAATGCAAAATCTTGCATGTAAAATTTCACAGACAAAATGGATAAGAGAAAGGCGAAGAACCCATCGTGCAGCAAAGTAGTTTGGGAGTTACGGTGAATCACAAGCTGAATGTGAATCAACCATCTTCTGCTGTTGTGGAAAAAAAGAAGATTCTAAACTGCTTTGTATTGTTTGAAAGACATGGGAAATACTTTTTCCAGTCTTCTGGCAATAGTGAAGAACATTGAGCCCTGTGTCAACTCTGGGCACAACAATTCCAGAAGGACCCAGATCAGTTGGAAGAAGCCCCTCAAGGAGAACTATCAGAGCACAGAGCAAATAAAAAAAAGAGTATCTGTATGAGGTTATAGTTTTGGGGTTGGTGGTTTTTTGTTTGTTTTGGGGTTTTTTGCTTAGCTGATTTTCATTGTTATGTAATACAAGACTATACAAGGATAAACAATTTAAGATGCGTCCAAAGTCTAAAATAAAAGCATTTCCACAACACTTGTGGAAACGCTTCCACACTTCCACAACACAAGAAATAAGAATAACATTCTTATTTCTTTTTTGTCTGTATACAGGTTTAAAGATAAGCAGGTTACAGAAATTTTGTATTCCTAATGTGTTTGTTAAGATTTTGCTGCATTTTTTACTACTGCTACTACAGATCTTTTTCAAAGCTTTTTCTTTTTATGTTACTTTGTGAAAAATTAAAAATATATCAAATATTTTAAAAAGATCTTCAAATACAAGTTATTATCATGCACGCATACAGATATACACATGTATAAACACACAGAAAAAGAGCCCTTCCTCATGAGTCCAGCGTCTGTACATAGAATATTTGACAGCCCCCGTGACAGGCACCCCTAGGCTGACAGGCCAGATAACTGCAGATAATTGAGATTCCTTCATGTTATTCTTTTATCCTTTTTTACAGTTGCATTAACCAGATCTCTTCCTAGTCCCAAACAATCCCTAGGTGCTATAGCATTTGCTTACATGGAAAAAACCATTAGGAAAGTATTTTACAAACTCCCGTTAGCTCTTGCAACTTCACAAATAAACTCTAAAAAGGAGAAAACTGTGAGGAATGCTATTTCATTCACTGACCTCCATATGGGAATAAAACTCATTTGTGAGGGTGAGTTATATGTACAAAATATTCTCCTTTTGTAAGCAGGGAAAAATCAGTTCTGCGTGTGCCCCAAGCTGTGTGTGAATATCATCCACAAGCTCCATAGCCCTTGAGTTTCAGCTCCGCACTGCACTAATACGGCCACAATCAATTCCAAATCAGAACTGTCACCTAGTCCTGCAAGATCTGTTATGTCTGTCTAGAAATACCTTTTAGGTGTATTTGCTAAAAACCTATTGCACATTGTGGACATAGTCCTTTCTCTCGTCAAAAGCTGGCAATGTCTACCCCCAGTTTTTCAGAAAGATGGCGGGACCATAAAAAACTCAAGATCAGCTGTCTATTTGGTTAGGACTGATTGCAGTACAATTGCCCTATGGTTAGCACTAGTACACAGAGTTGTATTTTAAGACAGCCTACAGCTCCAGTCCTAAAATAAACACAAATAAAATGCCATCGCGCTGAGTATGAAGGAAGACTATGTCACATAAACAGGCCTCAGAATGCAACTCTGAAGACAGCTCAGTCTGAAGAGATAACATTTGCCTGCTATTTTTGGAGGTTGTTTGCTGCCTTCAAAAGCATGCTTCCTCTGCTGTAGCAAACCAACCCATACACGTATAGGGCCAGACACAATTTATCTGAATTTCACCTTGAATTTCCTCAATATCTTTAAAGATTCAACACTGAAATTTAAATCTGGGATGAAGACAGAGATAATTGTTTAAAGATACTTGTGTTCAGTTGTCAGGGGTGGAAGGGAGCTTGTTGCTCTTTTAGTTTACACAAAACACAGATTTTTGGGGGACAAAGTCCAGTCTTGCGAATGCATTTTCTTGTTGGGGAAAAAAAAAAAAAGGTTGATTTACTGACTGTGACTGTTTGAATATTATGACTTCATATTTCATATCAACACTCAGATCTGAAAAAAAATTCTACACATTTAACATTTTGTATGTAGTCCCACCCGAGTTCAACATTCAACATAACCTTTACATGTCTGAAAGGCCAGACATTAGACCACCTTTCTATCCTACTGCCTCTGAAACTTGTTTAGTTTTCAAATGAACAGCCATGCTTATCAGGACACTAATTTAGGAGTTGTAGGCACTGAAGCCCATTAAAATCAATGGGAATATTTCTGAGCATTTCTGAGATGTCCGGTTAGGTTACTGTTAGTGTTGTTTCAATGGCTCTTGGATTGTGAACATGTTCATTAATATGCTTATGACTGTTGAATTATGTGATGAATAAATAATGTTGCAAAAAATCTGAGAATGATATGGTTTCTTATATCTCCCTGAAAAGGATTTATTCGCTTTTTAACACAGACTGTCAGACATGCTACAGCAGTTACGAAAAGCCCTTTTGTTTACTTTACGTAGCAGAGATGAGTGAACCAACTTTGCTGAAAAGTTTGCAATATAAAATTCATCCTACCTTCAGCTGTACTAGATGCACATCCACATGCTTGCTATCCGAGTCTTGCTGGACAGAGTAGGTCAGGTCCCTGACTCTTTCAGATGTCATCCGAAGCCAGGTCTCAATTTCTGGCAAGTGGAGAACAATCTTCCAATCAGCCCCAGTGTGTAGAGGAGGAGGCTTTTCATACTGTTGGCCAGAATCAAGCTCCTTCATAACATCCTCTTCCCCATCTCGTTCCACTGTAGGAGTCATGTTTATAAGCATGGGAGATGCATCAGTTGGCATGGGATCCAGTTCTTGTGTTCTCATGGGAGAAAGTGCTACATCCATGGCTAACATGGGAAAGTCTAAACCATAATTCTTTCCAAAATACCTGCAAAAATAAAAAGAAAAGACACTGCTGTTATGAGACCAAATTTTGCAACAAAAATGTTTGCAAGACAAGGAGTAAATGGCAATGTCTGAGAGGTGTCATACTTCTAAATAAGTTCTTCACCCTGCAAATTTATACTAAGTTCAAGACTAAATAGATTTTTCAACTTAAATTTGTTGATTTAAACAAACAAGTTCTATAAGAAAAATAACAAATACTGCATTTCTCTCATCGTAAACAATCACCTTGGAAATGACAATTTTCATTGATGATAAATATGTTCTGATTTTCTACAACTGCAATATAAATAAACAACATTGACAAAGCTAGTAGAACTTTACAGAACTCCATGAGTTAATGTAGGACTGGTATTTGTAAACTAGCACAAATTAGAACATATTCCTTGGCATGAAATTTATGACTAAACACAAAATATCTCAAGTTTTATTCAAATTTCCCAACTGCCCACTCAATTATTGATTATGTACAACAAAAATTTTGAAGGCAAATTTGAAGCAATTATTGGGGACACTTAGTTGATCTATTGTAGGCAGATTTTAGTTTTGAAGTTTAAATTCCTGTGGTTTTGTGAGATTAAGAAATGTTGCAATAAGCAACAATTCTATCAAAACTTATAGATAAGAATTCCAAATGTCAAAATATGTACCTAAAATTAAAACATCTTTCTAAAAGAGTGACTTTATTAAAGCCCAAAAGCTGTCATCAATACACACTTAACAATGTTCACTGGAAAAAGTAAATGCATAAAATATTTTACTTTGTACCTCTTTCTCTGTACCCTCTAGCTGTGTGTAATACAGAAGGCTGCCGTAAACCCTATGCCCAAGAAAAATACTCTACTTAAGAGCATGAACCTGGTTTGGAGATAAGTACCTAAAGTAGTATGAAAACTTTCATTCAGTAGGAGATGTATTTTTTACCTAATTTCGGAGACTCAAATTTGACACATGCCTGCCTTTGATATATAACACTAAACTTTATACCAGGTCTTACCTGTTTCTTCAATACTTTGCAACCCTAAGGTATATTCAGTAAGTCTACGTTAAGAGAATTAGGAAGATTAGGTCCTTTTAAAGCTGTTTTTTCTTTGTTTTAACCAGTGCATATTAGAAATATTTCAGCTACGTTTTAATAACTTTTGATTGTGTTCCTTTTCCATAGTGCTAAGACAGCAAATAAATCAGTTATGCAGCTATTAATTTGGGCAACATTCCAAGTTTTTACAGTTTGACTGTGACTTTCTTTTCTATAAAGACTGAATTTTAGCTTTTAGCATAATAGCTATACGATTGCAGAAAAGAACCAGTGCCTTTCACTATTAACTACTATTGTGACTACTGAGTTATATTCCAAAATATTTCAAGTGGACTCTCAACATCCAGAGACTACACCTGCAGGCAGTAAGAGTACCAAAGAAGTATCCAAATACCAGTCTACTTCTCATAGCTGGGAAGGACAAAAAATTTACACTTGATGTTAATTTGATTTTATTTCCTGTCCTGCCACTACTTAGTAAATTATCTTTTGCACATCTATCGCCCCCACAAAACAATATTTAGAACTGATATTAAGCTAGTAAGTGTTAATTTGACACTATTTTCTATCAGTGCAATCAATGAAAGGGAATAATTGTCAGTGCCTGCTTTACAATTTCCAACTCTTTTAGTTTAATTTTTGAAGACTTCAGAATTAAATGATGTTAAATAAAAAGCTCTGCAGCAAGAGAGTATGAAATTAACATTTTAGGATGCTGAATATTTTTCAAGTCCATCTCTTTTCACTGCACATTTTTCAACTTAACCTCTGTTGCCATACATACTCAAAATAGTTAGACAAATCACTCAATTTGAAAACATTTTTGTCTTAGACACTGCTGCTCATGGCCACAGTTTTAAAGCATATAAATCAACTGTTCTAACAGCCAAAACTATCTTATTACTTCAAGCATATCCTTTACATTATTTCCTCCTGAAAATGAAAAGTGCATGTGGTCCTTATTTCTGCATGTTTATCACTAACAAATTAAACATGCCTACCAGCAAAAAGTTGGTCCCGAATCACTAAATGATACAGAAACACAGGAAGTGCAGCACTTGCTTAGTAGTTTTACCGCCAAAAGAAAAAAAAAATAATAAAAAAATGGCAGTCTGAAAGAGTTTTTTAACATGACTCAGCTCTAGTAAGGACATTAAAGCAATTAGCAAACAGAAATTAAAACATGCTCCTGCAGAAGCAAACAAAAGCTAGCCCATGCTGCATGCAGAGCACAGCTCTAGCTTTGATACACTGAGTTTGCAATTAGCAACTATTAGGAACCTGCTGACCTGTTTTCTGTTACGATGTGCTTGACTCTATATACTGGCTCTCCAGCATTACAGCTAACGCCTCCTTAATCCTAGTTGCTCTTAAAGTCCTTTGAATCCTTTTCTTACCGACAGATCACAACAAGTTGCAACACTTCAAGTAAGAATATGCGGAGAAACCTTAAAATAGATCATTCTTTTCACGTTCTTAAAAAAAAATCCTACAAATGTAATAAAACATACTGTGGGTACTAATTAGCAAGGTCTGGGAAAGCTTTAAAAAGCCCGCAAATGCTTGAAAGGAGAAACTGTTGCAGCTAGAAATGACTGAATCCGAACTCTAGGACACAGATTCATTAAATTGTTTCTTGGCAGAATAAAAAGGCATCGTCATCCAACTACACTGCGAGAAAGGAAAACTGAAAGGTTCTCCTGCGCTATCCGAGAAAACTGACGCGTTCACAAAAGTGCTCCTAAAATCGCTGGGGAAAGAGTAAGCTCCACCCCGCTATCCCTCCCCCAGCACCTCCGCAACTGTGGCTAAGCAACATAATTCCCCTGTCACGCCTGCACTGACCTATGAAATGTGCTGGCAAGGCACTGAGAGAGCACGCTTCAGTCACCCTCATGCATTGGATATGAAAGGAAAATCAGAAAATCCCTGCCACAGAGGTGTTTTCCCAAATTTCTAATGTTGAAATACTAAATAGCAAACAAGGCCCAGCAACAACAGCAAACCTCACAGACATAACTACTTGAAGCAATTTAGGAGTTACAAAACTTGCCAAAATACTCTTTATTAGAAATAGGTTCTGATTTTTGGACTACTGACCACAGGCCAGTTAGGCTTCCAGATTTTAACTAGGCCAGCAATCTTGCAGAGGACTGCATTCATAAAGTTCTGTTAAGACACCAGCTACTGAAGATGACTAAATTAGCGGCTCTCCACCCCATTCTCATATAGACACTTGCATCCATTGTCCTCTAGCTATACCCTTTTACCCTCCAATATTTAGGATTTACTTTTATACTGAAACATGGAAGTTGGAAACAGCAAGATGGGGCATGCAAGTCCTTCTTCCGCAGTTCCAGTATTTGCATAACATACCATAGTGACATATGATAAATTTCATGAAAACCAATTTTAATTTGAAATTTGAAAAAGTGTATTTAAGAACAATATTCCACATACCAAGCTGTCATCTAGTGGATTAAAACTTTTGCTGAAAAAAAAGGTATGAATGGATGTTGAAGTTAAACAATACTTTGAGGTCATGTATTGTGGTGTTTGATACTTTAAGTGACTGATTTTAAATGCTGGCCTTAGAGCTTGTTATACTTCTGGAGTATTTTGTTTTTCCAGATTTTGTGAGAGGTAGAGATAGTGAACTGTAAACCACTATAATGTGTTAGAACACATACTAAAACTGAATACACTTTTTAGAGTTGCTCTTTATACCTGCTATGCAAAAATAATTTTTGAAAAGAGGTAAAGAGTGATTCATTTCCTTCTAAGCAGGACCTCTACCACCACTAAATTCTTTATAAACAAAATCCTGGTAGCACCAATGACAGTTTTAGGTGGGCATGCAATGCTACTTCAGAATCTAGCTCTCTTCTAAATCAAATCCTTTCTGTACCTGGAATAGGTATATAAACTAGATGATTTTAAATTTGCAGGTGAACAGCTGAAAATACATTTTCAAATGTCTAATCAATAAAAAGTTCATCTCTCATTTTCAGGGCTTTGCCTTATTTTCAGCATGAAAATCAGAGTGTTATGATGCCATTATTTTTATAAAAAAAGCACCTCAAATTATTTGTTTCTGTCACTTCTGAAGCTACTTTTTCAGTCTTCTGAAAGGACACATTTACAAACTACACAACATAGCTACAAGCTTGTACTCTTTCTGGTGGGAGAAAAGAACACATTAATTGAGAGTATTTTTTTGCCTTCTGTCTGTTCTTTATCTGCAGTTCTGTATTTTCCTGGATACTTGTATAAAAGGTGAGAGATCCTATGTAAGCACATGCACACATATGCTTTCTTTCTTCATCTTTAGTAAATGCATTATGCCTAACAGATGGCTGATTACCTTCCACTAATCACATAGGCAATCTTGCTTTCCCCTGGTTTTCCGCTCAATCAGATGCTAACGCTTTTATGCAAAACATAGAATGTGTGTGTCAACCGTAATATAGTTCATCAATCACCACAAGCCTTGAAAGACTTCTCTCACTCATTCTGCTCCCCAATTATTCACATTTTCCTTGTTTATAAAGTGCAGGCCATATTCACTCTGCCAGCTATCAGATCATCCATGTTTTCCTCCAACAGCAGTTGGTTCCTGTCAAACAAAGATTCATTAAGCATTTTAAGCCATACAGTAGTCCAAGCACTGATCAGTGGTGCAGACACTGGGTTGAGTGAATGCTAATGAGCTCCAATTTTTCTTACTGTCACATATTGTTAAAATCAGCCATAAGCACTATACAGCCACCTGTCTGTCAAGTAAACAATTGATTTAATTCTCCAAAATGGCCCAAAAAAAACAGAGAAACTCCATTATTAAATAATTATGTCTGGTTGTTGACTTTGAAATCTAATGATGTAAATTTTAACATCAGATTTAATGGGCTCATTGATACTGAATCTTCTCAAATAGATACAGTCAAAATGAATATCTCACACAGCCAAGTTATATTCCTTTTCTTTTCCATTTCAATAGTCTCAGGAATTCTCTGCCAAGTTATAAGGCTCATTACATCTTTCCTTGAAAATACAATCTACTGTATCTACTGCGAAGATAAACTGTGTCAGTACACAAAAAACCTGAAATACCTCACATCGGTACGTATAGAGCAACTTGAATTTAATATCACATTAACACATTCCATGCTACACTGATTCTATTGCAGATTTCCTCTGTGATTTAAGAAATACAAGAACTGAATGCTAAGAGAGCCAATTTAGTTTTTTCTCTTCGTATTGTTCCCTGCGAACACATTTCAAAATACTTTCTTTAAAATTATCCTACTTTTACACCTAAAAAATCTGAACAAATTGGGCAGGAAGGGAAAAAAATTGCATTTAGCATCGCTGGGCCTCCTCTTTGACATGACTCTTAGAAAGTGTATCTGATAGGGAATATGATGATACCTGAATTCCTGCAGGATACAGACCAAAGAGGCCTGCATAGTAATGTCAATATTAAGCCTGAACGTTAATGTGAATCATGATTAAAATTTTTAATGTGACTGACTTAAAGTCCATTAACAAGTCTACCCCCAAGGATTTAATAGTAGCAAAGCCAGACCACCAATGATTAACCACGGAAATCCCACCATGGATGTCTGAGTTCCTGATTATGTCTATAAATCAGGATTCAAGACACTGCGATGACCCAACGTACTCTTCTACTATCTGCTGTTTCACTTTCTAATACAAGGTGAAGGAAAATGTAGGTGAGTGTTTATCTAGAAATTGGAAATTATTGTGGCAAATCAGGGCAAGTGGAAATTTTATTGGAGGATTTAGGATCTGTCTGAAATTGATGGGACAGTAGGAGAGACTATGAAACAAACTTATAGACTACAAGGTCTAGGCATTACATACCCAGGCAATCTGCGAAGAGCCAAGGGCGGAATAGCCAAACTGCTGATTGTGGTGTGCATGACCTTTCACGTGAAATTTCTTTGGTTCTTAGGATACCAGTTTTTACAGAAAGATTCTGAGGGAGCTTTCCACCTGATGTATACACCATGAAAATTAGTAGAAACTGCAGCAGAATGAGGCAACACCTGAAGAAGTACCATTTTTTTGGAGGAAGAGCCTCCACTGCTTTTGAAAAGCCACACTATTGGAGTTTTCCAAACAGATCACAAAATGCTTTTGATGAGATCCAATGCCAAAAGCTAAAAGAATCTATATAGCCACAGGATAAGGAGGAAGGTCCTTGGATGGCCAAATAATTGAGTAAAAGGCTGGAAACAGCAGCAATAAATGGACAGTGGGATGGAGACCAAATGGAGACAGAGACCACAAGCAGAGTTTCACAGAAGCCTTTGCTAGGTATTGCGCTTCTCAATAAACTGATAAATGACCTGAAAAGTGGGTGAACAATCAACTGAAAAAGTCTGCAGAAAGTATTGAAATACTTGGGACAAATTTAAATTCTGAGTAAATGCAGGACGTTACAATACTGAAAAACTGAGTAATAAAATATCAGATTAAACTCACTGTAGGCAAATATGAAGTTATGTGTATGAGGAAAAAAACCAGTCCTAATTGCACATATAGAATGGGCTCCAAGATGAAGGTTGCTACTCAAAAGCAATGTCTTGGAAGGAAAACTATCAAAGTTCCATATAAGCCATTGGCTTAATACTTAATGGCAGTCAAAAATAAAATAAAACTTTAGGAACATTTAGCAAAGGAATAGGAAATAAAGCAGAAAAAGATATCATTACATCACTATATAAATCCATGGTACACATCCTGCATGTTATGTGCAATTCTGGCCCCCTTACTACAAACGGAATACAGTGGAGCTGGAAAAGGGTTCCAAAAAGGCAATCTGAAGGACAAACAGGAATGTGTAATTGCCTGTGTTCAAATGAAAACTGAGCAGGCTGAGACTCTCAGCCTTGAAAAAAAGGTGACTTAGGAGGATGAGGGTCATAAAATACCACTTTAAAACCATGCTATCGAGAAACTTTAAATTTTGCTGTTTTTCACAACCTAGGTCTCTTCATTCTTCAAAAGAACCCCAATCTCTTGTCAATAGAAGCAGTCATTGTAATTCCGATGTGCTCTTTGTCTTTAAAGTGGTAGACCACAGTTCCTCTCAGGGTCTCACTCATTTGCCCAACCACCTTAAATACCTAAGAGGGTGCTTCAGCCATTCTACTTGCCATGGTTTTTGCATGGGGTCCTCTAAAGGAGGACCTGGAAGATCCAAGCAGGACCTCTTTCAGGTATTCCTTTCAGGAACAACTTGAAAAAGACCTTAACCTGCAAACAGCTTCCTTTTAAAAAAAGTATAACTGGAAATTTCAAACAGCAAACAGTCCTGAACTCACCTCTCTAAAGGCCTTAGTTTATTCAGTGTCTTCAGCCGCTTCAATAAATTCCAAGTCCCTTATCTAAATTAATTTTAATATATATATTAAGCCACAAGTATGATAATCTATAAGAATAAAAGCTTTGGGCATAAATCCAGTATACTCATCATATCAACAATTTGCACCTATATTGTCAAGTCCAGGAATTTCATAAACTTTGGAAACTGTACAGTATTATGCTCCTATAATTAGTGGATTAAAACTGGAAGCAAAGCAGAGTTCTGTTTCAGAGAGAGAGAGTTCACATCTCAAGAAGTACCAACTGTGCATCTTTATACAAGCACCAAGTTTATCTAAAAATATATGCAATAGTTCTAGTCCAGCATTAACTGCAATTATCCTCAAAAAGAATGGATGGGAAAAGGAAAAAAAAAAGAACAAACTAACAAACTAAAAAACCCAACCCTATATTTAACACACTCCGGTTTTGTAATAAATATATGCTAATAACTTAGGAGAAGTCTTAACATTATTTTAGGGAAAGTTTTCCAGAGGCTCAACAAGCTTATTCCTTTTTATTATGGAAGTTAATTATGAGACATTAGTTACTTGTATCAAGCAATATGACCTCATAATACATCAGACAAGAAGAACTGGGCAAAGTTATTTTAGCTCATTTTCAAGTTCTATTATTTCCTATCCTCTCATATGTCCTGTACAAAGCATGTCAGTCAGACTCAACCTCTAACTACAATGCAAGTCTTATACCTTTCTGTAGCAGTCGTTCAAGATCATCATTTGGGCTACCTCCTTAAATTAAGGCAGTATCAGATATGTTATAGGTAGTGCAATACTGGATGTTCAGTCTCTCAGTACAAAAGTTGTAATAATAATAATTATTAAAAGAAAGAAAAAAGAATAGTCTACCTGAAGAATTCTTCAGGACACAATATTAGTATTTCGGACCCAACAATGCAAATTCAGGCATTTAAGCTGCCCCAGCCAGCCCCAATCCTAGTGATAAAATACATCAAAATAGCCATAAGACATGCTGCAACTTCTGAAACAAGCTTTGTTACACTAAATTTTAATAATTTTATTATAATAAAGATTTTTGAAGAAACTTCTACTTTTTGGAATGATGAACATTGCCGCTGCTGAGACCAGAGAGCGTGATCAATTTTGGAAATCGGTATTCTGTATTACATGAGACACAACACACTGTGGCTAGCTGACCCTGCAAATTCTCATTGTCATGTAATGCTTAACTATAAATAAATTGGCTGTTAAAAATAATATTTTCAGGCCTTATCTAGAAGAACACCACAGGTATTGCTTTTTGTCTCAATTTGGGGATTTACAGAAATAGACTAAGCTCTTTGGACCAGAAATTGTTTTTATGTTCTAAGTTATACTGAATGGTTCTGCACTATTACTTTGGTTCCTGGTACAAGCTAATATCAATAATACATTATCAAACACGCACATTCATTTGTTTCAGACATTCAGTTATCACAGTAATAGTGCACTGTAAAATGTTTTCTTCATTTTGGGGATTAAATTTTAATACACACTCAAATAAGAGACTTCCTGTACTACAAGGATGAACAATGGCTTCAGTAACTATTTTGCAAACTCTTTCTCTTAGTCACTACTTAGATAAAATCCTGCCTTTTCATGTTGAAAAGGTACTGATCACCTAAAAATAGATATCCAGTCGTGCTGTCTTATTAGTTGATTGACACCATCACCCAAGATAATGAGTACAGTTGCTTTCACAGAATCACAGAATCTTCATGGTTGGAAAGGACCCTTAAGATCATCGAGTCGAACCAAACAACCTACAATCTCTGCCCTTCAGAGCATGCCCTGAAGTGCCAAATCTACACATTTCTTAAATACCTCTAGGGATGGTGACTCAACCACCTCCCTGGGCAGGCTGTTCCAGTGCCTGGCCACTCTTGCAGTAAAGTAATTCTTCCTAATATCTAATCTAAACCTCCCCTGCCGCAACTTCAGACCATTTCCTCTGGTCCTGTCATTATTCGCCTGGGAGAAGAGGCCAACACCCACCTCTCTTTATCCCCTTCCTTTCTATTGTGCAGTTTCTTCCTGCCATTCCTGATGATTTTGACTCTTGTGTGAGTGGTTCTATTGTAATGGACCAAAAACTCGCCCAAACACAGAGGTTTTTTGGTGAGACTCCACAGATAACGATGGTGCAGAGATCACCTTACAATACTCCAAAAAGACCATCTCAAAGCTGATCTTTCACAATGAGTCCTGACCAACATGCACTAGAACACATATCACAGAACTAGACCACCTGCACAGTAGACTGCAACTTGACAGTCATCTGTGCGCTGGCATGGAAGAGAAGGATGGCAGTCTTCAGCTACAAAAGCTACTTGTACGTAGGAACAGACAGGTTTGGATGTTTCTAGTTCAGATTCTTGGACCCCAACAACTCAGAAAGCATTGTCTTTGTTGTCTGCTCCATTATGACCAGGCTACACTCAGTTTGTACTATGATACTGTACAGACAGTTATGGTTGTTCATTTGCATTTATTATTTTTTCTCCTGATATAAAAGGTACACATAGCATCATGTTCCAAGAATTCTCTGTATGCTTTCAAGCACAGAGGATTCTCCTAGAAATGTGACCAGGGATTTATATTTTAATTTTCCAGAGCCAGAAATAATTGTACTAGCCCAAACAGGATCTTAAGGTATAGTTTGCTTCATAAGTGTACCTTGAGAATGATGGATCTTACCCTGTCTGCTGCCACCAGCAGGTGGTAAGACGTTTGCACAAGCGCATTTTATGAATAAATGTATATGGCGTACACTTTTGGTAAATCTGCTCAACTCACCTATTTTTCTTATTATTTTCAGAATTGTACTGAAAAAAAATCAATAATATAAATCAATAAACAGAGATGCCATAAAACAGTCCACAGGAGGTCCATGCAATTTGATATGCAATTTAAATTTTAGATCAAGCACCTATAGAAACAGTAGGATCGTAATACATTCTGAAGAACTGAAATACTGATATGAACTAGCGTTTTTCTTTGCTTAAATTTCAAGTCAGTATGTATAATTACAGGTATTTCCAGTTCAAATACTTTTCCATCCTACTACAAAATGCATGCACAGAACATGAAAAAGGAAGTGTATAAATGGGCAAGACCAATTGTTTCCAGAAAGTAAGACCAATTGTTTCCAGTGTTATTCTTCACAGTTTTACTCTAGATTTTCTTACTCTTTAGGATCTTCAAATTTTGTATAAAAATAAAATGTTCATTATGGTAGAATAGTACCTACTTCAAAAAATACACTTTCATCATTGTTTTGAACATATTTCTACAAGTCAATCATATGTCTTGAGTTTATGTATTTATTAACAACCATTTTTTACTCAGCAAAAGCAAGTTATACAGATAGGCAGAATTTGTTCAAAAAGTTGGGTAAACATACAGCTATGAACTATATGCATGTGGGAATGTGTCTGATATCTCATACATCCAGAAAAATGTTATAATGGAAAACTACTAAAAAGTAGGTAAATAAAGTGCAGCCATTTGAAAATTGTGTGCACTGTACATGAAGATAAATGATAACGATTGTGGTCTCAGATGCACTTACAAGGATAATTTTTAGTGTGCCATGACTGAACTTGTACAAAGTCATGGGGTTCTATATGTTCTTTCCTAACCTTAAATAGCAAATTCTGTGTTAAAAATACTATGCATCTGTTTGTTATATGGGGATTGAAATTCCATAAGATTCCCTCCCGTCACCAGATGTCACCACTTTCTAGGTTTGAAACACTCACAAAATGGAATTTCTCTTATGACACTTAATTGTTCCTCAACTAAACCAAGAATTTCAGAGGAACGTAAAGGGCTTTAAAACCCACCGAAAAACCCCCAGACGTGTTAAACTGTTTTATCAAGGCCATATGAAAAATTTAATAAGCATAAGCCTCTAATTCCTCCACTCCTAATACCTAATTTCAAAAAACTGAGAGTAATTTTACATATTTAATTTTATACTATCGTTTAGGGCTTCTTTCTGAGAGATTCTGACAGTCTATCACTTCCTTTAAGGCCTGCCTACTGGAGTTGTTCAGGATTGGACCCTTAATTTTATCATTAGTTAACCTATTGTTTACATGTATTGATTATTTTACAGTCTTATTCTGAAATAGTTTTTAGACAGTTTCAGTTTAGTTACTTGCTGCAGTCAGCCTCCTATGGTACACTAAATCATGCAACTGTGATGCATGGCTTTCAGTATAAATTAGAATGTTGGCTTTTTGCCTCAAAACTTAAGGTTTTTTTCAGAGCGATGGAAAACCAAACATGAATTTACAGACCTTACAGTAACCTGAACTTTTAAGATAATCACTTGGGAAGGCTCAGACCTAGATTCCAACCACTATATTAAAAGAAAAGGTTTACAGAAAGTAGAATTAAACCAGACCAACCAAGCAAGCTCCACCCAAAGCACCTCATAAAGTTCTGTTTAAGGTGTTTTCTTTGACAGTAGAGGCCATTTCCAAAAAGGAGCAGGAATTAAGAGCTCTCACTTGGTTTACAATGTCTGCAACCATTTGTGCACGGAGGAAAAACCATCACCACAACTTTCTTTTACCAAGTACAAGGAAGTGGTTCTCCCTCATGCATGAGGCTTCAGATTTAGCACACGTGATTTATTCGTGCGTGTCACGTAGCCAAGTCTTCAGAAAATTGATCAGGTACACAAAAAATATAGGAAAGTCAACATTCTGCATGCTTTTCATACAGAACGTGGGACTGGACAAAAAAACAACGACCAAATCATGGAATTCTGAATTGCACAACATGTGTGACTTATTTGGTTATGACAAGATGAAAGATATATTCCTGTCTTTGGCATCCTTCATTGTTTTACGCTGGCCTACACTGAGGCCGCGGTGAATTACAGTTAAGGTGTCTCCCGCCTCACACACTGCAGGGAGAGTTCTGTTCTTAACTCTGGTGGCCAATTTGTTCTCCCAAGCAGGAGGAGCTGCAAGCACTCACCACTGTAAACTCCAGTCCAAGCTAAGTTCTCAGGAACCTAGTTTTGCAGCTAAAAAAAATACATCTGTCCAAATTCAAAATGACTTAATTTTGAAAGAATTCATTTAGATGAAAGTATCTACTGACACACTGTCAGCTCTGTTTAATCAGCTGTCAAATTCCAATTTACATGTTTTGTTCTGCCCTCATGATATACATTCATGTGCCTCTACTGGCTTCAAATAGTTCTGGCCAGCTGTAGTGTATATGAAATGGCACTGGACTTTCTCAGAACTAAAGGCCTTATCTTTTCTCCTGCTGAAACATCCACTGCTTCTTCAAAATTAACAGTACAGAAGTGCACTTTCACTTACTAAAAGACACATACTTTATAAATCATTATACCAGTACCTATTTCCATACTTCGTTCATGCCTAGGGGTGACTTCAGTGCATTGCAGGTATAGTAAAAGTCTGCAGAAACAGACTAACATGGAACCAAAGCAGCATGAAAAATGACACTATTAAATGCCATAGTTTTTGCACATTTCAGTCATCCCATCATTTAACCGATCTATGGAGAGGGAATTTTTTTGGATCTACCTTTTTTCTTTCTTTCCTTATGGACATTTATCATTCTGAGAAGTAGAGACAAGACTTCAGAGAAATAGTAGTATGATTCAAAACCACACCATAACTATAGTTCAACAAATTAGTGCAAGATCCTACCTAAATACAAAGGCTATAATATGTATGTATCAGCATTATAATACGACAATGTAATGGTCAAAATCAGTGACTGATTTATTAAATACAGCTACCACTTAATACTGATTGGAAAATATTTTTTACACTAAAACTTCTACTCCTAGGTTGTAAAAAAGCAGTCTCTCAGTTTGAACAAGGAAAGAGATAACCCGTCAAAAGCATTTGTGTCTATTTAAGTCTGTTTGATAAAACTGCTTCAACTCAGTAATTTCATTTTTATTACTAGGTCCCCTCCAAACAGAAATAACCAAGACATTAGCATGTTTAACTGCTTGAGCAAAGAAGCAGTAAGGAAACAATCTGCAATAAATAAGTTACCCCTGGAGAGTTCCCAGGTGTGTTTCATTCAAAAGTTGTGGCCTACTTAAGCTACATTCTTGTTATATTGGTTTTCTTTCTGCACTGCCCATGAAAATTCATTTTGCTGTTTGGGAAATCCGTGAGCAGCATCTGAGACAAATAATTGAGGAAGGAGGAGGGGAAGCTCAAACAAGCAGCTGAAATAAATTTGAGGGCGGTCACTTCACAAGACCCTGAGATTTACCTGGTTTAGGTCAGATAGCGGGGCTCCAAGACTGAAAAGAAAAAGGTATATGGTCTACCTCATAAATTCAGAAAAGACTGTGACAAGCTTCAGTTATTCTAGAGCCTAGTAACAGAAAATAACAGACAGGCATATTCCAGCTGCTGGAAAGCTAGCAGCAGAAACAGTGGAAAATGCTGGAAATGCCTGTGTTCCCAGCAGCTGTGGAATTAAATGCTATTTATAGAGCCTGCCACAAATGATAACATTTTTTCCAAAAAAGTCTTTAAATCAGTGAAAAACTAAGAGGGAGGGAGAGATGAACAGTCTTCTGGGAAGGTAATTTTCTTTGCAGTTGCCAATATCTGATACAATTAAGATGACATGGATGTTTTCTGCATCACTCTTCTTCTAATTGTTAACTACACCCCTTGATGATATTTTAAAAAGGAACAGATGCTTCTGTCTTAAACAAATTTATTTTTGCGAAGCAAAAGGCAAACTGCATCATGGATGAAAGGATCCATTTGTCCTTTATGTTGAGGAAAAACTGATTTTACAAGGATTACAGGTGCTTCTTTGTGAAATGAAATCTATGCTATTCTACTGCAGCTTAAAGCTCTAAACTTAGAATAGTCATTTGGGTTGGACAGTGTAATAAGATAATTGTCTTTCCCAAGCATGTTCTTTCATTCGGTGATAAACATTTTCAGGAGGAACAAAATCATACTATGATATGGAACATATCATAGGAAGGTAGGGCTTTCAGTAACATGGAAAATACTTTCCTGCTCTGTAGTGCTGTCATTCACGTCCTTCATTGCATAGATGAAGAACAAGCCATATCAGACACCTTCACTCCACTGCTGATTCTGCATTTGTTGAATAAGCAAATTGCCTCCCTATGCCTGTTTCCATCCTTTGATGAGCAAGTTCCTCAGGCCAATAACTCTTTTCAGTATGCACCAGAGGTAACAAGATGGAGCCCAATTATATCTGGGAATTTTAAGCACTAAAGGTAGTAAACAATAACTTGCTGTGAAAAAAAGGGAAAAGCAAAGTAACAGCCACTCTGAACATACAGGACTTACCACCTTCCCTCCAGGCAGCGTCAGTTCATTCTCTAGTAAGAATGAGACATAGTGGTACACTTTAAGCAGAGAAGTAGGGACACCTTATTTATGAAGGGCAACCTAGTTTCACTCCTATTAAATAATTAAAATGGAAGACATACATTTGCTGAGCGTACCTGTTTCCAGGGCTCTTTTCTGGGAGAAAATGATCACTTATCACTTGCTTAAGAATTAACATGAAGCTATGAAAAAATACAGAGTAAATACAAAGACCTAGCACAGCTCCTCCAACCTTAACTCCACCCTTCTTGCCTATAACAGGATTATTTTTTTTTCTTTTTACTGTAGTGCATTTAGCAATCTGTTTGAACTAAACATACGAATACGAATGCTCTTGTGTACTTGTCATAAATTACGTCTAGTTTGTTAACTGGAATTATTCTTTCCTGGAAGTCACCTTGGAAGCCAAATGTCAAAAGTACTTGATTCTGTTTTGATTATCATATTCAAGTATCTATCATGGTGATTTTATTGTCTCTTCCTTTTCAGTTAGTATAAGATTATTAATACTTAGTATTCATCAATCACGACAGTTTTGGACATGCTAAAAAACGGTAGTATTATGGATGTTATAAAAAATATCTGTGTGAAGATTCAATGTAGGTTTTTCAAACGTATGTCTATATGATGCAGTTCTTCAGAGATTACTTGTGGGAAGTGCTTTAAAAGGAGGGAAGTATAGCTATTAAGCACTTTTAATATTCTTATACAAGATGTTATATTTGATTACAGCAGAGAAAGATTGCTGATGGAATTAGCTAAAATCTCCTTTATAAGGAAACAGCTAGGATTTCAAAGAAATAAAAATTACCTAAATTTATCATAAAATAATATTAATTTTATTTATGACCTATAAATTTGTATTTATATGTGTATTTATTTGTGCTTGTAAATTGCAATGTCAAAATTAATGATAGACATTGACCAAAAATGCATATACAAAGTATTCTTAAATTAACTATGCTATCCCGGTTTTGTAGTAAGCGTAACAACAGAAAACCACAGGAAACACAGCTACAAGTTTACCAAGAATTGGAGAATGAAATAGGAGAAAAGAGGATTCTTGTCTCTTCTATTCCATTACCATCACATGGGCTCACACTTAGATCCAGTCATGAAATGTAATAATGCACAGCCCCCATACAAACAGCGTATCTGCATTTAACCTAAATACAAAGTGTTTTCCTATAGGTTGAATCACATCTCTGTTCAGGTTAGTATTTTCGAGTCCTTATAATGTTAACAGCTCTGGACTCAAGGTTTCTTTTTGTTCATTTCCCTTCAATATTTCAATCATTTTCTTTATCTGGCTTACTGACAATGTTGGCCTACATCAAAGCCATTCTAGAGAAATACCAAATCACGTGCTTAATTGAATTATGTAAATTGTCTAGCTAAAGTCATATGTGATATCTGTTCATGTGCCTAAGATCTTGGCTGTGTCAAAGCATTTTTATAGCTAAAGGCAGCATTTTATACCTATAGGCAGCACTAGCCTCACCGCTGCCTCTTAAACTCAAAATATTTTATTTTCAGGTGAGCAGAATTAGACCCACATTGGGTATTTTTGAGAACATCACCTCACATTTTCTGTAGCCATGGGTATGTCCAGAATGATCCAACACCCATAAATGAATTAAAAAGAAAATCACTAGGATTTATTATACAAATCATTCAGTGTTTGTGCTTGACATTCTAGCTAATTTCTGAAGACAATCCCACTCACTTATAATGGAACTGACGGAGGGGACTGAGCTAAATAAGCATAGTATATTTTGCTTTATGCAAACACTATTAAAAATCCATGGTAGTAAAACTTACACCGGCCTTTTAGAACTTTGTTACAAGAAAATTTAGGTGTTTTCTTCTCTGTAGTGCTGAGAAAGAATGAGAACTGCAAATTTATTTTTAGATTTACTTGATGCTGTTACTTCACTTGTCTTCACTGCCTGTAATTTTCAGCCATTCCATGATCCTGCGTTGTTATCTCTCCCTGTTCCTTTGAAGAGCACACAAGGTAATAGTGTTATGATCCTTGAGAGGGGATCATATTTTATACTATAAGGCAGTGATGCAATGATATCACTTGTTAGCTTATTTAAGATCCCTTTATACAGGCCTTAAAAATGTACACAACTAAGAATTCATTATAATCTGCTACTCAGTAACTCAGCAGTGAGAAATTATTCTAAACAGTTGCTTGTTAGATAAAGGGAAGGTCTGCAGGAGTATGACAATAAGTAACTGAAAAAAGGGTCAGTCATGGGAAAAATGAGGAAAAAAAAAAGAGTAAAATCATGAGTGAGTCTCAGAAGCAACTCTAATAGTCACCTCACAATGAGGTTTTTCTTTTATAGGAAATCAGTTAGTTTTCTTAGCAATAAACTATTTACCATATTTAGAAAGCGTACCAGATATGTAAAGTTTCAATCCACATACACAGTTTAAACTTACTTTATTTGTAATTCTCTTGAAAATTCTCCACGTGATTTCATGCAAGCTCAGGCTTTCCTGTGCTTGCAATAGCGACATCAACAATTTGTTCAGACTGTTTGCAGTCTCATTAAACACCTATCGCTAAATAGCTTTCTATCCCTTCCCTTGTTGTGGTGCTCATTTCTACTTGAATTAACTTCTCACTCCTAAAATTAGTTTATCACGGGTTCTTCTTAAACTTGCCTACAAAAAT
This sequence comes from Larus michahellis, assembly GCF_964199755.1. NCBI lineage: Eukaryota > Metazoa > Chordata > Aves > Charadriiformes > Laridae > Larus > Larus michahellis. Next base: position 61,647,003 of record NC_133899.1, on the reverse strand, counting down.
ATCCAGTAATTCTTAAATTGCAACCGTAATCCCTACCTGTATCAACCCATTAGATATGAGAGACCTCAACTCATTTGTTCAGACATCAGCACCTAGGACCATACCCTTTCAATATCTAAGATATTTGCATGCGACTGGTAGCTATGACACAGGAGCTATGGGAAAACTCTTATCTTCCAGCTGGAGGTCAGGCAGAATATTCAAGGATGGTGCAGCTCTTACCCTGGAGTCCCACTCCACCAGGCCTCTACAATCCGTGTTACAATTATATTTCCCTCCTCACATTAAGAATGAATAGCACACATGCCAGCATCAAGCCTTGCACAACTCACCAGAAGCAGCAGCACGTGCCAGGAGAGTGCCCTCACCAGCTGAGATCCCCAACAGCGAAAAGCGTTAGAGCTGCCACTGCTCTGGGGCATCTCAAATACCTATTGCCAACTGAATCAAGGCCAATTAGTCCATGTTGGCCCACCTCACCTTCCTAACACCTCTCATTAGAGCATGTTTTCATCTGCTTATCTACCTTTGGCCTCTAATTTGGTCAAAGTATATGCCCTAATTGAATCACACTCTAGGACCCCAAAGCATTACGTCCTGAGTCTCTTTCTACTCAGGACAAATGAGAATCTTCCTTGTAAATTTTATGTCCAGCTGGAAATCTCCTTCATCCAAACTTAGAAGGACTATTTTTTCAGCAACCTATGAGAAATACATATTCCTTTGAAATAACATATATTACTTTTTTAATAATGTATATTACTTTTTTAACAATTAAATATTCTGCGTTAATGGACAGATTCACTTTAGAGAAATTTGGTCATATTTCAGCTGCCAGTCTTAAATTTCTCATTCTCTATCATTGCTTTCTTTTTGTTAAGAGATCTGCTGCCTCTTCAAAATAGATATGCTATTGTGTTCATAGTGTTGCATATCTAATTGCACATACAGTATGAAAGGCCAAAATGAACACAGAAACACTTTTCAACTAAACTCAGTCTGAAATATTATTCAATAAGATGAAGAATACAGTAGAATGTGTTAGAAATCAAGTAATATATTTTAAAATAAACTTGAGAAGATTTACTTTGTATTACAAAGCTGTTGAATGTACTGTCAAGAACATTTTCATGATGACGTCAATATCTTTTCCTTGAATAGCAAAAGCTTCCAGATGAGTTACACAGAGATCCTGGGGGGAAAGTGAGTCGTCAGTGGAAAGAAAGAACATTTAAGAAAAATGAGGGAACTAATTCTGCTGCTGTTAACAACACAAACAAGGAAGGAGAATGCAAAAGCATTTTACAATGAAATCTTCCAACTGGTGAATTACAGGAGTAAGTTTTACATTTTTTTTAGTTACAAATATTATATTGATATGATAGCAATTGGCATTATCTTCTGTAACACTAATGACCCCATTTTATCCTGATGTTACCAAACAGCTTTAGTCAAAATAGAAACCGGCTTTTTGCCTACCAGAGAAAAGAGAGAGAAGACAGTACTTAATATTAATTTTAAAAGTTAACTGAAACAGTAGCTCTTTAGAGTAATACACAGTGACAGTCTTTGCCATCCCTCTGCTGCCCAGTTTCTTTCTGGTTGAACAAATCTAGTCATCTTTAGAAGATACAAGCAAAACAGGCTTGGAGATAAGAAATGCATTCCTCCAGCGAGGAAAGAAGAAACAAGCTGAAATAATGCAAGTTTTCCCATAACACCCTACCCACTTTCTGAGCTGATTATTTCTATTCAGGCACGTAGGCCGGGTTTCCTGTGGCAAGAGCGAGAGCCTGTTAACCCCAAAGTCATGCTTACAGTGAGGACAGGTAAACACTGATAAAACACAATTTCATTAGAAATAAAGCATATACCAAAAAGAATTAAGAAGTGGCTGGCTAGCTGAGGGATCTTGGAAAGAAGCATTTGGTGAGGAATCAAACAAGGCTGTTTTGAGTGAGATTCCACAGGGATTAGTGAAGACCAATGCTATTTGACATTTTCACCAGTAATCTAGAAGCAAATAGAAAACCAGTGCTTGTAATATTTGCAGATAGACAGTCAGATGGAAAGCTAAAGAATGATCAGTCCAGGTCTGTTACAGCAAGAAGAGTCCCCTGCTTTTCCAGAGGAGCCTCACTGGTGCCTAAGGTCTTGCTTTTTGAAAATTAGCCCAATAAATAAAATGCATTTTAATCTAAGCAAACGTAGAGCTGCACACCAAAGATCAAGGAATGAAATCAGTCACTAATATATGGGGGAATCCCAACTCAAGAAAGAAATTAAGGATTGTTAAGGACAAACTGAAAATGAGCGCTATATGGTACACTGTGATCACCTGAGTTAATACAATTTTTGGAACAAAACGGGCTGGGAACAGTAGGAAAAAACTAGCACTACCTCTGAATATAAGTAATAGTGAGAATGGACTGCTGTGTGGAGGTGTGGTATACACATTCAAAAAAAAAGTTGAAAAACTGGAATGTGTGTGGCAAAAGTCATTGAAATAGTAATAGAGAGAGAGATGCTTAAAACTGTAAGGCATAAAAAACAGGAGAACTGAGGGACATTTTCCATGGAGAACACATGAACCTCCAAAGGGAAATATGTTTCCTATTAAAATGCAGAGGAAAACTCATATGCGAAAGTTGAAGCCAGACAAGTTCCAATTATGAAAGAAGTCTCCAGCAATAAGGACAATTAATCATGATAATCAAATTACTGAGGAAAAAAAGGTGGAATCTCTGCCTGTTGCTGATCAAGTTGAAGATACGAGTTGGCCAAATGAAAGTTATTGTGCTCAAACATATGCGAAAATCTAAAACTTTAAAACCTAGAAACTGTTCAGGAAAGAAAATGGTCAGAAAAGACTGCTGGAGCAGAATTGAGGATTTCTGTAGTCAGGAATAAGAGCCTTAAGGCCATGTTACATTTCACAACATTACAGTAAAGAATGTTGAACTACCAGGAAAATAAGCATCTAACTCCTTCTGATCATGCTCTAAATAATTCTTGTTTTATATTGTCATTATTGTTCTGAATATCTAACACTATTTCACTGCTATAACCCCTCTCCCCCACCAAGTGAAGAGATTCATTAGTACACACAGGTTGCTTTGTAAATAATGGACTTTACCATCTGCTAACATTTATGAAATATTTTCTTCTGCAGGAAAAAGAAAATGTAATCACAAAGCATTTCTGAAGGGAAAATTGTAGAAATGAAAGAAGCTTTACATTGAAAACACTTTTTAGTATTTATGGATTATTTTTTTCTTCCTCTGTATCTTTCTATATTTCTACGGTTAGAAAATTCAGCATGCCCAAATCCTATTTAAAAAACAAAAACAACAAAAAAATCAAACTAACAAATTTGGATTAAGAATTTCCCTTGGATCCAGTAAATGAAATAGTCCGATAAACTTCCAACCACTCTTTTTTTCCAGTACTTCGGAAAATAGACAATGGAAGTATGATCTCAGGATAGCCTTTAAATACTCTTTCCTAAAGTAGGGCTGAAGTAACACAATTGATAATCTTAGAATGTGTTGGGTTGGAAGGGATCATTAAAGGTCATCTAGTCCAACTCCCCTGCAGTAAGCAGGGACGTCTTTAACCAGATCAGATTGCTCCAATGCAGCGAGCCTGTTCTGAGTGCCTTCATTTAGGCTATATTACTCAGTGTATCATGCTGGTGTGACTCAGCTTATTGGTAACATAAGCTTCAGATACTGAAAATAAGTTTCAAAATTATGAATTGCAGAGCATATCTCTACTTGCAAAAGTACAGAGTCAGAGAATCAAGACTAGTTAGTCTGTGTATTACATCCCCTGCAAACACAGCCTGAGAGAAGGAGGGAAAAATAGACCTCCTCTTCCATTTCTTGTCATCTCTTTCTTTAAGAGTGAAGAAACAGGTTGATAAAAGGAGAAGAAAATAACTTGTATTGAACCTTACAGAACATAATCTCAACAATGATTCTGTCAATAAGGAACTACAATTATACTTAATGTATATCCTTTTTTTTTTTCTCTCCCCATATGGGTCATACTCATGGAATGCTTCTGTTTAATTCATAACATTCCTGAACAGACTCTGAAAGTTCTATACTTACTTTTGTAATCATTTCAAAGGCATTGCAATATATTCTGTCATTACATCAATCTTGTATATAACTGCAGCCTGTATTACTCAAGGTTTCATTCTGCTAGATGATTTTTCATTTGACATTGAAGCAATTGAAAATTCACTGACTCACAGAACTGCTCCATCTTTGAAGAGCTGCAGACTTGTTTATATAAATATGATTCTAGGAACAGCAAACCTGCCTGCAGTTCCTGTAAAACTGCTATGACACGCCATGTGATTGTTGTCAAACCACAGCCATCATATATACTATAGGCTGAGTTTAATACATTTCAGAATGAGGGATTTATACCTTCACTTCTGCACTCCACAAACTGCACGTTGGATCTTTTTAGTTGAGCTTCAGAGTAAAGGAACAGCAAAGTATGACTCATAGCCTTGAAAAAAACATGACCCTGCCTTGGGGAAAAAGTACACGCAATCTCTACAAGATCTGAGCTGACACCAAGCAAGAGAACAATGGCATGTTCTTAGTAAGAATTTATATCAGTTGCCATTACCACAGCTTTTGTTTGTGTAGTATGTGATACGGAGCTGTCAATGCCTAACGGTTTGCAGTAGGTATAAACAGTCCTGATGCATTTTACATTCCAAGCTCAAAAGTTTTGCATCTCATATTGTCAGCAGTTGTTCATAGCAGAGCGGCTCAGCCTCCTGAGGGAAGGACCATCAGCTGGTCAGCACGGAGACACTCCTGTCACGTACTTGGGTGTGCATAGGCGTGCCCTATTGTGCAACTGAATTTTTGCCAGTGACACAGTTGGCTGCACACACATACCTCACGATCTTGTGAGCTGATATATCGTGCCTGAGGGCCTCTCGGGGACCATGCTGTCAGTTGCTTGAACAAGTCACAAAAGCTGCAGCCCCAAGTCTAAGGTCTTTTTAGGAGGGAAGGTGACAGAGGGCAGCTGGTGGAGCCACTGCACAGCTGATCACAGGCTGCTTGCCTGCTGGAAACGCTGCTCAGCGTTTCCTCTAGGATACAGCAACAACAAGGGGGGAAATTCATCCTCTACAGTAAGACAGAATAAGCAAGTGTTGTTACACTGCATTTCACAAAACTCTTCTCAAGTCTAAATTAGGAAAAATTCATTATTCGTGTACATCACATGCCATACAACCATGGGATAGGGCTGAGCAGCAGGCGGTCTGATAAGGGCATCGTGGGTGTTTTGCAGCCTGATGTTACTGTCTACAAAGCTGAAAGCCCAAGGTACAAAGCTGCCAGTGAGGACAGCTACGTGGCAAGGGCCGTGTAACCCCACTGCTACACTATACCTGCCTTCCCTAACTCCAGAGGTGCACTCTTCACGCTTCCAGCTGTGCAGGCTCTGGTAGTTGTGATTGCATGCCTACTGCTTTCAAAACCCTAAATTTACCACCAAGCCACATTGCTTTGAAAAGTCGTAACAGATTTGCTGGGGTTTTCTACAGCATTAGTATCATTTTCTTTGAAGGTCCTTTATAACCACAGTTGTCAGCTGTTCAGCTATCACTTTTATTACATCGTTATGTTATGGTCCATTAACACAACTTCTCTTTATCACCTCATTTGCACATTTTAAAGTTCATGATGTATTATACCTCTTTAGCACAATGCAACCATTTTTACTACATTCAACTAAATACTGCCCTTAAGGCCAAAAACTTATTAATCACTGCTTTCGCCACCCCCAATGTGTTGTTTAAAAAATGTCTTTACTAAAAATCTATGCAATAGCTCCTGTCTGCATATGTGGCTTGTTAATAAAACAAAGATTAATAAAAATGCATCTCCTTTAAGAAACAGAGGGTGCAAAGAGCCTTAAAATTTTGAACTTATATTCATTTAAAAAATGTGTCAGAAAAATTGTACAATCTGGACAGATAGGTAACTCCTGCTCACCTGCGTACATCTCAGATATCTATGAATTCTCCCCTGGAGTGTTATTCCTACAAAGTTTGTCTGAAAAGGAAATCAGGCAAACACTAATTCGGAAGTTGGTACTTCACATAATTAGCATAAATCTCACTACAGACAGACAGACACTGCATATACTAAAAAATCACAATTTTCTGTACAGGTCTGAACAAGCTCCATTCTTTAGCATATACTACAGTAAGTACATTATCTACCTTATATAGTTTGATTTGTAATGCAATGTAGTTATAAAGGTAATTTTGCAAAACCAGCATATAAAAACAGATGTATCCAAAATAGTAATTTGTAAACTAGCAAGCAATAGTTCTATATAACATATATCAGAAGATGAAACTGAAAGAAAAGCCACACGAATAGGCAGAACACAAGCTACTTTGTATTATGTACTAACAACATGAATTAGACTGTCTCCCTTCCATGCATTCATCTATATACGTACACTTCTATAATGTGTATATGTGCATATGTGTGTGTGTTCTTGTGTCCAGGTCACTGTTCTCTTTTTTACCTTTACTCTTTCTACCTTGGACATGACCTTTTCCAGTATTTCCACAGTCCAATACCTTGACTACAGCAAAAGTTTGTCTTTTATCCTTCCTCTAGACTGCTAATATTTTTCATTGCCATCATAAACACTTAACTGTGGTTTTCCCTTTTTCTATATAACAGTAGCTGTATGTAATGATAAACACAATCAGGAAAAACATATAGCACAGTATACATTTCATGTGTATAAACCAAGATATGAGTTTGAGGCAAGCCACTTGTCAAATGGATTTTCATTTTATTTTTATACTTGTTCCAAAGAAGGTTCTAATACTATGGAACACAAGAGAACATAAGGAGCTCATGTTTTTTTTCGTGTTTTAATTTTTTCATTTTAAAACCTGATATTAACACTCAGATTTTTTCCTCTTTCCCAGAAGGTATTGCCAATGATAGTATTTACTCACATTTGGGAGAACAGGCATTTGCATGAGATTTCCATACCGGTAAGGACCAAACTGCTATCCTGGGTTTGAACATCGCATTCTTGTTTGCTTGCTCATGGTTGAAATAAAGATATTGTATGTGGACAGATGGCACAACAGCATATTTGAAATAATGTCAATAATTTGAAATAGGCATTTGAAAATATCACTGTTCCCTGTCTTTCAAAAAGACAAACAGAGATCCAAAGACAGAACTTCATTATGTTTGAAATCCATCCATTAATTTTGACCTGCACTCAATTATTTAAAAAACAAAAACAAAAAAACACTTATCAGATTAAGATAAAAAAATCCAATTTTTAAAAATTTGGGTGAGATTTAGATGCCAAAGTATTTTTATGCATTGGACTACAGTTCATTGAATGAGATTTTCCCTAACCAAATAACGAGTTACAACAGATCTAGAGCAAAACACAGATTCCAAAGGTCTAATTTTGTTCAGTTTTGCAAACAAATCAGTTCTGGCTATTAAAGAAACACAATGAATCAATGTGTTCTTATATGATAACATGAACTACAGAAAAAAGAAATTCAGTTTGCCTACATGCTACAGTCTGAGTAAAAGAAGTAACAGCAGTAATGAGAAATAATTTAACTTTCATTCCAAAGTTCACTGGTAAAGTAAATACATTTCTTTAGCAGTTACTTTTATATATTAGATGTTATATTAGAAAATCAGAGGTCAGATTAAACTCATATTTACAGGTGGGTTCTGTCAGTCAGCAACTCCATCATTCATACATTGTTCCTGTGGCTTATCTCATCACCCATGTCATCTCAAAGAGTTAAAGTTTGCACTGCAATATCAAGTAAGTTCACGGGCAGGAGGATGGGGTGGGGGGAAGACAGGCTCTTTTTTTTTTTATTTATTTAATGTATTTTTTAAAAAACAGACTAAGGTTTGAGTTCTTATCTGCAAATTGCTGTTTATGTAGTTATTTCAGGGAGTCCTGTTGTGTTAAAATCAGATCTAAATGTCTTTATAGAGAGATATTTTCTTCTGTTTTGTATTTGAACATCCTTCTGTTCAACAGCTTCCTTTCAACTTTTTATTATCATGCCACCTGTTTTCTTACACTAAAATGCTCAGGATCAACATCCCACTATGTATTTAAATGCTTGTTCATGAATGCCATTGGATGTAAAGTGCAGATGCAAAAACAAAATACAGAGACATCAGAAATTTTAGAGAAGTTAATACATTCTAAGCTGTCATACCATGTAGTGCTAGATGGAATATCAATGCAAACTTACTTTAATACTGACAGCACATCATGAATACTGTGTCCTTACAACAGTTTGTATCCCCAGGCAGAGATAAGAAGTTAGATATCATCTACACAGACCAAAAATGATAGGTCAATAAGCCAGTAAAATGAGATTATCATACCCACTTCTGGCTGTAATGCCTTGTGATTGCCCGAGATCGCCAAGTTGTAGGAAGACCATGCAACATTAACATTATCCAAAATTATTCCAAATTCCCTGGAAGTTTGAGAGATTCAGAGCAAAGTACTTTGCATACATTAGTTTAGAAGTGGATGTTTATTCAGGTGCAAAATTCTAACACCTAGCTGCTAATTTGCATCATCAAACTAAATCAGCTCTAGAGAAGTCTGAAATCCTTAGCATGTGGTAAAATCTCTGAGGCAGCTACATTCCTGCTCCTGAGCATGTATAGAGCCACCTAAATCTGTACAATACTCCCTGGTCATCTCATACTTAGACCCCAACAAGATGCATAAATTCCCCAGTGTCCTCCATACAGCACCTGCTCCAATGGATGTGGTCAAAATACGTCTAAACTTTCAGAGACCGAACTGAGAGCTATTTTAATCAAAGCTTGAGTTTGGAAAAGTTGATTAAAGTTGCTTTCTTAGGAAGTGTGACAGATTTAAATGCCCATAGTGGAGAAGGGATTACGAAGCCAGATCTCCAACTTCCCAAGAGATATCTTATCCTCTAAATTACTATGCTTGCAGTCTGATCTCCTGTTCTTGAGCTGTTTCACCTGGCTATAGTAATTAAATACACACTGAGCTGAGCTACACAACACACAAGAACTGCTCTCCAACTAAAGGTTTAAATGACTCACATAAGAGACTAAAGATTTGCATTTCATTCCCAATGCACAATTGGTATCTAAAACAAAAGCGAACAGACTGCATCATGAAATCTTTTAGCCCTCTCCTTACAGCATAATGCTTAGGACATTTTCCTGGAAGACTGAGTCCAACTATTCCTTCATTCTGACTATCTCCATGTGGTGTGAAGTCATCACCACTTATTCCAAGAAAGAAAAATAATTGGTAAAATGCAAAGCCATGAGTCTCTGAGGAGACAGACATCTAACTCTGAGCTGGGGGGAGGAGTCTGGAGTCAAGTTTAAATTACAGCTTTCTTTATGTCATGCTGGTTTTGTTCTGGAGGGGTTTTCCAGTTTAAGAAGCTCCTTGTTCAATATGCTGGACTCCATTAAATACATTTTATTCCTCCATGTGCCTGGAATTTAATTTGAAGGGTAGGAAGTCCTTAGAAGTTTCATATTGAACTCGTGCAATACTGTCGTGCTGCTTTCCTTGCTCCTGATAATGCTGTAAAATGCTACATTTTTTTACTATTACCATTTTAAAAAAAAGGAGATACATTTTGTCTTTTCCAAAATGAACTTAATGTTGTGCTCAACCATGCTCTTATCTGCCACAACTCTGTGTGCCTTGTACACAAGCATTACAAAGCCTTGCACAAAATGTGAAGCTTTGAGCGTGAAAAATACATATTTTAATACTCTTTTTAAAGGCTAGAGTTTGTCAGTATTATTACTTAATCGAATGCTTCAAAGATATAATCTGGTGCAAAGAAACTTCTCTTTATACTCTTAGGTTATAAGTATGGACTAAAGCAAGAATTTCTTTGTCTGCACTATTTACCCTGCTTTGTATGGGGACAAACAGGATTTTCTATGAAACAGGTAAAATGAAAGAGTACATTTTATATACAGGCAGACAAGGACATAGGTGAGAAGAATCTTTCAATAACTCATGACAGGTGTGAATATGACTGAGAAAGTTCATAGGATCAGATGACAACCCTAATTATGAGCATACTGCTAAGGCAACAATTGCACATTTCGCAAGATCCTAAGAAAAGAATATTTATTGGTCCACAGCAAGGAAAAATAAAAATCCTGAACACAACACCTTTTCCAAAGCTGCAGCTATAGCCTATCCCTCCAACATATGGCCCTTCCAAAAACTCTCTTAGTCCTTCAAAAGATTTCACTGACTCTTATCAGCTTGTTTTCAAGCAGTTAGGCCTAGATTTTTTCACAGATTTTTCACAGAAAAAAAACCCAACCCATAGCATAGCAAAGATATGGACTGGTGAGAAAACTGTTTTGGGTTTGTGATCTTTTATTTCTGCTCTTCATAATTAACATACACCTACATAAGTTACTTGTGTAGGATTTATGCAAGTGTTGGGTGAAGGGTGCTTGCTTCTTTAAAATTAAAGATTGAAAATTAACAGAAATATCGTGTGAGATAAGCGAGCTCTCCAAGGATACCACTTTAGGTACATCTGAACAAATACAATAATACCGCCTGGAACTGTTTTCTGTCTGCCTTCATGGGGCTATATGGTGAAGCTATCTGCTGTCTGCTCTCAAGACAAACACAAGAACTCATAGATCAGGAGGAATAAGAAGTAAAAGTGACTTTAAGCTAACTTTGCATTTCTGAGTCCTTACACTGGAAGGCATCTTCAGTCCCCAGAACAGGTAACCCAGACAGCATCTGGGGACCTGTTCAAGTAACAGCCTTCCTGAACTGAAGCACTGCCTTCTTTGGCCTGTTCTCTGACCCCATAAAAGGGTCTGTTTTGTAATCTTTACTCAATCAGAATTTCTTGCTTAACCGCTCATTAATCCTGCAGAGGTACCATAACTATACGTATCTGCCTGGGGACTGGTTTGTTTTAAAATCACTGGCATTTTGTTTGCAAGAGGAATGTCTACCAGTATAGACTGCTAATATTTGCTCTGATTTTTTTTTTAGTTTTGATGTATGCTCCTTTTTCATCCTTTCATAAACACCAGCAAAAATTCAATCGCTGAAAGGCTAAACAGAAGTGAGTAGTGTACCATACAGATGCTTTTCAGTGGAAGAAAAACATCTTTTCTTCTGAATAGAATCATAAGGGCCATGTAAATACAATCAAGGACAAAAACCCCACCGGATTTTAAAAGCTTGGACCGGTTACTCATAGACAATGAAGTTTCTAGGAGGCTCAAGGCAAAGTAACATAGCTCCTTTACATCTAAAAATAAGAAACTGTGACAACTACCTGGCTTGCTACCTCTCTGGATTGCCCTGCAGCTTCAGCTGCAACCTGCAGCAGGTAACACCCTGTCCTTTCCTAGTAAGTATATGCAAAATATTCTGCATGTGCTAGGCCACAATTGAAGCAAAGGTGACACTCATTTGTTGTGAAAAATCTGTAAAGGAAATAGTAATAGCAGGCAGCCTGGAAACAGGGCCAGACATTGTTCAGAGAGGTCCCTTCTGATAAGGACAAAAGCCCAGCTGTCAGCTGTCTCAACCTGCAGATAAAGAACTATAGGAGCCGCTGTTTGGGAAAGATCAGGATTTCATAGGGAGAAGGAAAAGAGATCACAGTCGCACAGAAGAGTAGGTTTAACTGTTCTACCATGACCCTCACTAACTCAGGGACTGACTGCCTGCAGGCAGAAGTCTGCAGGGAGCAGGGAGGAAACGGCTGGAAGTTGTTTCCTGCAAGTACAAGTCTCAGAAGCAACAACATGTGGTGTTGGTCCTCAATCTTGTAACCCAGCTGTGAAGGCCAGGTAAAAATTTTTGCGTTCCTCATATTTCTGCATTTAGGAATGCTCTCTTAAGTGTGTGTATATATATACACACACATATACGCATATGCTTTTTTCTAAATTAATGGAAGAAACTGAAATACAGGCTGAGCACAAGGCCACAGTGCGTCCGAATGGAGCATTCTCTGCAGCGCATCTTGCTGCTGTGTAACAGGATTATACAAGGGATAAGAGCGATGGGGTGTATCACAAAGCAAGGAAAAGGAGAAAAGAGCCACCTATGCAAATATTTTACATGCATTAACTTAATGCTTGTTCATATAAAACACACTAAAAGATGCCAAATTGTTTCTTTCCAAGTAAAAATACAAATACAAATCTGTTTGTTTAGATTAACAGAAGACTGACTAACATAGTTTTGCCAAAACTTTTCATAAGTGCATTGAAATGTACACAAAACTAACATCATACTGGTCTATGTTTGCAGTAGATCTTTAAGGAGAAAACGTACAAGACTTAGGTAAATTTTGTGCAGACCATGCCCTCAAAAACACATGACCTCTTAAAAGCCTCAGCTGTCTTCCTTTGAAATGCACTCCTATCAAATGAGGGATGATACGCCACCATAACACATGGTAAGCATACCAAAGAAGAAAGAAAAAACAAACCCCCAAACGGGCAATGTGTAGCTTCGCTCAGGCATGAATAAGGCATGCTTTGATGCAATTGCACGTTATCTTTTTAATTTATGTTCAAGTAGTTTACAACAATCAGAGTCAAATGAAACCAAAGACAGGAAACCTGCACTCGTGCAACTTAAACTCAATGTGGTAATAAGGATGGCTCTTTTTATGAGTATCATAACGAGCAGTAACCAAACAATCAAGATTGACTAATGAACTGATCTGGGGTCTTTGGTGATAGCCTTCTGTACTGCATACTGGAACTAGAACACTACATTGTAATGTTAATTAGGTAAATAACAGTTGGTATGCAAAGAAGTTCTCTGGTACACTTTAATATTACAAAGAAGGGAACAGATCCCCATGGCTGCTCTTAGGCACAGCATAATTGTAAAAAATTGGACCATTTCTGTAAGTATGATTAACCAAATTAACTACCATTTGTTTTGGACAATGTCACGGGGAAGGAAACTGAAGTCTTACAGGCTTTTTAATTTTCTAAATATATTCATATTTCAGTTATTAGCTCTATATAAACTAAAAATCCAAATGACTACAGTTTTGAAGTCTCCTCTCTCTCCTCTCTCCCATACCCTATAGTTTTTTCCAAAACGCACGTACCACTAAAAGATCTATAATCTCTGCTTACACAATGTAACGTGATTATTTTTTTTTTTTTTAAACTAAGCATCATTGGGGGGTGGAGGGGAAGTGTAAAATAATTGACCCTGGGATTATAGATGTAGCAAAACCTAGGTACTGGAAAATTATCTTTCTTGCTTCTGTGGCTCAGTTATTTTAACATCAGATTCAGGCAAGGTAAGAAGTATTACGTATAAGTCAACAGTTACCGATTATCTTTCACAGTTTTGGAAAATTTGTAGAACAACAGTGGATTTGTAGTTATGTACCATATACAAGTTACCGTAAGCCCATGAAAGAAATGCAAAGAGATTAGCATGTTAATAATGTGAATTAAAGAAAAAGGGAAAGAGTTAAGGTTCAACAAATAAAGTTCACTCAGACTCCTGGGGCTTACTCAAGTAAGAGTAGTTGCTCTCCTCAGAGCAGCAACTCCAGCAACACCCATTGTATAATCAGTTTTATTGGAACATTGATGTTGGTGCTCAAGACTACACAGGAGTATATAGAATATCTGCATGTGTCATGCTTAATTAATATTTAATGGATCCAAACTTTGGAAATTTGTTGGCGGTAGAGAATGAAATACAGCATGTGAAACTTTTTAGCTGTATTTTCTATTTAAGGTGCTTTGGGGAAAATTAAGCAATCTATAGTCATAAAAGGGGTTTTCCTCTATAATTCACAATTAATATTGAACCTGTTAAATACATGAAAAGGAAAAAGAAATTTTTGAAGAATTGAACGTTCTGTCAAGATGCATGCAGCCTGAAACTACAATACTGTTTTGTGATATGGAAAATAATGCACTTTTTTTGTGAACCTGTATATCACTTTCACCTCTTCACTGTTTGCAGAACTGCAAAGAGATCATCAACAAAAGAGGAAGACATGAGGATAAGCCTTCTGCTAATAGTGAGTTCTTATTTTACAGTATGCTTTTTAAGTATTGTTTTGAACTATTTTAAAGATACTAAAGAACGTTAAAGAAATACTCGCAGTTTGTTTGCTCTTTTTTTTTTATTAATACTAGCAAACATGTATTTTCTCTCATATTTTTCAAAAATGCTGTCTCCCTCTCCCAAAAGAAATCTAAAGAAAATTCAGCCTGAGGCATTTACCCATCTGGAAAATTTCATGTCAAATGGTAAACATTCATCAAGGTTTTACACACCACTTCACCAGATATAAAAAAGAAAAATTCGCCTGCATATAAATATAAACGCATTTATATCTTTATGTGACCATCCAGGCACAAGTAAATAGGTCTCATACAGGACAATATCTTATCTAATAGACAGATTGTATTTTTGCTTGAATGGGCAAAATTTACATAACTGTAATACATTCTACATCTTAAGTATTTTGCTATGACCTGCTTATTCCTGCTCTTCACAAGCACAAAATAGCCACCAGATGAAGGAAAGTTAGATAGTCCTTCTATCAAATTTTGCAAACCTACAAGATAAATGTAGGAGCACACCCCCCCCCCCCAAAAAAAAAAAAAAAGAAACTTAGGAGTGGGAGAAAAGGAATAATCTCAAAACAAACAGCATAAGTCCCTTGAGGTTGATCCTCAGACCCAATTAGGTTAATAGAGTTACGCTGATTTGCTCCACTTGCAGAACTGGTGTTCAAGTCTGTGGGTTCAAAGATGCAAGAGAAACATACTGAACCTTGTTCCTAGCTAAGTCTTGGTTCTAATCGTACCTTATTCCTAGTTAAATATATATTGAAGGACATGCAACCTCCTGCCACTAGAATGCTTCTAGATACTTCTCCCGGTAGTGGAGAATTACTCTGATCTCATGTCTTACTGGCGGTGATCTTTTAAATCTTCCAATCCCATCATAAAATTAACATATACTTGCTTCTCAATCCTGTCTCAAAGCTCTAGCTGCAAATCCAAGCCTGCACACACAATCACCTTCAGTGGTTTCTCAGCACTTGGTTCTTTTGATGAGTCAGAGATCACTGCTCTGAGTGGTATCCAGCCTGCAGTTTGAACATTATGGAATTATAGCATATTTTAAGCATAGAATCCTGGGATTGCCATCATGGTACATGTAGTTATCAAACAGGACTTGAAATACATGCATGCTGTCAGAATTTTCACCACTTTGGTTTCTAGACTAGTACAAGTCATACATGTGTATCACAGTGATTAAAGAGCTAGTGGCTGGTCTACACCAATGTACCCATAAAATGTTATTATGAACAGACCTTCATTAGTGAGGGAAACAGGAGGAGTGAAATAAAAAAAGCTTGGGATAAAGAACATGTCTAGTACCCTTAAAATAAATTTTCACTGAGAGTTAATTATGGTTTTTACAGGTTTTCTCTCTAACTTCTCTGCCAGCCAACAAAAACTCTCAGATCCAAGATCTAGGAGACTTCAACCAACAGGTAAGTCTGAGAGAGGGGTTTGACCTCAGTTTACTTCAGTACAGGTTTAATGATTCGGTCCTGAGGATGTGAGCATAGGAGTTCACAGACCTTCAGTTCATTCACTGAGGCTTCCCTCCAGCTCAGCTACATTCTCTTGTTTCCTCTTCCTGCCCTTTTTTATTAGAAACACCTTACACTGGCTTGATTTTTACAAGCTGGGCTATTTAGACGTATTTCTACATACATAGCAATTCAAAATAAAGGCTTGACCTAACAAGTCCTCCTCCTGACATGCTGCCCACTAGTCAAGGAAAAAAAAAAAAAAAAAGATACATGAAGTTTCTGTAGAATCTGGTGAAGTAGATAGGACTCCTGACTTTGGAGAGACATGAGAATGCAGTAGTTCTATGACAGATTTCAAGCAACAGCAGATAGTTATCAGAGGATGCCCCTTTGAGCCCAAGGGGGGGAAAACAAATAAAAAAAATTTTTTTGAGAATGCATATGAAAAAGCTCATAAATTCATAGGCATATGACCTAAATTTAGTAAGAGGAGTCTGACACTTTCTGTTTCTCACTGGCTACATTTAGATGAGAAAGGAGAGGTAGTGAAGAAATAGCAGCTCCTAGAACAAGTGAAGACAAAGATGTGGGGCTGGTGCCCACACCCACTCTGCTGACAGATTCACGGCTCAGAATTTTTGAAGAATACAGTGACAGGGAGAAAAATCAGAAGGCATTAATTACCACAGCAAGGGAAGAAACAGGTAGGTGCATTAGCAGTTACATTATAATGTAAAGCAAATCCTCCCCCTGTTATAATCTCATTTTGATGTTGAAATTAAAGCCTGAAGAATTATGGTTTTCCACTCTTGCCTCCCAGATATCCGAAAGAGAATTGAAGCTGGGAGAAAAAGTGAGCATAGAAACAGCAGACGATTCTATCTGGCAGCAGCATGTGCAACAACTAGCACAAGCAGAGCAGAATGTACAAACACAGACATACATGCTTATATATGTTTTCACTATAAGCACTTGCTGACATCAACACCACCACTCAGAAATTTTAAGAAAAAGCCAATGTATTAAGGCCACTATCATCTATGTCACTATTCGAATCGGGAATTTTTCAAATCTCAGTATTGCAGGTCTGAAAAACTACCTAATGTTGACAGGACACAACAGAACTATTCATCTGTGGTTCTTTTATGCTTTTGTTACTTCTTAGAGCTTAATCTCTGTATAAGTCAGAAAAAAACACTTCAAAAGAAACACCTGAAAAGCCTCTTTCCTCTTCCGGTCTGGACCTTGCAGAACGTGACACGTTGGTCACATTCTAGTGCAACTGATGCCTCAGTTACTGCTAAGATCACTTATAGCTACCACAAGGTTCCTGCCCTGCCGCCAGATTAGTTGTTCCTAACTTATGTTTATCACTTCTTATCCTATCCTGTGGTTAAGCTGGTTACAGCAGTTTCTGAGCAAAGACTCTAAGCCTCAAGTAAATAAGGAGTTAGCATTTCCTCTTTTCTGGGATTCAGTAACGTCAAGGGGAAAAAATTCTCCTCTACCTCCATAAAGAATAATAAAGTACTGTTACACTGCTTTTCACAAAACTCTGCTCCAGTCCAAACAAGGCATGTCCACAGGAGTGACTGTGTGTCAGCAAAAGGAACAAGAATCCTTTAAAAGAGAAATGACTAGAGGCAAGCTGCTGCAGGAGCTACAAAGAGAACTGCCAACAAGTCAAACCAGCTTCTAGAGTAGCACAACAGCCAGGGCTGGTCTGCAGCTGAGCTGGTGCTGCAGGAGGTTATAGCAAACTACATTGCCCATTATCTCAATAAGGAGAGGGGGAGGAGGAAAGGCACGGCTGATAACAGCTGAGGAAACAGCAAGCTAGGGAAATGCTGAAGCAGCTGCTTGGCAGCAAACAGGCAGCAGCAGAAAGTACCCATCACGATGAAAAAGAAATGCATGTACACAGAGTAATGCACTTCCAATTCACTTTCTACCTTAATTAGAATTAATTTTTGAGGTCCTAAGAGAAATCCACCTTCCACACGGCTGCGCCTGCAGTAATAAGGATTAAATCAATCTTTTCTTCCTTCAGCTCCCCACTGGGAGCAAACATATGCCTTCTGAGAGGGTTTGACCCATTTCCCATCTGCCAGTGACCAAACCACAGGTGGTGAAGTGAAGCATTGTCACCCCTTTACGAGAAGGTGGAAAGAGACCTCCTGAAATTAGGATTAACTGAGTCATCAAGCAATGATTTTTAAATAAAGGAAAGCTTTTTAACATACCAGAACTCATTATGTAACAGGTATGTGTATACATATGTATATGTACATGCATACATTAGGGTTTCATATAAATCTTCTATCAGCTCATGCTATGATAACCTTACTCTGTAAGTGAAAACTTCTCTTTCCAGTGGAATGAAACTGCAAATTCTTCCACAGTGAATATTAACCTGAAGTGATTAGTCACAGTTTTCAAGATTCCCTTTCATCATTACTTCAGCTTCTTGTAGACACCAGGTGAGGCTCTGTGTGAGGTGGACACTGTTGATCATCCCTACCACACAGCAGGATGCAGTAAGGGGTTTCTCAGGCTTGTGAATTTGATTACTCCAAAAGTAGCCATATTCCATTAGTAATAAGTCCAGTTGATAGATAAGTTTATTGCCTCAGGTAGAGTACTCCACTCATGTGGCCTTACTGCTTTAGTGGCCTGAGCTCTCTGTATCAATGCGCTATACGGTGCAAAACTATCAAGTTTGTTTACTGTTATCTCAGGGTTTCTATAGTACATTTCATTATAGAATTGCTAGCGCCAGATTTGTCCTGGGACTCTGGGAAAGAGATTTAATATATGCATTCCAGTTTTTGAGAATTGTGGGGAATTATTGTTACTTTACTTGTTCGTACCCTGATAGACACTGATGTGCACCTTTTAAAAATGTGATAAAACACACAGCATATTTTTAGTCCAATATAGATCTTTGAAGCTCTATCCAGCCAAAACTTGAATATGGGTCTGTCCAGAGCTGTCAGCATATCAGTTTTGCAGGAATCAAGCTAAACATTTGTAACAAACATTAGGAACAAACTATTAAAGGGCCTTTCCTGCTGATCCAGTTCTCCAGCTTTCCTAAAGGATTTCACCCTTTATAAGACCTGCATATAAAGCAATGCACCTAAACTTCCATTAGTTCCATCAACAGTAATGAAACTTATCAAGTGCTAGACAAATTACAGTTTTAGTCTGCTAGCTCAATTATCGATGCTTTTCATTCCAGACTAATTTATTTTGTTCCAGGCTTAATTCATTCATTGAGCAGCACCCATCACTTCTTACTTCATGGAATTAAACCAGGGCACTTTTGAATGAAAGGTGATGGCTGTGAAAATGAAAATAAAGCATTTAGCTTTAAGTTAACTTCCAATTATTCAGAAGTTATGCCTGCTACTTAGATTTTAGCAGAACTGAAGTTCAGTGGACACCTTTGTCTCATCTAAGACTCAAGAGTACATAAAATTAGAAAAACTCCTTCTTATGCTCAGTAGCCAGCACAATGTTTCCTAAGGTAACTAATTTCATTGACTTCAGAAAGTTATGATGCTAGTGAATCTCACAGAGGCAATAGATAGCAGCAGACACCAAAAGTATAACAGTGTTTTCTAGTATTTAATTTTTGATTTGGGTCAGGTCAGAAACGCCACAAGAATGTGTTCCCATAGTACTTCAGAATTTTCAAATGCAGAAAGAAGTAAACAAAGAGCAAAGAAGGACAAAACTTCACAAAAATTCACATCACAAACTGTTTTGAGGGCCAAGCAAGCATTTAGGCTAATCCACATATTAGCCACAGGAATGCTTCTTTTCCCTTTTGAGAACACTGAATAGCTTGAGAAGACCAAATAGCTTGAAAATGCCAATATCTTCTGCTATACATTAAAGCTGGAAACTTCAAAGCTATCTATTTCTAGCTGTACTTCAATTTCACACTTAGCTTTTAGTTCTGTTATTACATATAATATATTTTTCTCTCAGTGAAAGAGACTGGAATGGGTACCAGCTTTCTATTACCTTTATTTTTACTATTACTACTTCATTTATTTTTATATCTGAAAATGTTTTATTCTGAAAACTTTATACTCCTAGAACCACAGACAATTCTGGATTAATGTGATTACGGAGACTTTTTTTTCCTGAAATATTAGAGAATGTGTGTGAAAGCGGTTGTAAACACCTGGCCAGTGTTACAGAGTTTCCACTACTTTTAGGTTAACATCTCATCATCCATTAACCTCTGACTTGTCACAATTTTTTAGTCTTTTCAGCGCTGATCAGGAATTTTTCTCATGGAGATCACACAACATTACTTGAATTGCAAATTCTTCTCCCTCATTCTTTAAAATCTACTTGTAAATTTTTAACTGTAAATCAGCATACTGGGGAACAAGACTGTTCAAAAACAACTCCAAAATCTTATATTAGCTTTGTACCTATGTTTCTCAGAATAAAGTAGATGAAGTTTTAGAACCATTCAAAATACCTTTTAGAATCAGTTTCTAAAAGGTTTTAAAATTTTGAAACAAGGAAAAGCTCTACAGCAAAATAAATTATTATTTTTTTTCATTTTCTTATTACTTTGATCAACATTTTTTTCATTATGCTTTACAATGAAATTATTCTTAGTGATTTGCATACATGCAAAAGTAAATAATCTTTAAAAAAATCTTAAGAATAAACTCATCAAGGCAGGAAATTCAATGGAAATATCTGTTTCCGTCAATTTAATGAAAAACAAAGAAAAAAATCATTAATCACTTCAATCTCTTACTTCCAAAAGGAAAAAATTAAATTCTATAAAATGTACTAAGATAATTTAGTTGTTGTACATATCTCTTAATTAACAAGGTGCAATAATCTCATCATAGAAAAATTTAAATGATGGGAACCAAATTGGCTTTTTCAGTCTTGTTCCAAGCAATTTTTCTTACCTTGGGAAGCATAGGGAACTTCAAATTCTGGCCCACGTAAATGCATTGAAAAAAAAATTTCCTGGGTCTCACTCATCTTTTGATAGTTCTGCTAGTGATCTATGGTACTAGGTCAGTACACATCCTCTTAGGTACTTTTAAAACCATGAGCAGTCTTCAAACGGTTGAAGAAAATGCATTATTTCCCACAAAAAAGAAAATCACTTGCCTATTAAGCTTGTCTACGAAATTTGCTGAGAAATGTATGCCTAACCTATATACTCCAGACATAAAAAACTATATGAAATTGTGGGTCTTATTTAGTTTCACATACAGAAAATGTCATTTTTGCCAGAACTTTAATTTAAATCCTCAACTGCTGTTTTAAAGATGTAGTTTTACTATGCTTGGATTTATTAAGCAGATCATAATTCAGTATTGTGATCTAATAGTTCAGGGAAACAAATTCTTAATAAAGGAAGCAAAGTCAGCATTGATTAAATTGAGCTCTATGCCAGAAGGATGTAGCTATTATTTTCAGAAAGTAATACAACTATTTGCGTTAATAGTTTGTTGCTTTGCAGAGGCAGGTAGCCTATTCTTTATATTTACTATTTCAAATACTGCAAAGTCAGTAAAAATACTTCTCCCTACCCCCCAGTTCTTTGTTTTAAAATCACAGCATGTATCTTTAAAAAAGATTTTTCTATGTGGACTGATGCTGAAGTAAATACAAGGTAGATCTATTGTTTGACGATCTAGGCAGATACACGGATAGTTACTTTTAAGTAAAGATATAAAGGTCCTACAGAAACATGCATTTTAACTATATTCTTATCTGTTTACTTAAATTTTGTTTTATTAATTTATGACAAAGTATTGACATATAGACAAAATTAATGGTGGAGAAAACAAATGCAATAAAAGCTTCATTAGTTAATTGACTGAGCACCTCCATAACTTCTAGTGGAATATCCGTCCTTGTCAAAGGGTTCATGTAACATTTCTGACTGCAAAACACTTGTCTAAACAAAAAAGGACATCTACAAGTGAACTAAGAATAGAGCACTAGGCACCAAACGCAACCAAGCTATTGTCCAGAGAAGGGCTACAAAGCTGGTGAGGGGTCTGGAGGACAAACCTTATGAAGAACGACTGAGGGAACTGGGGTTGTTTAGCCTGGAGAAGAGGAGGCTGAGGGGAGACCTTATCACCCTCTACAACTACCTGAAAGGAGGTTGTAGAGAGATGGGGGCTGACCTCTTCTCCCTGGTGACAAGTGATAGGACGCGGGGAAACGGGTTCAAGTTACGTCAGGGGAGGTTTAGATTAGATATTAGGAAACATTTTTTCACTGAAAGGGTTATTAAACATTGGAATAGGCTGCCCAGGGAGGTGGTGGATTCACCATCCCTGGAGGTGTTTAAAAAAAGGGTAGATGGGGCCCTTAGGGACATGGTTTAGAAGTGGCTCTTGTCAGGGTAGGCTAAAGGTTGGACTCAATGATCTTAAAGGTCCCTTCCAACCTCAACAATTCTATGATTCTATGATTCTATGATTTTAACACTATTTGAGCTTGCGAGCCCAGTCATTTTAACCATTTCACATCTACCTTTATATTATATTAAAATATAATATAAGGCTGGGTAATGCTGGACACAAGTATAAATCAAGAGAGGGGTGGCTGGAGAGCAGCCCTGCAGAAAGGGATCTGGTGATGCTGGGTGGCAGCAGGCTCAACCCGAGCCAGCAGTGTGCCCTGGCAGGCAAGAGGGCAAAACGCATCCTGGGGTGCACCAAATACAGCACAACCGGCCGGTCAGAAGAGGGGATGATCCCACTGTATTTAGCATTGGTGTGGCCTCACCTTGAATACTGTGTGCAGTTCTGGGCCCCACAATTTAAATTGAACGTGAAGGTACTTGAATACATCCAGAGGAGGGCAACAAAGCTGGTGAAAGGGCTGGAAGGCACGTCCTACGAGGAGCTGCTAAGGATTTTGGGTTTGTCTAGTTTGGAGAAAAGGAGGATGAGGGACAACCTCATTGCTCTCTCCAGCTTCCTGAGGAGGGGAAGAGGAGAGGGAGGTGCTGATCCCTTCTCCTTGGTATCCAGTAATAGGACCTATGGGAATGCTTCAGAGGTGCACCAGGGGAGGTTTAGACCAGGCATTAGGAAGCATTTCTTTACCAAGAGGGTGGTCAAACACTGGAACAGGCTTCCTGGAGAGGTGGTCAATGCCCCAAGCCTGTCAGTGTTTAAGAGGTATTTGGACAATGCACTCAACACGCTCTAACTTTTGGTTGGCCCTCAAGTGTTCAGGCAGTTGGACTAGATGATCATTGTAGGTCCTTTCCAACTGATTCTGTATTAAATATCAACAAGAAGAAAGGTTGATAAATTATCTTTTGGGTTTTTTTGATATTTCAGGGAGCAGAAAGTTAACTTTTTGAGGATCTCTGCAAGTCAATAATGTCTTCTTTTTAGACAAAAACTGTTCGTATCTTAAAGACTACAGCTGGTATTTCAGAAAGTTCATTCCTTATTTAGCAGCGCTCTACATCACACCATTTCCTTCTTTTCACCCAGAAAATAGGTTTAGTTTATGGTTTCAATATGGTTCTCTGCTAACTTCTATAACACAGAGGGCAACAATATCTTTTTGGGTGGCAATGATACACAAATTGACTTATTCCTGATTACAGATGGCTCCATCAATTTATTTTGTCAATGACTGGCTTCAAAGGTTCCCCAAAATCATTGAGAACTGTGGTGGAACTATTATTGCCTTTTTAAACATATAACTGTGTATTAAGGACTTGCTCATTAATTGCAAGCTTATTGCCAAGAGGGTACGTATATAGGCCTAAAAAGCTTTGTAATGGGATATGCAGCATTTCACTGTTAAGCTATTCATCCACATCTGGTCTAGCTTAGCAGTGACCTAAAATCATTACCGTATGAGGGCTCTTTCCTAAGTTATGCAAAATGAACCTATTTAGTCCAGTTTTTAAACTGAGGAAATATCCACATCACAAAAGACCCATTAAAACATCCTGCAGAGTCTCCAAGGATTTAAAAAATGAGCTTGCTTAGCCGAAGTTAAATTTATTATTATGTCCTTAAATTGCTGCTGATTCATTTTCTGCATGCTGTAACCATACTGAATAATGCCCATTAGATATATTTTGTTGCATATTGTACTTTAAACTTCTTAGACTTATCCCCAATACAACTAGAAATAGTGCATCATACCCATTAGATGGCCACAGAGGAGTTTGCAATGTTCCTGTTATTTTGACAGGAGCTGAATAGGAATAGGGGCCTGTGGAGTCTTTAAGCAGCAGTTAACTTCTGGCCTGCTTATATCAGCTGTTACCTCATCCTCCCTCAGCTTGTTACAGCCCACAGCAAACCCATTCAGCCTGTAGCAACCCAATTTCTCCCCTCTTTTGCTTGAGGTAGCTCTTACCAAACTCTTCTCTTCCTGCTCTGCGCCCCTTCTCTAATGCTTTCTACAGACTCTTTCACCACTCGTGCTGTTCCCGGCTGTCTCTCTGTATCTCCTTGTGCAGCAAGGTGCCCTGATACCACAAGCACACCCTGGGCACATTCTTTTCTTCCTCTCAAGGCCCTTCCCTAGCTGCCCAAGCATCCTAAAGGTTTACTATTGACTCTCTCATTTAGCGCTCCCAACATATTTCTAGCAGCAAGAATCACTTCTTTAAAAAAATAAAAAATAAAAAAAATCTGATCTGTCAATAAGCAATGGAGGGAGCACCTAATAGGGCTGTTATAGGTCATGCAAGAGCTCATGTCACAAATCTTTAATATCCTCTCACATTCCTGCCACATTCCTTGTACGTTCCTTTGCAGACCTGCTCTCAGGCTCGCACAGGAAGACAGTATGTGTTTTGGGGTGGGGAGGAGATATTCTGAACTTTTGTGTGCATCTGTGCATGACTTCACGTGCTAAGTCTCTCTGACAATGTTAACAATAACCATAGAAATATAACACTAATACCAAAAGAGATCACAGTACTGTGTTTGGCTTATTTGTTTTCAGGATCTACAAAAGCAACTGGCATCTACTATACCTACTGTTGATTTCTCCAAAATTGGGTTGAATTACATCAGCAGATGGAGTTGTGGCTCTTAACCCTAATTTTCTTACTGCCCATTTACTTTGTCACTATTATCCCTGCTTTGTCATTAAATAGGACTTCATTCCCTGCGGCTATCATAAATATTTCCTGTAAATTCATGGTTTAAGTTTGCCATCATGCTTTAGTTCAAAGAAATCGCTATGTGAAACTTTGTTTCCTGTACAAGAAGAATCTTATTCAGAGATTCGATATTGGGAATTTTTCATATTACAAATAAAAGCAAAACAAAACCAACAGAACTCTAAGACAATCAAGCAGTCTAGCCCAGACCACATAAAAATCAATGAATTTTTAAATCTTAATTCCAGGCCATGGATATCTTACTTGGCCTTTTAGAAAATAAAGCTACACATCTTTAAAGCTCTTGATCTATTCCTGAAAATTTTGCCGCCTTTACCCTTTTTAAACTACATTTCAAAAGTTGCAGCCAGGATAAAGCACTTCAAATTTTGTAAGATTTTTTATCACCTCTCAGGAAGGCAAAATATTCACGTTAGTCTCTTGAAAAATGAATTTTAAACCCACCTGCATAATGTTACTGGCACTCAGATCTTAATCAATTTTCCAGCACACAAAAATACCTTAGCACTCCACAATACAGTATCAGCAACCTGAACTTCACAGACAATACCAATAACATTTTTATTATTTGGCAGGAAACTGAGGAACGAGATTATTCCCCAATCTTTACAGTCACACAGCCCTTTTTCAAACCTTTGAAGCTCAAATGAGGCACGCACACATTTCAAATGGTTTTGCTGCTTCCAAGAATTCTGCTTGGCTTCATTCAATTTACCACATGACATTTTCCTTGGGGAAATTGCAGAACCAGAGGGAAAAAAAAAAACAAACACAATACAAAACCCAAACCCACACAACATGGGAAGATACTGGGCCTGAAGCTTATTAATGACTCCAGTAAGCCTTGGATAAGACCCACAGATTTATATTTCCATTAGAAGTGAAACACAAAAAGTCAGCAGGAGCAGAGTTAGACCTGCACCAAGAACTAAACACCTCCTGAGGCAAGTTTCAGTGGCATGCTTGTGATAGGTGCAGCAGAAAAATGATTGTAAAAGGAAAAAAGTGCTAAGGTAGCTTCAAGACTAACCTTGTGCTGACATTCCTGGGCAGCTCCAAGACATAATTTGTAAGGATGCAATATCATCGCAGGTAATAAGTAGACCCAACCCCACTCAGTGCTGCAGACCCTGCTCCTCCCAGCCTCTGCATTGCTCTCCAGGGAACTCTGACAGTCTTCCTCCTTGTCATAGCAACAGGAATTCTCTCGCTGCAAAGCCTGGGAGCCATTAAAGTACCATTATGCCTTTTTAGCTCCCTCACTCGTATTTAAAAACAAAAAACTCTCTCTCAGAAGCTCACATTTTATTTGTGTGGTCTTTTAATCAAGTTTTCCCTGCTGTGTTTCAATACCTTCTAGATTTGTTTCTTGGAGTCAAAATGAATGTCCCTGGTGCGCACACTTGATGAGCTAGTCAAGTAAATACTTAGATATCAGTCTCCATTACCACCCCCATACATCTACTCCGCTAATCTCTTTAATTTTAAAGAGCAATATTTTTTCTCCCCTTAAAAAAGTATATTATTTGTATTGCACTACCACCCAAAAAGTGTAATATTGTATGATTTATAACAATGAGGAAACGTTACTGGACTTTTTCTACTCAGTACCACAGAGTTCAGAACCACTAGATTCATAAATTTTATATCAAATGGCTGGTAATCTGACCTGCATCTACATCTTTACCAGTCTTCTAAAGGGTCACTGAACAGAATTTTCTTTATTACTTAAGTAATGCCTGTTTAATCCCATTTGAATCTAACTTTGATTCTGTGATGTCTTAGAAGAAATTGTTAAAATGCTGCAAACAAACTGTAGCAAACAGTGTCTGATAGTATAACCAACTCCGAAATTCTTTGATTACAAACAATGCAACTATTCATAGAGGTTTAGTTTGCAAAAATAATCATGTTGCAATAGTATATTCCCGAGTATTTTAGTTCTCTGTGTGAAACTCTTTTAGGATTACTTAAAACAATTTTCAGAAGGAAATCTGAACCATTTCCAGTATACACATTCTACATTCCCTTTAATTATTCATTCTCTAGTCTTTGTTGAACAAAGGCAACTGCATTTCCATTTTAGCAAATAACAAACTAATTTATGAAGTTAGACTGAAAATATACGTAATTAAAACCGAAATGCTTGTTTACAATTTGTCTGATCATAGAACTACACAGATCAACAGAAAAGATCTATTTGGCCTTTTAATCATGAGTACATTTCTGTGGGAAGTTTAAGTTGTAGATATAAAGAAGTCTGCTTTCATCTTAAGAAAAAAAGCTAAATTTTGCTTATGGCACAGCTAGCAGTTATGAACCATCAATAAGATGAGGAGGGCCTAAACAGAGTCTTATGGCACAGATCATACTTTCCTCACTTTCAGTAAAACGCTTTGAAAGGCTGGAATGAAGCACTGTGCATCCTGGCCCAGGAGATAACCACCCCCAAGTATTCAATACGTCCAGCGTTTTTACTCATAAAAGGATTTAATCTACCAAAACGATTCTTTTCTCAGCTCCCTGCAGGGAGAAGTGAAACACTGGACTTCTTTCCACTAGGCTGTCAGGATATGTTATTTTGCTGATCAAGGATCTGCAAGTACCCAACACTAATCAGCCCAAGACAGGCTAATTATAATCCCTAAGGCCTCCTCCAGTGTAGGAAAATATTGCTTTAAAAAAAATAAAAAATCAAAATCTAAGCCCTGCCAAATGGCGGTTTTCCTGTCTCCAAATGCTATCAAATTTCACTTGCAGAACATATAATTTTCAGGTCGGATGTAGAGAGGGGAAAATAGCATTTCAAAGACTGAAGGTTTGTTGAGGCTCTCTACAACCTCTGCCTTCCCTGTGGTTCTCCCATACACAATAACATACAAAATAACACAAAAACCCTTACTAATACTCCATCAACAATTAACAACCAGTAAGAACAGAGAAACACACAATTTAATTTATAAGCCATTCATGAAAGTTCAAGAAAATATGCTGTTGGAATTCAAACACGTCTAACACTAATTTTAGGTGCTGACTTTAGCATACTAGCTTGTTTTATTTATATATTATATACATCCTTAGATTTTATTTTTTTTAATGATTCAAAGGATGAATATGGGAATCAAAACTACATGCCAGTATATAGGTCTAAGGAAGACTAAACTGAAGTAGATTCTAAATTATATTGGGAGTCAGAAAACAATAACGATTAATTGTAGGGGCTACTTTTACTCTTGATCACTCATAAGGTGCCTTTCTTGCCATGCTGCTCTTCCCTGAGCTATTGGCACATGAATTGGAAATACACATCCTTAGCTCACTTGACACTTACAGCTATTCTGGTTTCTATAAATAAATATTTATTAGACTGGAAAAAGCAACATCTCCAGAACCCAGGGGTCTGCCTAATTCAGAACAGATGTTAGTCCTGTGTATCTTGCATCTCATTTTAATGCATATCCATCAGTCATTAGCCAGTTTGGGTTGTTTGCGCTCTGAACAAAACCCAAGCAAAAAAAGTTTCATGAAGATCAACAATAGGTGTTCTAATGAATCAGCAATGACTGAGAAAACAGCATTTTGTAGAATAATTCTTATCAAGCTCTAATTGTTGAAAGGAGCCCTTGAAGATCATGCAAACGCATAGTGAGTCCCCCTTCTTTCCCAAAAATGAAGAATTTAGTTTACATCAGAATGGCGTGCACATACTGCCTCAAGCTCAACAGACCAGGTGTTGCTGCTTCTCTGTCTATATGGAAATCACTTAGTCTCAGCCAGTAGATATACCTGCCTGGTCTTTTCAAACTTAATTGTGGAATTAAGCTTTTATTGTCAATTTAGCAGGCTCAACAATTTGGCATACACTACTTATAAATGTAAATTTTGTGTTGCTGAAACACCTAAGTTTTCCATACATTTGGTAAGTCTTCTACTGTGCAATTCTTTATCCCAGGACAAAAATCCCAAAAGTTAGTTTCCTTTCTTTAGATTTTTACATTTTATTTTCATCATCCACGTCTGTGTTTTATTCAGCAATGTTCCCTTGCACCATTCTGTCTGGTATCTGATATTGTTTTGCCTGTATATATGTGTGTATAAAGTTAAACTGATAGTAGCATCACCTAGAACTTACATAGAGTGTTTTATACAGGGGATCAGTCTCATTATGTCCATTCCACAGGTGATGAACAGGAGTCAACCTGCAAGGGGCACATTTAATATCAGAGCCAGAAGCAGTTTCCATGCTTCCTTGGTTCAGGCATCACATGCCACTGCTCAAGGCTACCTTTCTTGTAGCTTATCACGTCTTTGACCAGCTTTTATTCTAGATCAATTTATATTAAAATTTAAACCCAGGAAGTGCTCATAGTAGTTTCACTACATTTTCATGACAAGCACTGGAGGGAGAACACTTAAGATCTCTACCTCAAACAAATATTAATCCAGTACTAGTGTCCTACATAAATGACCATTCAGGCCCTCAACATGCTGACAAACATTTCTCCTTATTGCCCAATGAGAAGAGGGAATAACAGAGATTTGAGGAGGATTTGTCCCTCTTGACAAAAGTGACTTTACAACAAAGAAAAGGGATCACAGGTGGGACCAGCAAATGAAACTGAAGTTCCAATACAATTCAAAATGACATAATGAAGTTGAACAAAAGAAATAATTAAGACGTTTTCTGCATAATTCACAGAAATACAAAATCAAGTGTCTCCATTTATTTAAAGGTTTACTTAAAAAGCTATTGCACTGCAAACAGGTGCCAGCCACTTGGATGGTTAAAACTGTTTTCTGCTGAAAGAACAATCTCCATTGTTACTGGTACACTGTCTGTTCCTACATCATACACAGAGCATATTTGGACCACACCTTCTCCAGATACAAGAAAACCAAAAATCCCCTAATTATTTTCCAAGGTAACTGTGCATAATGTCATCAAAAACTAAATGGGGGAGTTATTGTTAATGACCTACTAAAATACTAGGATGAAGTTTGGAAAAGAAACAAGACTAGACGACAGATTAAGGATCTGTCATATATACCCTGCATATTTTAATAGCTGACCCTTAAAATGGCAACTCACATATCTGCTGTGTCACTGCCTTAGCAACACAGACTAGACATGCTGAAATCTGACAGATAGCAGCCTTTTCCAGCTGAAGATATGGCTTCTGGGTGGGGTTTTTTGTGACAATCAAAATCGGATTTATTATTCTAACAAAATATGGTATGTTTTAGGAGACTAGCAGTGCAGCTTGAAGTACAGAAAGGATACACGCTTGCTAGCACAGAAGTGTCTTGGCCAGGGAATTAGCCTCCTCAGCTGGAAAAGCTGCTTCTAAACATGATCTAACACACTTGAAAATTGTAAGCAGCCTGGAGCAGCAACATGCAACAGCTTTGAAAGATGTCCTTATTTGAAAACATTCTCAATAGACCCTAGTTATTCTGTCAATAGCACTCAGCTCTGAAGTGCAGTTTTTCATGACAAGTGTTGAAAAAAATCTTTCATTAGTTTTGTCATTGTTAACTAGTATTTTATTTGAGTTTCTTTAAGGCTTGTCTTGCAATATCAGCATAAAACCAATCTTACACAGCCCTCAGACTTGACAGTATCTGGTTCCCTTTTTTTTTTGGTATGAGTTCTATCAGCCTTTATCAAATAAATACCTGTCAAAAATCTTATGTTTATTGAAAGGGCAAAAATGCAATACAAGTCACCTGTTCAACATTATTGGTGGGCTCAGTTGCAAGCATCTAAGGTTGTACTTTGTAGCGTAAACCAGGCATTTATCCTTACTTTCCAATTTCCTACCTAATGGGCCTAATATTTCAGTAGGCAGGTATGTTGTTTTCTTAATTTCTTTTAATCTTAATATTTTGCAGAAATATTTTTATATCGATGACCTTGCCAGTGAATATTCTGCCCCAGCAATCTGTCAAAGAACAAGCACTTATCTAGCCAATAGAGGAAACACTGTTTTAAAACTTTTGAAGCAAACGTAGGTTTTTTTACAGAACTAAGAAGCACACAGAACTTTTTCTTTTCTGTTGCCAACTGAGCATATAAATGTCCAGCTTCCAGCAACTAAGGCATAGATTTTTATTATTTGTTTCACGTTAAACAGTACAGTCGAGGTTTGTCTAAAATAGGTTGCCTAGTAGATCCTCCTCTTCTGAAAGACTATAACATTCCCAAGCTCATTGTGTTAAGTTGCATCCTAATTTAGGGGAGATAACAATAATTTTTTGCCTTAAGTCCCTTGAAATTTCATGGATCTCCACTATGAGCTCAGTTTTATCCCATACAACCAACTACAACAAAAAGAACCAACCTCAGAAAACAAACACAGAAGCACAAACAGGAAAGTACACAGAGAGACAGATAAAAGATTATATTCTTTTTAAGGTACTATATGAGCAATAAGAAGAATAGCTTCTTCTTTCAGGTATGCCAAATGTTTTCCAAGAAACTTGGGCATGTTGCTTATCTCTCATGAGAGATATTTAGGAAAAGTGACGAAAAAATTTCTCACCTAAATTCAAACTGAAAATTAATACAATCTAGTCAGGAAAGACTTCACCATTTCTCAGGTATTCGTACAGCCCCTACCGCTGTAAGGGTCCTATCCAAACTCCGGTAGAGATATCTGAATTGTTTTGTTATTTTAAAACATAATAATAAACGTGAAGTCCCGCAAGTTTTCTGTTTATAACTTTTCATAAACAACTTTTTAGAGACTGTCCAGAGGAAATGCAACTTTTTTTCCAAGTGATTTAAATAAGAAAAGAATGCCAACTTGGTAGAAGAGAGCAATTTCAGGCATAACATTCAGGAACAGAAAGCTGGAAGGTGCAAGTAAGACACAGAGGACATCAACACATAATAGAATTGAGCAGGAGGTGAAAACAAGAAATGCAAGTCTAACGTAGTATGCAAGGAAGAGTTATGGAGGTTAGGTGGGATGCATTTTAAGACTGAAGTAGAGACTCAACCAAAAGCTTTTAATCCAGAGAGAACATGCTGCAAAAATGACACAGGAAAAAAAAAAAAGCAAACAAAAAAAAACCCCAACCACACACCAAAAAACAAACAACCAAAACCAAATAACACCACAAAAACCCAAAACCAACCAAACAAAAACCCACACCCCAAAACCAAAAGGCTTGTTTTATATTCAGGTACATGCCTCTTATTTTATCCACACATCAAGCTGGTAAAAAAATTAATATCGTTCTTTGACAGCTCACGAAGAAACTTCATGTCTGCATCCTAATCCTGAAATTATGACATCAAGCTTACATGAGAATCAGTACAGGGCAACTCTTGAAAGAAAAAAAAAAAGCAGACGTAATAAACAGACTGAAAACAGAACTAATTACTGCAGTTGGGTGCTAACTCATCTGAAAACTAGGACTTCTTTTAGTACAACCTAATGCTAACAAAAGCCGACTTTTTAAGTGGGTCAGCTCCCACAAGACAGTGTACCATGGAGGCTAGGAAATCTATTTCATAGAGCTATTTCCTCACAGAAATCACTATCACTTGGAAGATCTCCTTGCCAAAGAGAGAGCACATTTCAGCTATATGCTTAGTATACTTGCTGTCTATGAGAAAGTCATTTGACCTGATGCACCAGCAGTACTTGGAGTCAGGCCTTTCTGTGCCTGCGCTCAGGCTCACAGAAGCCTGACGGCCACACAGAGGGTCCTGTGGTTCCCCTTGCACAGCGCCTTTTTACTGCCTTACGCTGCAAAACAATTGGTCATCTGGAGAGGTGACTACCTGCCCTGGGTGCTCTTAACAGTTACAGAAGCCACTTAGCTGGCAAAAGTAAGAAAGCGTCATTACAGTTCACAGTGCTCATCCTCCACCCTTAACTTTGAGGCCAATACTCTCCACAAGACACAATGTTTATCCCCCAGGCTGGAGAACACTTCACTTATATTTACATGCTATCTCCACTTCCAGGTGCCTTAGAAGGCATTCATTCATCAGTTGAGAGAAAGTCCCTCCTTGCCTGGCACCAGGATTAAATACTGGACAACACGCAGGAGGCGACAGCGTTTTGGCCAAGGCTGCCAGGGCAAGCTTGCATCTGACACGTGAATTGAGAGTTCACACAGAGCAGAGAGCATTCCTGGCTTTAAACATCTTGTCTGAAAGCGCCAGACATTGTAAACTGCACAGAGCTGAATTTTTTGACCTTGGAGGGATGAAAAGCTGAGTCAGCCTCGCTGGGATTCAAAGTACCCAAGAGTCTAGATATTTGAAACCTGTAGTTCAACCACAAAACAGGAAGTGAAGAGCTATCTGGAGTGTATTTTTCTTTATTCTCCAACCCTACCCTTCATGAAGCAAAGCTTTTGCGAGGGCATTTTAAAAATAAGAAACCTTTTCCTTTAGGAAAGTGCATTTTATTTTGATACTTTTTAAAGAGTGATTTTGTGATGACCCTTCTGACATCATATGTACATAGCATGACTGTTCACGTAGTGAAAACTACTATGACCATACCAAACCAGTTAAGGGATTTTTAGGTTTGCACGTATTTTTAGGCTTGATCTGATGGACGTGAAGTGGGATTAGGTGCTTTTATTTTTAAATCAATAGAAAAATATTAGATACAAAACTGAATACAAGAAAAAAAAATACTGCATGGGCCTTTGTACAAGAGAATTGATTAAACAGCATACATGCCTGCTCAGCACACACGGGACAGGAAGCCTTTTAAGCACTGACAAAATAGAAAATGTCTATAGCAAAAACTTGTTCAGGTTAGGAACGTAGCTGAGGTCTCTCTTCCTCTATGCCAAAGCCTGCAGAAGCTGAGGATGGCAGCCACCTTTTCAGGAGAGTTCTAGATCATGACAGTGATGTCAGATATGGTTGCCTATGCATTGACACTTCCATCCACTGTATGTCCTGCTCCCTCACTGCACAGAGCAGCAATCTAGACTCCTCCATGCTCTCCATACAGCTCAGCTTTTCCTTTTGGTCCTTCCCTTCCTGTGGCAGGAAAGACCTGGCCCAGCCCAGGTGACTCGTGATAGGGGTAACATGTACAACTTTTCTTATTTTCTGCAGCTAGAATCTGCTTTAATGAGTGACTATTTTCATCAAAAGGGCAAAGCAAAGGGCACCTTTTCCCCCCCCAGTCCACAGAAATGTTAGTATTCAGACATAAATTAGTTGCAAGATGATTCCTTGAAGTCATCTTTGCATTCATGTATCGTTAATTTTATCCCAGTAATACCAGTATAATGTCTCATTACAGAATGTACAGACGCTTCATTATATAACATAGGCCATATTTACAACACAAAATATAAATATACTATTTCAACAGACAAACACAGTATCTTTTATTACGCACACATCTTTCTTCTTTTAAATACAACTCTGGAACTTCAGACATTCTGGCTGACTGAACCTCTCCCTGGAGCTATTAACACTCAGCATAGACCCGGGGAGAAAAAAAAAGTCAAGCCCAGAATTTTGTCAGTATTTCTTTCATGACACAGCAGTGATTTTTACAGAAGGGTGCAAGTAAATTAAGACATGGCCTAGGATTTTTTAAAATTATTTTTAATTCCTCAATTATTTTGAAGGTAATATTTCCAAAATAGCATTTTGGAAATGCCACCAGTTCTAATCAATGCACTTCTGATAAAGAGGAGTCCTTTGACTTGATTTTCCAGGGATGAGCTCCTGGACACAGACCCATTCCAGACCTGCCGGGGGGGGAAGGGACAGGATACCCACCCATCAGTGTTCTATTGCAACATGACCTACAGAAGATAAAGTCTAGAGCACAGGGTTCCCTCAGTTCCTCTTTAGAGAAGAAAGAAGGCTTCCTTCCATTGAGGACACACTCTGATCCCCTCTAAGTAGGCTTGGCATCCACAAAGTGTTAAAATTTTACCAACTTCCATTGCTGGACTCAGGTTTTGTCATCAGGTCCCACAGCTGTTCTGGGAGGAACCAAGCTATTGTTTCTCTCTTTGTTCAGTGCTAAGCTATGTAGGAACTATTTAAATGATGATATAATAAAATTCTTTAAAGCAAAATAAAGATTAAACAGTAACACCCTTTCAGTTCACTAGTATACACCCATTTCCAACTACACATCAGTATGAAACTGCATATACAGAAGTACTCTATCCTCCAGATTAAGAGGCAAATTTGGGGAAGAATACATGTATTTACAAAATGTATTGCCTTCAGTAATGATGAGTAAATCCAGCTGTGGAAGAAAACTGAAAGCAACACTGTTTTCCTACTGTTGAATGCTGTCTCACTCATAATTGTACAATTGTGAATCTGCCTCAACAGCAAGTGAAATTGTATTACATCTGTAAAGTTTCTACATTCGGTCATGCTCTGACTTGGGCACTCAGGCTTGGTCTTCATAGTAAAACCTTCTTCATCACTCCATACTCTTCCATATCCTCATATACAGATCTCAGTGAAATACTTGGGCCCACATGAAAATGAACAGGAAGTATTCTACAATCAAGGCATTCAGCTGGAGTCAGAGTTAGCTGAGAGGTTCACCAAGAAACAAGTAGTGTCATCACAGCTCCATTATTAGCGGGTGTTTCCCAGGGCAAACAATGCTGTGAGAAGTGTGTGGAATAGACAGTAACAAGAACTTTTAAAAAATAATGGTTAAAAAAGTCCCATCATTTGCATTCTCATCTTTAGAAAAAATTAAAAAAAAAATCTGCACTAGGGGCTTCATAGCAGGTCATCTCTCCATTACTAATTTCAAAAGTTGTTCTTTTTCCCCCAATATGTTTCCCCTGATTTTTAAGCCTAGTCTGAGAAATTCTAGTGATAATCAAGTCACGTGCAAAATCTATCAAAATACATTATTATTAATAAAGGCATAATATTTCAAACCAAGGATGTCTTACATTCACTCCTTATTAACTGTTCCTTGATGATCCCTAAAGTTGCAAGTTAAATGCATTGCTCACCAGCTCTCTTCACATCTCTAATTCTGACACGAGAGACATCAGCTGTCCCGCCCTCCCCCTATTCCTCTTGCTAACTCATACCTTCCGAGTTTGCTTGATGAGAGCACAGCAAGCATAAGACTGCTACTTTCATACTGTAAAATGCCTCACAAATAAATAAAGCATCATTTTAATGTTGATTTACAGTCATCTGCTTTGTGTTTTACAGTAGGAAAAAAAAAAAGAAGCACAAAACCAACAAATGTATGCAGACCATGATAAAAAAAGCATATATGATGCAGTACAGACTAATTGAGATATAGGAGCTCCATTCCAGTTTATGCCAGACAAGACCATCACACCCATCCCTATGAAGACCAGTCAGATCTCATTATATTTACTGCTCCATACTTTATTGAGTATAAGGGACTAAAACCCACAATAAATATAGACATAACTACAATATTAGTGGTTACTATTTTTTCTTGCTGCACTTTTGAAATATAAACTACACAGGGAGAACAGAGCCAGAGACCACTCCCTAATTCCTAGTGGACATATTGATCAATTAAAATGACATGTGTCTGGTCTTTTCTTTCCTTCTAATAGCAAGCAGCTGAAAGACTGAATCTTTTAAATATGCAAAACCAGACAATTAATGTTGTTGTGTACCATCCAGCAAGATTAACTTGAAGTTAAACAAAATTAGCCTGGCCTCCAGAAGCAGGACTTTAATACAAAATAAACAAATATTTGACACTGTAAAGAATTGCTAAATATAGACATGATTTTAACCAGATTGCTAAATATAAAAAGATGCTTTTTCATCCCATGATAGAGGTGGAAACCTTTATAATCATCCCTATTATTATTTTACTCATAGGAAAACACCTCAGAATGCCTGAATCTTTGGCTACACCTTTTACTGCAGTTGCAGCAGGAGAAAAAAAATAGAAAAGAAAAAAAAAAAGCAAGCTTGTTTTCCTTCCAGTAAAAGATAGATCTAAAATTCACTAAATTCATATTACCATTAAAAAAATTGATTGAAAGAAAGTCAAACAGTAGAAAAGCTAAAAGCTACCGTACTTCCAAAATATCTGGTTATTGTTTGAGAATTATATCAATGTATTGTTTTTTTAAGAATACCAACAGAAATAGGACAGTACTGAACCATGTTTAAAATCAATACTGTTCCAGTTGCTTGTTCAGCACCGGTTCACAAAGTATTTTCTGTACTATCATGTTATGGAAGGCCAATTAAATTAAATAGGTGATATTCACGCTACTGAAATAAAATAGGTTAAAAGAAGAGCTACACATAATGGGAATGCTTAAATAAAGGGACGGGGAAAGGAACAAGCAATGTTTATGGCATTAAAACTGAAAACAGCTATTCTTTCCATTTAAGCAGATCAGACTGTAGCAACTTTAATTGGATTGTGAAATTTAAATATATTCTCTTCAAATCTTCAGGGTATTATCACAAATGCAAAGACACGTCTAAACATTCAGACTGAATGCATTTTCTGTAGGCCTTTGTCTTAGCCTTCTGCCTGAAAAATAATATTTAGGCATGCAGCATCTTTCCTCAAAATGATTTTCACAAGGCAAAACCCACACATTCTTATATTAGGAAAACCTCATAAACCAGGAAAAAATAATGGTGCAATTAAGAACAGCACAACGTTTTGCACTTACCATGTCCTGTTCAAATCATCCTCTTTTGATGTTTACGGCACATCTGTAAGATGCAATACTAGGAGGTGCCTTGTGTGACCTGCTGCATGATGCTGTGACATCAGTTCAGATGATGCAGCTCATTATGGGAAAGACTGCTGTTGCCATGGCAACCGAGATGTGATACGAATCCTTACTGCATTTCCAGGGGAGCCCAAGACAATACGGAAGCCCTTTAAAGAAACAGACAAAATGCAAACAGGCTTTTAAAGTACTGTGCCATAGATTTTTGAGCCCATGTTCAAGTACGTGCCTTTTATTAAGAAACATTTTGGACAAATTATTCCAGTATGGTGATACGGAATTGAGATGTATGAGCTATAAATGTTTTTTATATTCAAAACTTAATATTGTGTGTGTCAATTTATGAACAAATTTTATAAGTCAAATTTGTTTATAATGTAAGGGAACCTTACTTAAATTAAACAGTCAGTAGTATGATTTTAACAATAGGGCTGTAAAGACAATAGTTATTGAACAGTATTTTAACAAATATCTATTTTCACCCTGCCCCACCCTGCTCCTACATCCAATCTGTCATTTACAAGAAAAATCTTGTTGCTAGGGAAAAACACTTGATACTTCAAAATGAGCAGATTTCACACTGTTGAATGAATGACGAGTTAAAAAAAAACGGGGGGGGGGGCGGGGGAGGGGCTTTACATTCACAAGAGGGTAAAGAACTTTCTAGCCAACCAAGTAAAAATCTCCTTATCATTTTTCAACTGTAGAGCAACCTGCACTACCCTCTGCATGCTGAGTAGCCTGGCTTTCATCTGCCCATCAGGCAGACAGATGAGCAAGGACTTTGAAAGCTGTGGGCAAGTTGTGTGCCTAGTGGGCCACATTGCTGCTAGCCTCCACCTCCCAGGTAGAGTGGGCCAGCAAAGTGGGGAGTCCCTCCACGCAACCTACTTGAAGTGCTGGGATTGGAGGCTGAGCCTGTAGATGTTACCGTTCGCACCGGGAACCTGCTCGCATTCTCTATTCACAGTAGTGATGGGGGAAGCAAAGGCTATGCGAAGAAGCACTAAAAGGAGCTGTCTGGAAATTAAAATTCACAACCAAAGAAGAACCAGCACATTTTTGGCCACTCGCCAGTTCTATTTGGATGAGAAAAGTTTCTGGCAAAAACTGTTCTCCCTAGCCATGAAAATCCCTTTCTACATGGTAGAAAAAAAACCCCAAAGTACAAAGAGGCTGAACCCTGTACACTTGATCTGCTGAAGCCCAGAGCAAAACAAAAGGCCACCTTGAACCGAGAAGCCTCAACGTCCTGAAGATATCCAATAAATATGGGTGCCACTGTCTGAAGCCCTTCATTCCATTAAACTTCAGCCTGTAAGTAAAAATTTTGATCTTTGATTTCAGAGGAGACCATAGGAAATAATTTTACCCTCTTCCCCATCACCCACCTTCAAAAGAAAAAAGGAAAAGAAAAAAAAAAAGAAAAGATATTCATACCTTTCGATTAATGGATTAAATACAAAGGCTCTCCATGAATCCAGGAAATGGCATAGCCTTTCTAATTAGTGCTATCTTGGTCCTGTATGTTCTCATTTTTGACAGTTTCTCTCTTCCAACATTAAATCTACGTCATTCCAAACAACAAAATAAAGCTCTCAAAATGACTCAGTATCAAATCCAATCTAGTGACCCATAATAAAGTTTTACTCACAAAAGAGCTATAGCTCTACATCTTTGAACATTTAAAACTTCCTTAGATCTCTGAGGATATAATTCACAATTTAGCAGAAAACAACGTGATTTAGGTTGGACTGACATGAAAGTTAAGGAACGTCATTGCAATTTAGCAAAGTTTGCAGTATGCTGAGAGCCATACTGGTCAAATGACACAAGTTTCTGAAAGTTTTCATTAAAGGAACTATTTCTCTTTTGCTAGTTACTATTTGATATAATATTTACTACCGTTACTGCTATGGGAATGGAGTTGAACGGAGCCAGTGAGATTTTGTTTTTCTTAGGAAAACGATGAGATTTGGGATCATCGTTATGGCAAGCCAGGAATCATAATCTAGTTGATACGAGGGTTCCACCTCATGCCCATCAGCTTGTTCCTGAACACTGGGGAAATGCAACTGGTGGGGCAGGCACATGGGGGAAGCACACTCTGGGCTAGCCGCACCACAGTGTGATAGCCATCCCCACCAGGCATCCTGCTCCAGGCACATGCTCCTGACCTTCCAGGACACATCTGGCTGCATGTGAACCCCATGTAAGCACCTCTTGCAGGGAGGAAGTAGAAGCGTGGCTAACATGGACACAGAGGAGTCTGGGGAGGGGAGGGAGGTCAGGCAGGAGCAGGGAAAATATCAGGCTATTTTTACAAAGACTTCTGCCTATTTACTGTTAACTACAGACTGTATGACTCTGTCTATTCACATATGCAAATGATAATAAGTAAATGGGGACAAAATTATAGTGATTTTCCTGACTTTTGAGTGTTTGGTAGTTTTTAGATATCGGTCTGTTGTTTAATTTTTCCCCCAAAACGTTTATCATGAGCCAGGGCACATGTCAGATTGCATGCAAGACAGCTACACCAGGAACATCCCAGGCAGAACATAAACTAAGGATTTGTTGCATAGGTGTTATGAATGGTACTATAGTGACTTTATGTGGAGGACCGCAACCACTAGATGCTAATTTCTACCTTATGAATACAAAAGGTAGTACTCACAAGCTTTGCAACCTCCTAATTGAAATCGCAGATTTAGAGGAAGAGAGCCAGACCTAGCTGCTCCAGATGTGGTTTGGGTTTGGGTTTTTTTAGGAAAAAAAAACAATATAAAAAACTGAAACCTTTTTTTTAAGATAGCTGCAGTTATTCACCCAACCCAGGACTGACATGTCTTTTAAATCTAAACTTTAAAATTGCTTTCCATTCACATTGCTTCCAGTTCACTGGAACATGAGGTGGAGAGAGCGAGCCCAACCCATCCTATCACCACATGAACACCTTGATCATTTTGGAGTATCACCAGTAGGTTTCCAAGCCAGAAGTATAAGGTTTTAACTATACCTTTTTCTATTAAAATAGAAATACTTTATCCTACTTTCAATCATAGCAATGCAGGTTAATGCTGGGCGTAAATTTCTTATTCTAAATTCTTATTTTAATTACCACAAGCTGTAGTGTCTTTCCCCTTCCCCACATTGTGATCCGCTCAATTGTTTTGAAGGGAAAAAGTTTTATTGATGTTCATCTGAAAGGAAGAAGTGCTTCATCTACCTACTGCCATTATTTTCCCTTACGATCAGTTTATGTGGATAACTAACGTTTGCACAATCCACAGAGGTTTTCAATAAGCAAACTTTTGCCATATAAGTAAGCACTGCCTTAATTTTAAAGAGTACTATTTCCCCTCAGTAAGACCAGTAATAAGCCAGGGACTAACCTTGACATGATTTACTTTCCATTTAACTATGCTCAAGAAAATGAGTTAGGAGCCAACTCACAAACACAGCTAAACAAAGTAAAATACCATTGCAGACCTTTTCTCCGCAAAATCCAGATGTTTCCTTTTGTGTTGTTTCCCCCTCCAAATGAAGGAAAGCAGTTGCTTACCGGTTGCCAGCTACCCTACCCAAATAGCCAAGAGAGAAAGGGGGAAATACACTGAAGGACCAAAGGAAATGAGAATTGCATATTCTGCATTACCTGTCAGATAAGCAGAAGCAGGCTTTAAATTAAAAATAAAATGCATAAAAGGCAAAATCATAATTACGGAATACTTATGCACAACAGATCAGCAATGTTTAATGACAGTCAACAAAGGAAGCCGTGATTCTCATTCAAGATTTTCCAATCCAGTTCAAGAATCTATCTCCCAGATTTTGCACAGAGTGCCTTAACAGCTATATATATCAGGGTTTCCATTCCACCACTGACTCTGTCAGAGGGAAAGGCTAGGTCATACACATTGATAATAACTCTATCCCTTTCCTCTAAAAGGAAAAGGATATAAATCAAGGCCGTATTGAATCTATTGTATCAAATACATAAACCAAACATTGCATTGCAAAGGTCAGAGATATACATAGTCTACCTTGGCTAAACTCATTAAACTTCTACATCAACCTACACTGTAGGTAGAGGATATTTTCTGATGTGTCATCAAGGTCAACTGAGCCTCCGTTCTTACATTAAAGGAGACTAGGTGTGGGAACTGTTGTTCTGGTGCAAAGTTGCACCTTATATGAAGTAGAAAAAGCAGCAGCACTGCCACAACTACACAACTCAAACATGCTAGCCAGAACCATACACCAGTTTCTCTTGAGTTTGGAGCCCCTCATTCATACTAAATCATTACAAAGAGTAGTCCCTATTTACATGATGAACAAATTCACAGTTCTTACTACAGCCTGGAGGGGAACTGAGTCACTGGTTTCCTACCTGCACATGGGTCTCAAGAGAGGCCATGAGATTAAAAGACTGAAAACTCAGTTTCCCTAAGTGAGACTGCCTTGCTTCATATTTTGGAAGGTTAATAAGTTTGTAACTGATACCGCATTTGTTTCTTCTTTGCCTGCAACATGAATGCATCTAGTGCAAACATCCAATATTCAGTCTATTCATAAATAGCTTCACAGATTATAAAAAAAAAAGTCAAGAACATATAATAAACAAAGACAGCAGTAACTCTACAACCTGAAAAATTTCAGTCACCCCTTTTCTACATCCATATAGTAGAATAAATCTTTCCATTACAACACAAACCTTATTTAGTCACAAACCAATGTAGTGCGTTAGAAAGCAAGGGACCATCCTCATTCCCAACACACCAAAAGATTACAGCAGGGAAATGAGTAATGGGACACTTCTGCCAGCCACTAATGAGCTGATGGTCCTCAGATGGAGAAACACATAAACTCCAGGTGGTTTGGTTGAGCTCTGGACCAAATAACTACATTGTTAGAACACTCCAGGGCATATAATATTATGATATTAGTGTATTTGTTTTCTCATGCCTTCAACCACCCAAGTAGTATATTATTAGCACAATAAGAAAATGTCCTAGAAGGTCTTCAGCTTATTAAAATAACATTTATATGAAAAAATAAGTAAAATTAGCTTGAGATTTTTCTCCTTATGTTATTAAATACAACTTATCTCCAATATAAAGACTGGTCACTTCTAGTAATAAAACTAAAACTTTCCCAAATCAAGTTGTAAATCCTGCCTCTGAACTTTTCTGCCTACTCCATTGCCATAATAGTTAGCACCAGAGATCAGTCTTGGTTTTGCCTCTGTTACAGCCGTATCTGTTGACTAATATACCCTGTTGTGTGCACCTTTTCATATTTTCTGCACTTGTTTCTCATGCTTCCTCTCCACTTATTCAAGTCTGAGTCAAGGTTGAGACTTGATCATTTCATGTCTTGAAAACCACAAAATCCTCCTCTCCAACAACCAAAGATCAATTTTGCCCCTTTCCATTCAAGGTATTACCAGGAAGTTCCTCCTCCTGACTCATCTTACAGTGAGCTTTAAATCCCTGAGCATTCAATCCTATATAATTAATTCTTTTCTATTTTCACTTCAAACATTCTGGAAAATGCTGCAGAGTTTCAACTTCTTTCTCCTACAGGATTGACTACATATTGCTCTGCGAGTAACTTCCCAGCCTATTCCTCCTACAATCACTTTCTTTCCCGCTCCCTCCTGCCAACAAGAAAAATCCCAAGTAAAAAAAAAAAAAAAAATTAAAATTCTACTAACAATTTTTTTAACAGTTCTAACCCTATTTGTAAACAAATAGGAAAAAAGCAAGCTGACTACCATCACTGATTGACTTCTAAATTATACTTAAATTATACTTGGCCAACATGTCCTAAAACATCCTATTTTCCTTCCTCTACCTCAGCCCCCTCCAGTCAGTCTGGGATGCTCCTCCCCACTTGTTTCACACATTCACTATGTATTGCATTTTAGGAACAACAGGCTAATGGCATAAACATAGTACACACAAGAGACTGAAAAATCCATGGGAAAAGCTGAATAATTGTTTTGGCTT
This sequence comes from Larus michahellis, assembly GCF_964199755.1. Classification (NCBI taxonomy): domain Eukaryota; kingdom Metazoa; phylum Chordata; class Aves; order Charadriiformes; family Laridae; genus Larus; species Larus michahellis. The sequence continues at coordinate 61,603,403 of NC_133899.1, read as the reverse complement.
CATGCTGCTGGATTTACAGCTATTTGCTCTGAAACTGGCTAGTTTAAAGTTAGTTCAGGCATTCCACTATTAGGTTAAACCTTTAGTTTAGTTTAAAGCTAAGTCACTTATTGTACATATATCCACAGAGGCTAAAACACAGCATGGTTCCCTGTACTAGTTAAAGCAAGGATCCGTTTTTAGAAACTGAGGGCAACATTCATTTAACAAAAAAAAAATAAATAATTTTTTAAAAATTGTGCTTGATAGGACCAATGCTTTTAAGTGCATCTATTTACAACAAGGCTGCTCTAATCTTTCATATGCTCTTTTTAAAAACATAGTTCAGTATTCAATGATTCCAAGTTCATATTTAAACACAGTAGGATAGCAAAAAAGTCTGGTTACTAGTGTAATGGAAAACAGAGTTACAAGTGAAAAAAGAAAAAAGAAAAAACACAGCAGGACGGACACAGCAAGAAGTATCAGATAACTTCCCGTGATCATAGGTTGTTGCAAGGTACTAGAACCCACCGTATAGCAGAAGTAATTAGCACTGACAGAAAACAACTCATTATAATTTTAAGAAGTTAATGTTATATACCAGTTTGATAGCCCTGCAGAAAGACAACTTTAGAAAGCAAAATGCAGAATAGGTCCATCAGCACATTACAAGCCTTACTTGGTGTATTACCACCTTATATTAACTACTTTGTGTAGGAGGCACTTTTATAAGCAGAAATAATTTCACACTCCACTCATTAACCCACCTGCTGAAATGACCCAGATGCTGGGAGACAGTAAATCTTTTTATTTTTATGCAAGGAGACAAACCATTATCTTAAAAAAAAAAAAATAGCAAAATTTTTTAAAAAGCTGTGGCTGCTTATTTTTTTCCCACCTTGGCTGTTGTTATCAAACAACATCCAGTGTCATTCACTGACACGGTAACAGGCTGCAAGCAAGGTGCCTCTGCCTGGAGCAGAGCTGTACGTACCATCCCCAGGACACGCAGCTACAGCTCTTTGGGAGCCGTCTGTGCACGGCCTCACTAGCAGTGTACCTACACGCTGTAGAAGAGACCTCACCAAATTTCACAAGTTTACTCACTCTGTGCTACAAACAATAACTGCTTACATTTACTATCCAAGGACAAATGCACTTAGTTACGCTATCATTACGGCTAGAATATCGTTACCAACTTACTTACTCAGAACCCATACCATGCATATCTTTAAATGCTTTATTTCATATACCGAAAATATAATCATTATTTACTATTTCTATAAAACTTAAATTAGATTTTATATTACAAACCTCCTTCCATCAGAATGGGCATTAACGATCTTTTGGGCCTTGGACAAATACCCTTTGCCCATCAGAGCTGAGGTACAATTTGTATCACTAACTTCCTCTCTACATCCAAGAGGTGTTTTTGGCTATGGTTACATGCTACACAAATGTTTTGGGCTTCAGAGACAATAAAAACAGTTGAGCAAGTGTAATGTTAACACCCAGACTTCAGCACGACATAGGTTTAATGACCCAGCAAATCCGGGCCTACTACATATAGCACTGCTCTGAAAACGAGCTCTCTCCCCAAGCCTGCCCTTCCTTTGCCTGCCTACGCGAACTCACTGTCTAGACCCAAAAATAAGAACAGAAGCAGCTTTTGCCCCTAGCAGAAAAAGCAGAATTATCGACAGCCATCCCCCTCCCCTCAGTGCACCAAGGACAAAGGTCCCTCACTGACCTGCCACCACCAACACACCCTGTGCCGGCCGCTCGACGCTGAAATGGCTGAAACCTGGGCTCGTCAGTGCATATTGATCCCACCTGCGAGGCCCTCCCTGCACCCTCCTTCCCCTCAGCTTCCACCCCTTGCCTGGGGGCTCCTGGCCCAGCAGCTGCTGAATCTCGTTGTCAAGACAGTACCAGGGGAAAAGCCTTTTCCAGCTCCAGCAACTTCATCAAGGCCCCAAAGTCTAATTTGACCCTGGAGTACATGTTGAGTGGATTTCCTGCTAGAGAGCGGCCTCAGCAACCTATAGGGAATGCTCTGGCTGGGCTTTCCCCATGTTTTACCAGAATTTTCTTCAAAGTGGTGAAGCCGTTGAAAGTTTGAGAAGAAAAGGCCAAAGCCGTGCCAGGGCACAGGTACTTGAATGGCTCTCTGATTTTTAAACGTGCTCACAGGACGATGTGAAGCAACTTATGTCAAACCTCAGCCGCGAAGCAGATTTATCACCTGCCCTTTGGCCAATGAATATGTATCCAAAAAAATTGGAGGGAGCTGCTGTGGGAAGAGTGGGCAAAAGAGTTAATTTCCATCCTCCTAGGCCCAGGGAGGTAAAATGGAGCCCTGAGCTGACAGAGTTGAATTCTGAAAATGTGGGCACAGGGCGCCTGCTGCCACCCAGGGAAGGGCCCTCTCCCTAGGGCCGGGCGTGCTGGGGTTGTTCGGCAGCAACACTCGATCCTGCCATGGCACTGTGGTCCCCCAAGACACCCAGGGCCAAAAAAACCACCAAGAGGCAGCATTGTCCCCATGACATCTTGAAGGAAACGGTCCCCCAGGCCCCAGAGTGGCCGAGGCCACAGCAAGCCACCAGGCGCCTTTCAAAACACAAACTAGTTCCAGATAGGCTGATCCTCCTGTGCGTGCTTAAATTAGCTCTCTGGGTCAAAGCAGGAGCACGTTTTTCAAGCAACTCTTCCAATCTTTTGCATTTGTTGTACTTGCATTCAAATCACTGAGCAGTCTCCGAGGACATGAACTGCATTCCTTTCTCACAAAGCTAAACCAGGGCTGTGGAGTCCCTGCAAGGCACCTTCACTGTTCACAGCTCCAGCAACAGCTGCCTGTGAACCAGCATTATTAGCTCTGTACTGCATTAAAGAGACTGCATAGCCTCAAAATCTGCCTTCTCCCTGAAGACAGTACAGCTGCACTCACACGGCACAGCATCTGATCTAATACATCCTAGTAGACCTGAGCTGGCTCTGCATCATTGCCTCTTCCCTCCCAGTCTTACAACAAAATCACGTCTTCTCCCCACCCTCTTCCTCCTACCCCAGGCTCTCCTTATGCCACAGCGCACCTCACCACCCCTCTCCTTTGCCTGCATCCTCCCCTAACAAATTACCTGTATCACTCAACCTCCACATGCTCTCCGTCTTTGGAATCTCTCAAAACCACAATTCACATGTGTTGGCAGAACTTTTCAGGTGTTACTGGCCACAGACTCTGAAGACAGCATTCTCACTTGGTGTGACTGAGCCTCTGCAGTCCTCGGTACAGTGAGGCTGATAGTGCCCCCTGCCTTCATACCCCCTAGAGGTGTCTAGTCAGGCTTTTGCCTGCCACTGGGAAGGAACAGTGTGCTTTGCGTGGTAAATGGAAAAGAGATCTTAGTATTGCAAGACTGGATTCCACAGTTTTCCATATAAAATTCATCAAATGAAGCTGAGCTGATCCAGTTGTTCACTTTACACCAAAAAAAAGGATAGATCTAAATCCTTCCTTCCTAGTCCCTTCTTAACTTTCCAGCACTGCAGTTCCACCCCTTCCCTCACACTAATGAAACTTGTCAGATAATTTCATCAGCCCATTTAACTCACTAGTTCAGCAGAAAATGATCCAATTTTTGCTGGGTTTATTTCCTGCTGAATTAGTAAAATAAATTGACTGACTGAGGGTAAACAGTTGAGTCTATGCCACTCCCACTTTTAAGAGAAGTAAGCTGATAGATGGTTTCACCTCTCTCTCCAAACCGCATATTTCTCTGACACATTTTTTCTGGGCTTGGTGGGGAAAGGGTCATACCTCAGAGAGTGCTTGACACTGGATCAGGGCCAGTGATGACAAGAGACAGCCTGACTCTTACTTCAGAGTGGCTACATAATGCTTGTATTGGTCCTCTTATGCGCTTGTCCTCCCCCATCACCTGTGCTGCTTATACCTCCAACAGATCAACAATATCAAGACATGTATTTCCCTATCTTCTGTGTCCTTCTTTTCATATTTTGCTTATATTGGGTTTACCTTTTTTGTGGGTTTTGTAAAATACCTGTCTACAGCGCGCAAATGGATATCTATTTGTTCAACTCAGACAGACCATGTTTTTGGCAATCTAAAGGATGCCATCTCATTCCTTACATAAGGTAGGTTATTTAGCATGCTGCTCCTCCATCCCATTTTATTCTCGTTCAATGGACAGCCATAGGCTGTCATCCACTGTATGAATTCAAGAGGCAGAATGATTAAATTTCCTTATGAACTTTTCTATGTTACTCCTCACTGGTGTACCTGAAATTTTCACAAAACCAAGCTCCTTCATGCCCACAAAATCCCTATAACGGGAGAGGTTTTAATCCTGCTTCAAGGAAGGTAAACAAAGGCACACAAAGATTAAAAATAGAAGTATGACTAATTTTGTGTGTCTGATCTAAGATTTGACTTTTCAAGAGCACATGGCCTCCTATAGCATGTTTTCTACTCAAAGCACATCTGCTGTTGATTTCAGTTTCAGCTGTGAGCACTCAGTAAGCCAGTTCCCAGGGTTTCAAGTCAGTCCCAAGGAAAACAAGGAAACAAGTATCAGTGTGACAAAAGTTTAGTTTAAATAAATTGGCCAACGTTGTACAGAAGCTCTGTAGTAGAGGCAGAAACACAAGCAAGAGCCATTCTGAACTCAATAGCCTAAATTATGAGCTTTTTAAAAACCTTCCTGTACTCGCTGCATGCTTTCAATTTCTACCTCAGAGAAGTGATGCATACTACAGAAATCTTCTCCTGCCCTTTTTTGCTTTCACTCATTTATCACAGATCCTTCCTGTGCAAGCATTTTGAGGGGAGGAAATAATAGATAAGCATTATAATTACAGACTATATTAGAAAGCTCTCATGCAAGAGGATCAGTTAAATGTTAATTCTAGTGTTGTCTATCTTAGCCAAGTCAAGCAGCCAAATCCTAACAGTGACCTATAGAACAGGTGTTTTGAACAATACATGTAATTTTGTATGTTTGATCCATATCTCTGATTTACCTTAAAATTAGAGCTCAATAACATGTACAACATAGGTAGCACAATGTCAGTATAACTCAGGTACGTGCATAGGACGTATAAGGCAAGGTCCAAGAGCAGACCCAGGTATTGTCTGGCCATCAAGTGAAACTAAAATCTAACACTGTGGAATAGGCAGATGTCTGATTTACGGTTTAAGTGACTTTTCTTTAGTAATCTTTGGATTATCAATACGTAATAAATCAGAACACATTTTCATATGAAGGATATTAGGTGATAAATGTATAGAACTACTGTCTACTAGCAGACAAAGGGAACAACTTATCATTTTTCTAATGCGAGGTTAGTTGCTGTATAGCTGGTTATTTCAGTACCTTGAAAATTACAAAGCTATGCAGAGTTTGTGCTTCTACTTACAGCTTTCAGTTCTGAATGTGCATTTCCCAAACAAGTAGATAATTATCAGCTTTTGATTAAAACAAAATCTGGATCTTACATGCCTCCTGGAAATTTCCATCAAATAAATTGGTTTATTGTATGGTTTATTTAAGTTAATTAATATTCTCTGTAGAAATTAGCCTTCTAGTTAATAAGAATATATATTTTATCATATCTAGATATAATAGAAATCAGTTATACATGACAATTTTTACAATATAGGAATACTTGAAGTCCAAAGAAAAGAAAGCATGCAAGAAAGAAGAAAGAAAGCACATAAATGCTTAGCTTTGAAAACATTATAATACAGGATAGCCCAGCCACAATGTCTGCACATCTGCCTATTCATAATAATGATCTAAAAACTAAAAGTGGCATTAATTAACTAAAAAACCCAAAGCAACATTTTACTTGTACACTGTGCAAAATGTTCGAATTTTTAAATATCTCCCTCTGTTCTGAAGAGTGCTGGTGCACGAGTCGCTCTGACAGCAGGACAAGCAGACAAGGTTGTGGTGGGAGGTGAGGCCACCTGCAAGTGAGTAACTGGCTCCCCAGTGGTGTCAGCAACAAGGCATCATACAAACAAAATAGCTTTATTCCTCCAAAGGCCAGTGTTCACTTTAACAAGGAAAAACAATGCCTGTATCCCTCTTCAACAGTCAGCAAAATGACCACAGGCTTTAAACACTATGGAATCTTTTTGCCTTATGACTTTAAGACACAGCCCTTCTTGTCTGTCCATAGGCACAGCTACAGATTTTATCCACTCAGTCATCATTTCATGACTCAGTTACTGCCACCTTTTGCCTTATGACCTTGATAGGTTTAGACTGAAACTAAAACCAAAACCATCTTTTTGTTGACTGTCACTTTGCCTTTATTGCTCTCTGCGTTCCTCTGCTTTCTCATAAGTGTAAATTATTTGCTTCAATGTCAGTTCCTTTCCCAACCCAACACCATCACACCAATCTCTTTTCATTTCTATCTCCAAATCAGTTTAAGGCAGAAAACTTCATCACCCTTAAAAAACCTCAAGAACACGTTGCTTACTAGCATACATTTTTTTTTTGGCAGAGCTCTTCATAAGCATCTGAAGAACTTTCTTCTCAATTTCAAAGAAATATCTTCTTAAAATTCCCTTATTTACTCTAGACATTGTGCAGGTCATAAGGCAGAAGTATCGAGGTACCAGCAGCCCATCAAACTGATCAGTACCTAGAAGTGAAGTTGGAAAGGGCATATTCTCATTAGACCAACTCACAAAGCTGGAAAATTAAACATTAGTCCTTCTTTGTAAACAGAAGCAAAGATATGCACAAGCTGAGAATAAATGCTTTCAAAAAAAGCTTAGTTCAATATGTGAGAGAATATCAAGCTGCTACTTAAGGGTGCTGGAAAAGGGTGCTGGAGAGAGGAGAAACGATACAGTGATTCCAATAGGAAAGAGAAAGGTGGATAAAATATATGGGACAAGAGGTAATAGCTGGTGGTATGGAATGAAAATATAATATCAAACTAATATAACTTTGGAGTAGCACATGGGACCTATTTCAAAAAGTCATGATCAAAAGCTGTTCTGTAATGTACAAAAACTGTGTCCTTACAGGAGAAATGATCCACCGTAACTGAATCAACTTCAGAATGATACTACAAAGACAGCTTCTTAAAAAGAAGCTATATGAGGAATCTAAGAGTTCAATCTTTGCAGGCAGGCTGAAGACAGGCTACATAAAGACACCACTTTATGGGCACAGAAAAAACCACATTTTTCAAAGAAGGCTATGGAAGGGCAAAAGCCACTAAACAACAGGGTAAAGAAGATTTTAGTGGCAGGAAGACATCTATTCAAACAGCAAAAGCTATGTCCAAACGAGCAATGTTGAAAAGACTATAAACCATGACAGTTCAAATGTGAAAATGTGATAAGTCAGGACCAAAAAAAAAAAAAAAAAAAATAGTTTGAGGTTGGAGGAGAAAAGCTTGCACAAGCACAAACAAAACCAAAACAGGGTATAGCTGTCTTGAACACTGCAGAAGCAGAAAGCTTGTCAAGAGACTGTCAAGCTAGTAGATAACCTGGATATGCCATGGGCACTAATAAGCTAAGACCATAACAAAAAAGCTAAATACATGTTTCACTTCTACTATGAAGTGACCTCACTATGGAAGGGAATTACAAAGTTCGTAACCCCAAACTCGTTGCAGGGGAGTCACCAGATGGATCTCAAACTGAAGTAGTGAGAAGCTGTTATGGAACAGATAGGCAAAACAAGCTAACAGAATCATAGTCTTCCATCAGGAGAACAAAAGAAACTCAAACATGAAATAACAAAGAAACTAACAATGGTATGTTACCTCTCATTTTAAAACTGCCTTGACAACTCAAACGTGGCATGTAGGAAACCTGGCACCAATTTTCAAAAGGATTTCACAGAATATCTTGGAAATGATGAACAAGTTAATTTGGTGTCTACACTGAGGAATAAGTAGAATATAAGAAAGAATTTGTGACAAACGATATAGTGAGGAAGAGCTGCCACCCATTTTAATAAAGGGCCATGTACCTTATAGACCTATTGAGACCTTTGAGGGTGTCAGCAAGTATATGACCGAAAAAACGTTGAGGTGATACTATTCACATGGATTTCCAAAAGGTACTCAACAAAGTTTCTCACCATAGGCTCTCAAAGATATTAAGCAGCCTGGAAACAAAAAGGAATTCTCAAAAAAAATATGGGAAAGAGAGAGTAGGAGAAAACAGTTTTCACAGTAGAGAGGTGACCAGGGGATTTCTCACAATAAGTGAAGTGGCATGACATGCTGATAATTCTAACTCATACAATCCAGTAAAGATGAGGGCTGTCTCTGAAGAAGCGCACGAAGCGCTTACAAGAATAAGTGACTATGCATTAAAACGGCAGATAAAATTTAGTAGACATTAGTGTGAAGTAACATACCTAAGAAAAATTATCCTAATTTTGCAAATACAGTGGTAGGGGCAGAGGTGTTCATTATGAGTCAGGAATGAGATCTTGTAGACTTCAGAAATAATCCAATGCAAACCTGATCTGAGTGCTGTAGAAATCAAAAAAGTAAATCAAACACTTTACTTATTTCCTGACAGACTAGCACAAGCAAGTGCTCATCCTACTGCAATAAAGGTATTTAAGCCCAAATCAGGGTCTCCCCTACTGGAAGTGAGCCCACAGTCCATCCGTCTCTCCTCCTTGGCATGGGAATTCTGGTCACTTTTCCCCTTTGCTCTACAAGCAGAAAGAACACGTGCAACTCATAATTTCCTCATAGAAATCTAATCTTTGCCCGTGGTTCTTCCTGAAAGTCATCAAATACTCTACCAGCCATCCTTTTTGCAACCTGCTGAGGGAATAACTTTGTTGGCAGTGCACTGAAGCTTCTATGGTGGCTCCCAGAAGCCAGAAATGAGTGGCCTGTCATGTTCTTCAATCAAGTTAAACCTTAAGCATATTTTATAATGGCTGTTTAGAAACACACCCTGTTAGACATGTTTTTAAAAAATATGTGTCAATCCCATCAGTACAATTGGAAATAAAAGTATAGTTTGCCTAAATGGTTGTCACCTATCTTTTCCTAAATACTAATTGCTTACTAGTATTAGTAAGATTGCAAGAGTATTTGGCTTCTCAGATATTTGGTGAATTTTTTGTTCAAAAGTCTGCATTTTACAAGGCGCTATTTCAAATCTCTAATGGAATCAGTAGCATAACATGAGACTACCAAAATGTTTGCCTCTTCTACTCTCATGACTTCTGTATCATAAAGATGTATGAGGCACAGAGAAGATGGTGAAGGAAACAAAGATTATGTGCTTCCCTACCTGAAGGCAGTTATTTGTTTGTTTGGTGCAGTAAACTTTAAATATGTTCAGCAATAATGCAAAGAGCTAACTTCAGCATCAATAAAGCAGCATAATTTAATGAACAATCCTTTAATAAGCTAGACTTCCCTATTAAAATTTATAGTTGCTCTGGAACATACATTTATTGCATAGTGCACGAGAGTAAAATTTTTGTAAAATGAAAAGAGATAGAAATACATAAGTTCCATATCCTAGGGCAATTTATGAAAATATTAAGCTTTCCACCTTTCAAAAAAATTTATTTTACAGATACACTTTTGTAAGATATAGAAATAACTAAACATTATCCACAGGGCATTTTGGAAACTCTGAAAGAGAAGACAGAATTATCCCAGAAATCCTCCCATAAATTTTATGTCAAAATTTTGAAAGACATATCCCAGAAATGCCTTTGGGCACATCACTGAGGGTATTTCCAGGCTAATTAGGGATGTATGCTCTCTCCCAATGGGATGAGTGATGGGGTAGGTTTAACCAGGTCTTGCCAGGAAAATGAAAATACATGCCTATTTCAATACATCATCTCTTCTTGGCAATATGCATGGTAAGCCAAAACTAGTCACCATCCAAATTTGCACAAAAGCAACAGATACGCGTAGGAGCAGGTACGCTTTGAACCTGTAAAACATTCTATTTGATGTAGCATGGGTTTCTACTCCATCCATCTTTTCCATAGGAGCTTAGTCTCTGAAAGCAGTAACACTAATGTTGTTCTTACTTTTTTCCCCTCCTTTGCCCTCTTCTATGAAGCGACCAAAATACATTTTAAAAAAAAAAGTCCATAAAAGCAGGTGTGCTTGAGTAATCTTACTGCAAGGCAAGAACAGATATGCATGTTACACTAGCAGGAGACACAGATCTGCTGTGAAAGATGAGAACTGAATCCATCCCTTACACTGGGTCATGCCCCTCCAAGGTTTTATGGATCACGGCTGCAGAGGAGGGATGAATCATAGAACCGTTGGTTGAAAGGAACCTCTGGAGGTTTTTGGTCCAACCCATGGCTTGAATAATGTTGGGCTATTGCCAGCACTAGATCAGATCAGTCATAGCTTTGTCTTGAAAACCTTCCACACCCTCTCTGCATAACCTGCTCCAGTGCTACTCTACCCTCCTAGTGAAGAAACTGGTTTGTTTTGGGGTTTTTTTGTCTAGATGGGAGTGGAAAGTATGAAAATGATAGGACACCATAAAAAAAACCTCACACTATATATGCTGCATATACTAATGGCAGTGTCATAGTCTCTGACTTCAGGCAAACTAGGAAACAGCAGTAGCAACTTACAACAGCAAAGAGCACATGGAGTATCAGTGCCATGATGGAACAGTGAGAAGCAACATGGTAGCTAATAGAGGGAGGAGGAGGAAGGAGTGAAACTTCCCTTCTGCCCTCCTTGCAAAGCTGCCCCTGTAAAAACAAAACGGAGCTTTCCCCTTTGTTACACAACCCACCACCTTGAAAACAGTCTGCCTCAACCAGGTAGGGTTACAAACAGCAGATGACATAGGAAACATCCCGGTTCTGGACCCCCTGTGCTACACTGGGGCATGCAGGGCTTTGACTGAAATTCCTCAAGGAACCGAAGTCAGATTTAGATTACAGTGGTTGAGCATCGATGCTCTAAGGTGGAATTCAAAGTTTTCATAGACTGAGGACTTAGAAGGAGGCACAATTTAATGGTTTAAATCTTTGTGAGAATTAGAATCCAATGGGGAAATGTGTGTGTCTAAAATCACTATTATTTCAAATATTTATTCCTTGCTCTCTTCTTTTCCTTTCTAGATTTGAAAACAGTCTGACAATCAAGTCTCCCCAGATACCACTCCCTGAGCCTCGGATCCAGGCGCGTCAGCCTGAATCACGCTGCCTCCAGCCCTCTGAGCGTTTCCTGGTTCAGAGAGAGCAAGCAGCTACGTTCTGACAGTTTCAATGGGAGGTGTCAGCCTGTTTCCAGAGCTTTCAAAAGACATTCCATCATTTCATGAGTCATATCATAATCTCATTATCTCAGAGGTTCCACACAATGATCATCATCAAACAACGCCATTTGGCTCAAAGACAGGGAAACATACGGGCATTCTCCTCTACACAGATTTTGCAGGGGAAATAGGGAAAATCCTGCTGTCTGTAAAAGACTTTTCTTAGCTTCGTTTGCAAAAGGCTGGATGCTATTAACAGTGGACAAGATGGAACTGGTCAGCCACAGATTGCACATCTCAACACAGCCTTGCTCTGCTTTAAGATTCTGCATAGAAGTGTGAAAGAGACAGTGACCACAGGATGTGAAACCTGCTAAAGCTTACTAAGGGCATTAGACTGAAATAGTTGCAATAAAACCATCTCACTCTAATTGAAAGACTAATTTTCCCTCTTATTGCCAAATTGAGTGAGTCTATGAGACTGCCCGAGTCTGGATTTTAGGATGACTCACCTACAGCTTACCACTATGCAACACAATGTGATAGTCGTTGGGAAGAAATTGATCTGCAACAAAACGCCTAAGCTCCCAAGTCCTACACTGTGCATTGACTTGACCGTTTAGAATCCTAAACATCACTGAAAATTCTTTATACTTGAGCTTTTACTTTGGAAAACAGAAGTTAGGACCTAGTAGAAGTTCTGACAAAATTGTCACTTGGAGCTTCAGCTACCACTTTACCTCACTATTCAAAATAGCACTTCTGAGTTGTACTATGAAACAGGTTTTATATTTACACACTTATCAACAGGTTTTATTCAGTAGCTGCTATTTCATTTGGTTCAGCCACTGCCCTCCAGGCCCAATCACACTCTGGTATTTGACCTCTCTTATATAAAAACTACATAGGGAAAACAATAAAACCCAAACCCCTAGTATGTTCCCTTAAGGAAGGATGTCTAGCCCTCTGGAAAAAAATTTAAAAAAAAAAAGTGAAGGTGGTATAAGAGACTAGAACATTTTTCTACCTTGCCTAGATTGTTCTACATATGGTATATATTAAAATTCTCAGAGTTTACATATCATATGTCGTATGAGAGCAGTAAATTACTTTAATTGGCTCAAGTGTGAATTTTGAATGAATGGATATTTTTTTTAGGTCTTTAAATGTAACACAGAATTTATTTTTCACATTAAAAGGCCACATGTTCTAAGGCAAATTCCTTAAATAAAAAGATAATAATGTAAAAACTTTTTAGCATCCAGCATTTCCAGTCTGAGCAGGGAGAGTTCAGCAGGTTCTTACAAAAAGTAGTCCAAATCCTATATGGGAAAATATCTGGAGAAATCATTTCCCTACCACTTGAATTGCTCATTCAACTGGCAAATATTTTCAATGTATACCAAACACAGGCTGTAGCCCACCTAGTGCCTACGCCAGCACAAAGGAGAGCCAGCAAATATAACCTCCATGGTACTGCACTGCGGCACTTTCCACGAATTTAACTTCTCTAATCAAAATATTCCACTCAGGGTTTCAGATGAGCTTGGCTCTCTCAGTGATCTGGACACATTCCAGCGTAAACTTGTTCTTTTTTATAACAACATAACAGGAAGGAGGAGTAAACAGACAAAGGAGAGAATAACTTGCCTGTTCTGAATTTGCTAAGTATTTCGCCCAGTTCTGCACAATACTGAATTAAGGCTCAACTTTGTTGACTCAGAAGATGTCTGCAGCCTGTTCTCTGCAGTGATATTCCGCATTTATTTACACAGACAAGACAGAGTTTCTCTCCTGGTGACACAAGCACTGAGGAAGAGGCTGCTACCTCTGTTGAGGCAGTCTTCCTTCTTTGTAAAATTATCTCAGCCTGAAGCACCTGGGCAGGGACTCCACAGAATTTTGAATACAGATTCAAGGAGTGAAAAAAACAGATTTTTTTTCTTAAGCACAGGTATCTGCCTCAATATCGTTGTCTACGCAGGACTAACCTGAGTCTCAGCATTTGTCTTTATACCTCAAGGGAAGGACAGATTTCAGAGACGATAAAAGTTTTTACAGGCTAGAGAGCCATAATATAAATCCAGCCCCTCTGGGGCAGTGGGAATTCCCTTCTTCTGTAGCTTTTGTGTCTACTTCCCTCATACAGCTGCCTCCAAATCTCTTTGCAATTAAACTTGCCAGGGATCAGCTAACAATGAAATAGCATCCAGGTACTTACCTCAGAATTAATCCTCAACAGCACAGTGGAATAGGTAAGTATGACAATTAACAGTCACAGCAATTAAAGCAATTTCATGTTGTGATATTCATTCTCAGCAGAAAGGAAAATCGAGTTGATTTCTCCTGACTGAGTGCCAAGATAGCCAACGTGACACTGAAATATTTAGCACAGCAACTTGCAACACAGAAGATCTGCCTCCCCTCCTGTGTAAAAAGGAGAATGAGGCGACACACAGACTTCTTACTCCAACCTGTATTGAGCTTTCCTCTGCTGTATTGCTTTGGCCTACATTGAGCCAAAAACACTGTAAAATACAGCATGCTAACCAACTTTATTTCTACTCTCTGATACGCTTACGTTCACAACCTGTATTTAACTACATGTTGAAATACAGGTAAAAGCTAGGGACTGTGTTCTTCACTACATCTGGCAGTGAAACACAAGAAGAAAGCCAAATTTCCCAGTGGAACTGGGAAAGACATTTTTACAGGGACTGGAATTATACAGATGATCAAAAACAAGATACAGATGCTCTTATAACATCAACATCTACGTTGTATCGTTTGTTCTTACCTGGCAAAAAAGGCAACAAGATAAACTAATGCACAAGTTCTTTCTCTGCAGAGCTATAAAAGCAAAGAAAGCCAAGTTAGCAAAAGAACAGTTTCTATTGTCATCTACAAAAAGTGCAATGCTGTTGTTTAAAAATATAAATTGTATGTCTAACCTTGAAATTATTCAGAAACTGTAATAATGGATAATATAGCTATGCAAACATATAAATTCTATTAAATAGATATGTTCCATGTTTTGATCCATAGAAGCATTCATACTGAAGAATATAACTGTTTATAGGACTTGACTGAAATAATAGAAATCTGAGTTTGTTTTGGGGCTTTGATGCACACTGTCTGCATGATCTTGGGACACTTCGGAGGCAGTCATATATATTCTCATGCACATGAGGAATCTTATGCCGAAAGCGCCTTCTTTTCACATGCTTATACGTAGGTTAAATTATTCACAAACCTGTCTATCTGCAGCATCAGTCATTCATTCCATACAACTCAGTTCACTAAGTATAAAATGGGTTAATGACACTTTTCTCCTTCTGTATCTCTATTTCCCCATCCTTTGTCTTGTTCAAACCAGAATATATCTGGGTGACCTCTCTTAGTATATACCCGTAGAGTACCTAGCACAAAAGAACCCCAAATTTGGTTGGCGTGTGTCATTCTAACAGTAGCATAAGTAGACTGAGAAAAACCGTCTGTTTGAATAGTCCACCTTCAGAAAACACTCTAAAATCAGAGGGGCTTTTTCTTTCCACATCAAGTTTAAAGCATTCACATAATCAGTGGTCATGAAAAATGGAAGTGGGAGTGAACAAACTGGATCTTTTCCATTTCCTTGAAGTCCCAACACACAGAAGAGGAGAAACCACATCCTCTGTCCTTTACACAGCAGAGAAGGAAGGGAAGAAGGAAAATGCAGGACACTTTTTGGCTGTCAAATTACACAAATCTTTAAAGAAGATTGTACCTCCTTGTTCATTGAAGATATGTAATGCATAGAGCTGCAACAATCTGAACTTTCCATGCACAGCGTATAGCAAAGAACTTAAAGGTTTTACATATGAGCAATAGAGAGCTAAACATAGTCACTTGAATTCTGACATGTCTGGGTAAAACAAATCATGTTTCCAGATGAAATTCATCTTTGGATAATCTGGTTAGCCTTGGCACAAATTTGCCCACTTGGCAACAACATAATTTCAGTGTCTACATACAGGCTGGATGCTAGGAGCTCAGCCAGGAATTAGAAGACAGAAATGAATAACGTCTGGTGCTCATGAGACTCATCATGGCCAATGAACACAGGCTGGTGCATCTCTTAGGCTAATTACATGTGCCATGACTGAATTAGAGAATGGGCAAGATACCGTTCGTAAAACAGGCTATGAAGTTGCAGGTCCAAGTAAGGACAATCGTATTAACCCATACTGCTCAAAATGGGCGATCCAGGGAGGCCAGGAGGACTGGTGTTACAGGAAGGTATGGATAAGACATAAACTAAGGCATAGATGTGGAGTTGTTTAGTACAGTTGCCAGTGGTCTAGGTGTTAGTGATCTGGGGTGATCTCAGCGCTTTTTTTTTATTTTTTAATAAATTTATAACACTTTTTGGAGAGCAACAATTTGCGCTCTGCTTTTGCAGTTCCTCGAGACATTTATGAAAAGTATGGATTTTAATAACCATGTCTTCTTTTCGGATTCATCTCAACAGTTTAGTGATTCTTCTCCACAAGGTGGCAGAAAGACCACACAGTTGACCAATAATGGTTATAACCAACCTCTGTCTTGTCACAGAATTAGCACTTTAAAAGTCCTACCACCCAAGCAAAATAAATCCTTAAACAATTAATTCTGTGTTAATTGGAAGAGTGCAATATATCCATATGATATAACAAAGGCTTAAGGAAGAAGATCACAAACTGAAGAGATTAAACTGCTTAGTCATCATGACCTACTCAAACATTATTATGCAAATGGAGGCTTTGCATAAATGCCATCCAGTGATACCTTGGTTATCTGAATGGAAATGGATATGAAAGCAATTTGGATAAGAAAGAGGATCATATTTTAATATAAATGAAACCAGCCTGGAGGGCAATAACCTCACGTTGGATGAGTTTTCAGATAATAAAGCTTCAGAAAAAGCATCTCAAGATAAAGTGGCTTTTAAAACATAAGTTTCAAGATGGGTAATGAGGGCACAGGGCATGGGCGGGGGGGCTCCCCCAGCCCTAGTTCACATGGGGTTGTGCTTCTGACCATGAAGTGGGGTAACACTCGTGCACCTGCCATCCAGGAGCACGGAATCATAGAACAGAATCATCTGGTTGGAAGAGACCCTTAAGATCAAGTCCAACCGTTAACCTAGCACTGCTGCATTACCACTAAACCTCATCTCTCAGCACCACATCTACCTATCTTTTAAATACCTCCAGGGATGACAATTCCACCACTTCCCTGGGCAGCCTGTTCCAATGCTTGACAACCCTTTCTGTGAAGAAATTTTTCATAATATCCAGTCTAAACCTTCCCTGACACAACTTGATGCCATTTCCTCTTGTCCTATCACCTATTACTTGGGAGAAGAGACCGAACCGAACCTCACTACAACCTCCTTTCAGGTAGTTGTAGAGCACGATAAGGTCTCCCCTCAGCCTCCTCTTCTCCAGGATAAACAACTGGGCAGTCAGCTCTTGGGGAGCAGCGCTAGCCTGAGAGAAGGACATCCAGCCAGCTGGCAGAGGGAACCTCCTGACAGGACTCAAGATCCAGCAGTCAGGGCAGGGGCAGGAGCAGAAATGAATTCAGGATCAAGCATGAGACTCAGGATCATGGTAATGGGCTCTGCAGCCTGGAGCAACTCATGAGCTCAGCTCCATGCCTGGCGGGCTGGGGTCCCCTCCTGCCCCACAGAGGGGCCAAGCCTGGGGCTAAGCCTGAAGCCCCACTGCTGCACCACAGGCTCCCTCCTTACAAAAAGGCTGTAAGTCACTTCTCTATATTAGAGATTTTATTTCTGTTCCTCTCCTAGATTTACCTAAACTGGCAAATCTAAAACTGGCAAATTGGCCTAAACTGGCAAATCTAACCTAAACTGCCCTAAACTCATCACTGTGATTCAGAAGGGAAGCAATTCTTACCCAACACCATCTTTTTTGATCACTCCCCCAGAATATCTCTGTCGGTGTGCATCTAACCCTGTCTTTTTACAGCAGATAAAAAGATGTGCTGCATGTACATAAGAATCCCTCTCTACTTCTATATCAGATCTTCCCAGGTTTGTCTACACCTCAAATCAATAAATTGCAATTTCCCCCTTGAGGATCAGCAGTAGGAATAATCCTCACACCCTCCAGAAAAGCCTCCAGCCCTGGCATACCATACAAGTAACTGGCCTTTTAAGAGGCTTAAAAAAATAACGATTTATGAAATATCTTTTCATGGAACCGACTGTTGTAGTTACTTCAGAATAAAATAAGAAGCAAAAGATAACCAGAAGTCAGGGCAAAAGCCAGTTAAAACGGACAGAAGCATTAAAGCCAAGTATGCAAGCAGCGATGGCAGTAAACACAGTCATGTGCTGAGAAGGCCTGATACGACCTTGTCTCAATGACAAACATCCTCTTCAACTTGTGAAAATGCCCACGTTCTTGTTGAAAAATGATTCCAAAACTTGTTGAAGCCAGAAAATCAAATTAAGAAAGCATTTAAAAATCAGCTTAAAGTGATTAAAATTTTTGTGAAGTGTAAAAAAAGGGATTTTTAAATCACTTTTGCTTGTCAGGAAGAAAGTACATCATCTGACTGAATGTGTTGCCCACACGCAAACAGAACAGCTAGAAGAAGCTGGGCTGTGCTATGCGACAGCTTCAACCTCCACCGTAGTGCCACAGTGACTGCAGCCTCAGCAGCAGCATCCCTCCTTCCTGCTCCAGCCCCAGGGATCAGGGAAATAGGTTTGTGAGAAGTTGGCCTTTTCTCTGCAAACCCATCAGATTTGTCAGCTGTCCGACCTAAGAAGCGGGACTTTTCTAACCTTTCCCCCTTTTCCGCAATCAGGTGAGCCAGATCTAAGGTTAAAAAACTAATTCACTGCAATACATTAACATGTTTGGGGTGCCACGAGCAAACCTTGTGGTATCTTTTATTGCATTTTGGATTTTCAGTTTAAAGCAGCCAGAGTCTCCAAGGTAATTAGGTGGAGTTTAAGAATAGCTTGTGTTTGTACCAGTGGGACTGTGCATCTACAGAGATATTGCCCTACATCTGAGAGAAGCCAGGGCTTCTAATGAGATTGCCCTCACAGAAAAAGAAAACACATTTCAAGTGCTTCTATTTCACCTATGAAAAAAAAAAAAAGTTTTATTCATGACCTAAGCTGGAAAAAAGGTGATTTTGCAGCTGAAATTCAGGAGACAGGGATTTGTCACCCTGATGGTTCACATGTTCTCCACATGGCCTCAGGTGAGTTGTGTCTCTGCTCCCACCTGGAAAATGAGGGAGGCAGCATGTCACATCTGCTTCATCTGTGCCTTTCTACTTAAACCACCTTCTCTTTAGGACAGGAACAAATGCTGAGGGCTCGCTTTTTCTTAACAGAAGATGACTAATAAGGTAAACACCAATAAAATGCCCTTCCAAGCTTACGCTAAAATACTCATGGCACCACAGAGGAGAGAGGAAATAAGAGCACAGCAGGCCTTGCACAGGCTGTTGAGTGGGGGACCTTCTGCTCGTCTACTTTTGCCGTGCAAGAAATTTGGTATCAGAGCTAAGAAGGAAGTGTATTGGAGTAGGCCAAGTCACTTCTATCCATGAAATTGCCATCTCCAGAGTACGCTAGGTCTGTATTTTCAAGTCTAACCAAACCGGGTCAATACTGACTCCTCCCAGTCTATATTGCAAATTCTCCCCTCGATAAGCACCCCCATGCTCTACCAGGTGGATGCTTGTTCTGGCTGACAACTTTTAGGCTTTCATATTGCCAGAAGATGGGGCATGCAGGAATGAAGGAAACGAAGCAGTACGTTGGCTTTAAGTCCTTTCACTGAGATCTGCGGCCTTCTAAAGCTGCCTGGTTTCGGTGCTAAATACTTGAGTTACTCACTAAGAACAGCCTGCTCCCTCCCCCAGAAGAATGAGCCAGAGGAAACCCTGCAAATGGTTCCCAGCTTTCGACAAGGGAGGTTTCACTATATAAGGGATAATCTACTTTGCAAAGCTACTTGTTATAGTTAATGGGCATCGGGGTGGTACAGAGAAAATTACAACCAAATGGGCTTACGTAAAATGAAGGTGAGCTATCGGAGCACTGCACAGAAGGAAGGCACTTTGCTACCAAGCTAAAGCGCAACAGATCTGATACAACCATTGCTGATCACGTTCACACAGCTGTAACCGCCTTACCCACTCTCTGCAAAACTGAGCATAGCTTTATGCCCTCGGTATCTCTTACCTAGCAGCTATCATTTAGTGTCCTACCTGGTTAAATAGTGTAAAGTCCTAAAAGCAATGTGGTCAGGAACCCACCTTGCAGATGTTTTTTTACTGTGGCATCTTCACAGATGATTTATCCCAAATTAACCTGTTTAACTAAGTGTGGCAGAGACAGCATGGCTACATCTTTCTTATTCTCATAAACGTTACCCGAAGTGTAATCAAGTTTGCAATTCTTTTAAAGAAAGTCCCCAACTCTGTCATAAAATGTGACAAATCTGATCAATTGTCTAAAAATATGAAAGCATTTATAACACTGTATATTCATTTGCTGGGAATACTAGAAGAAAAAGGCAGAAATTAACGCAACCAGGAATTTAGCAAATTCTATAAAAATCACACACAGAGGAAGAAAATTTGCTCAGTGTCAAACCCTTAGTCAGTTAAGCTCTAATTGCACTGTAGTTTAAGATGGAAATGACTTACAGAGCTCATCAAATTTATGTCACTGCAAGGGCTGTCACAGAAGATGTATCAGATAGTAAGCCGTGGATACATTTGTTCTTAGCAAAAAGGCCAAGAAAAAAAAAAAAAATGTATCTTCTTCCTACATCCATCAGCTGAGGCGAGAACACATAACTGGTTTAGAAGATAAGGCAATAACTAATTCAGTCATGTGGAAAGAGCTGCCATGAAATCCCTCCCACCACCCACAACATTTTTCCACCCACATTGTTTGTGCTGCTGCACAATCCCCACCTAAACTTTAAGAAACTGAAATTCATCTCTTGGCAATCCTAATGCTTTGTTATTTCAACCCACGATTCTTTGCTTCGTTGGCGGCATAATATGTTAACGACAATGAAATCACTACAAGCCTAATTCAAGACCTTCAGATGTCCACAGCAGCAGTCACTTGAAAGGGAATCTATCCTTATTAGAGGAGAGAGGATTTTCAATCAATAACTGTCAGCTGTACATTTTCTTAAACACGCTGTCAATGCTATTTCTCTCCTTCCGCATATCAGTCAAGCGCTTTTCATACTCACAAATGTGAGAGCCATTTAGTCACTCCATGCATCTGTTTGGATTTTAGTTTCTCCAGTGAGAATGCCAACAAGGTGGCCAACGTTGACTGTGATTTTTCTGTTATCTGTGTACACATGTAGTAGAAACTGTATTGAGACCACAAACTCATTTCACATTCTGTAGGTCACTGAACAGCTGCTGGTAATGATTTTTGCTCACTAATGACCTAGGTTATATTTGAATCAGTGCCCTAGAGGTGAAAAACTCTGTATTCCATTACTGATCCCCTGAGTCATAAAACCTCTTGATAATTTTTTTTCTAGGTGGCTTTTGCAGTATTGTTATTTATTATCTTATAAAAATTGCATGTTCATCAAGCTTCAGAAAAATGCATAATAAAGAGCTGCATGTATAATAGATGGAAGCATTTGCATTAGATGACCCTCAAAATGTGGCAATACAATGGAATCAATGCTCTATAACAGTCAAAGGGGTAGGAAGGAAGAGGCTTGCTACCCATCGAAAGGAAATATTCTCTCAGGAGAACAGAACTGTATAACCAAATATATGAACAAGACATTATTTCTGGCACAGTCAAAAAGCTACAGCAAATGAATTATAACTTTGGCTTTTTTTCTTATCCTTAGGTAATACTCCAACATATATCACTCACGTATTTAAATTAACACGGCCATTTCTACTGGGGAAATATACTTCTTCTAGTAAGACATTATACATATCATTTGCCACGTTACGACCTCCCATGCATTACATACACAATTATCCTTCTCCCAGTGCGGGATTAATTAAGAGAAACACCCAGGCTCTTAGGAGAAAAAAAAACCAAACAACTGTACTGTGAATCTTAAGAACACAGACTTGTGTTAAGAAATGTAGCAAGGGGTTAAAAAGACAGCAGTAAGTGCTTTGGTGTCTTGGTGTACCAGTGCTTTTCAAATATTAGACTCTTCCTACCTGCTGTGCTTAGCTTCAAAATTCAGCACTGCCACAGGAAAAAAAAAAACCAACCAAAAATCTGTTTGCTTTTTCATCCGTGTACCACATGGCTTTCACTTTCATCAAAACACAGCAAAAGTGTCACAGGGGAATCATTCCCTTGGCTGCCTTAGCACTTCTGATCTTTGACCTCAGCTGGAAATGGATTCCAGGCACACTTCTGCCTGACAAGTGAACCGTGTAAAATCTTGATGAGGTGTGTGTTTTGTTTTGTTTGATTAGCAAGCTCTAAAATCGAGGGAAAGCTTTGTCTAACAACGAAACCCCCCCCACTTTCTTTATCCATGCTTTACCTTTGCAAATTTACTGACCTAGAACAGCAAATGCTGTCTTCTACATAGGTAAAAAGCACATTAGTAGATGAAAGTGGCATTTTAGCGAGACGTGAATGGCAACAGCTACGCATGCAGACCTTGTGTCAAAAGAGGAAGGCTTAGAGCCATGACGTCATAAATCTCAGCAACTCCCGCAATGCACTGAACGCGTACGCGCAGCATAATGAATTTGCTCCCCGGAGGAAAAAAGCTTAGGAGCAGGAGGAAAGAAAAGATTATTTTTAGCTAAGGGAACCCTTTGTCTCAACAGCATTAAAAAAATCCTTGAGTTGGCTTCTCACAATAGCAGCCTTGTGCAGTGCTCTACTTTTAACTCATGGAGTGCTGTAAAAAGTAACAATTTCA
Source organism: Larus michahellis (assembly GCF_964199755.1). Taxonomy (NCBI): domain Eukaryota; kingdom Metazoa; phylum Chordata; class Aves; order Charadriiformes; family Laridae; genus Larus; species Larus michahellis. Next base: position 61,581,176 of record NC_133899.1, on the reverse strand, counting down.
GAGCAAAATGACACCTTCTGAACTTGCCTATTCGCTTTTTACTTGATGTCCTTTCGGCGTCAATTAGAATTTTGAACATATCAAAGCTTCAGATTTTAGCTGTAGAATTCAAAGCTCTTGTTCTTATCCATTACCAAGTTGCACGTTTTCATAAGTAACAGAGACCTAAGCAATAGGAGCAATAAGCATTTTAGGCTTTATTAGCCTGACAGGTTTAAAATGTAACACCTAAAATTAAACTGAAGGTCCATTCCCATTTGAACATTTTATCTAGTGAGACACAGATCACCCTTTTCCTCTGATGCCAAAGAAATTTGATTCTACATCCATTAATAATCCCAGATGTCAACCATAGACAACATTTTCATCAATCATTGCATTAAAGCACTGACCAAAAGATATACCTATAGACGAAGAAAACACACTTCCCACTACCTTAATGTCTTTAATGTGTTTTCAAGATTTTAAGCCATTTTGCTGAAGGCTACTTTTAGTAAAGTGAAGAGACAACTGTGTACACATCTTAGCCGCAAAAGAAATGATTTTGTTTAGCAAAGAAAAAGAAGTCTTACAACCTATTTTATCTGCATCCTGCATACTCCCAAGTAAAAGACTATATTTTGTAGTAAACCTAGCTGTTTGCTAGGGCTGATTTGGATCAGCTTTGACCTGACCTCTAGTACATGTGGAAGAGCCGCAACTGCCCACTCTTGCTCCATTTGCTGGGGTAGCCTGGCATAGCTCTGCTAAATGACGTAACAGGGGTATGTCTACACCACACAAATCAAACCTGAGGTGAGCTACCCAAACTGCCTCCAAAAGCATTAATTCAAATATCAGAAACAAGACAGGTATATCAGTGCAGTATTAGCCTGACTAATAAGCCGGGGTAATTAGTCTATATAACAGCTTGTACTAATGAATTTCAATGAAAACGGTCTAAATCTAGTTACCTAACAGTTTTTCTGGTTAAGAGCACATACACAAAGTGTTACTAGGAATTTGCTGGTCCACAGTAACTCTCCACACATTTAACCTTTCGGCCCAGTTCATACCAGTTTCATTCCCCAACCACACCCCTAGAACAGGCCGTCTGGTCAGCTGTTTGAGAAGTTATGCCAAAGACCCAAGAAGGAACTACTACAGGTGATCCTTTACATCAGCACACAGATGGTGAAGAGAAAAAAAAAAAAAATGCTACACACATCACACTATAGTTGTTCATTACTGAATTCTGCTTATGGCAACCTTTTAAAAATAGAAGTACGAGAGAATGGAGGTGGCAGAGTAACTCTGGTGGGGAAGGAGGAGAGAAGCATTTGCCACCCTTCCTCTGGCTATCATCCTCTATATCACCCTTCCTCTTCCCCACACCGTGCCAGCCCACATCATCAGGCAGCTCTTGGAAATCAGATGTCCTCTGTGAACCAGCTGGAGGCACAGATTATGATAGATTCGTTGTGTGCCTGCCACACACAAATGATGGCACTCCAGGACTTGCCAAAGACAGTGCCTCTTTGACGGCAGCAAGTCTGTCACATGCAAATTCAGCCTTTGCCCCCATTTCTATGTGGACCAAACTGTCCACAACTGAAAGCTTGCTGATGTTTTTTAAGACTGCTCCAACTCTGTTTGCTACTTGCTTCAAATGCAGAAGAAATTGAAATAATGCATAACCGTTCAAAGATTTGCCTTTCAAGAAAAGTGCTTCAGAACATGCAAAGCTGCCATTTTCATAAGGAAATTTTAGTCATGGTTATTTCAGGAAACAAGCGGATCCTTACATGTAGTATGCCCATCCTCTCTGTCCCTAAACAACAGAGTATATAAAGATTCCCAGCCTTATTAATATTCGCTAGTTATCACAGTAATTAGGAGCTTGAAATGCTAATAAATAGTTGCCAAATGTGTTCTAGCACACACAGTAGATAACGTGTATTGCTTACTGACACCTGATACTATATATGTGCTAGTTTACTGGCATCTACAGAAACCATAAGAAACTAAATATAGCACACAAAAAATGTCCTATCTCAAATCTTCCAGTCTCATCCTTCACAGGAAAAGCATCTGAAATCTGTTAATAACTTGAACTTTATGCATGTCTTAATGAGATACAGTCTTGATCCTTTTAGTAAGCGAGGTAGAAAATTCAAATGTTTCTAAAAATATAGATATTACAATTTATTGTTACCAAACAGTTTCCTGGCATTCAGTTCAAACAACAATACTAATGAAGCATGATAATCCTTGATGGTACAGGATGTTTAAGCATCTAATTAATATTAACAGGCAAAGACTAATCGAGGGTTATAAAGAAAGTGCTATAAGCTGGTCTAAGGAAGATGAATCATGCAACACTTGCTTGAAAACAAATCCTACCCTGATTGCCAATAATTGGACTTTAATAGGTAGGTTCTAGTGCATGCGGACAGATTTTGGAGTGGAAGTAGTTATGGTGGGGGAAGTAATGACAAGTGACCTTTTTCCAAAATCCAAAATTTCCTCATGGGAGAAGTTCAGTTATGTAAAAATTTTACAGTTTCTGACAATGAAACTGCAATGAGAAATAATGCAGATCAACAGAAGACCCAAGGATTACTGCATCCAGGATTTATTTTACATATATATATATATATATATATATAAAATTCCTAGGGGGAAAAAATGCATAAAAACAAATATTTTAAAGGGTGGATGCTACATGAGAACCTGGAGAAGCAGCTTTTGGCCCTGAGATTGACACAGCTGATGGGAAGAACTTAGACTTGGGAAAGGATGTCTAACTATGAATAGTAACGTACTCAGATAGATGGCACGTTCACTGAAAGGACCATGTTTAACTGGAATGAAGAACCAAGTGTTGTCAGTGAAAATCAAAGCACCCTTGTATTAATGAAAATATCCTGACAAGCAAGTTAGAAGAAATGAATTTATTGTTGAGGATCACAGAATAGGACACCCTGCATAAAGCAGAAACACAGTGGTGCAGTAATCCTGAACGGAGCACAGTTATTGAAATGCCATCCAGGACAGTAGGAAAAGATAAAGGTGTTTGATAGCCGTCTTCTTTAATGGCATGACAGATGTAAGAGAGAGAAAAAAGGGAGGCTGCAGTATAGGTCCAGAGATTAATAGGCAGCACTGAAATTCATTCATAGAAATAATTACCAGGGGTTGTCTCATCATTGACAAAGATTACAAAAAAAAACAACCCTGTAGTAACACTACTGAAGACATGTTTATTTCTGGATGAGACAGCATTTTTAACAGACTTTATAACCAAATAGTCCCTTTCTCTCCGTAACAGCAAAGAAAAGAGGAAGTGATCTTGAATCATACAACCATAAGTTTATTTAATACACTAAATACAAGTATATAAACATTATTAATTATATTCTTATATATATAAGAATATAATTCAAGAAATACTAGTGTTTGAAATTTTCTGTTTCTGTAGGGCACACAGGGGACATACTTAGTTAAACCTACTGGACAAGGAATTTTGTGTGCTTAAATAAAGGTGACACTTGGAATTTCTTTACAACAGATGGGTGTGTTTCCCATAAATTGTGTATGAGTCAAGGAAAGAAAAATCTCTTATGGGATTAACATACCAGACCCAGCTACATAAACAGCAACTATTGCTAGGCTGGAAAGGAAAGAGAGGCCTGGGAAAAACGAAGGCCAAGCTGTCAGTCTCCAACATCTTGTCTGTACAGCTCAGAGAGCAAAATTGACAGGATCCTTGTCAGCAAGTAATCTGGAGGCAAACTTTAATTTTCCAGGAGCTTCAAATTGAGTTTTTGCCTGGAAAGTGCCTCCTGGTGAGATTTTTCACGGGATGGATTTTCCTTCTCTGTCCCACTCTGCTTCTGCTTTAGGTCCTGAATCCAGTTTGTTATTTAGCCCCTCTGCCACATTCTCCATCTCTATACAGGTGTTCATAATAAGGAAGGCTTACTTTCCAATCATGCAAGGGTTTTTTGTGAAGTCCTGTCAGTTAATTAAACAACACTTCTCATTCAGTAAACATTATGATGAAGTTCTGAGTCTGCTTTATAGGACCTTGGAAGGTGGACTTCTGACCAAAGTGGACCTCGTTTCATTGACTGATGTAAATAATCCAATGTCTGAATTTTGGAGAACACTGGTACGAATATCTCATTACACACTGGGTCTAGGAAAGCAGACAAATAAACAAGGACCAGTTAAATCCTATTTACTTAAATGATCTCTCTGGGCATTTGGCAGTAAGAATGAAGGATGTCCACCTGGCACCCAATAAGAATTTGCAATGTTTGGGGTTGATTCTCAGATGACTTCCAGTACACGGCCAATGGTGACTTTCCCATCTTCCCCAACAGCAGCTGTGGGGGAGAAGGATAACCTCTTCTCATGCAAGGGAAAATGCCTTTCTTTATGGATTTCTGAGGATTTCATAGACATACTCCAAGGCCACTGACAAACAGGGAAGGCGAGTGAATAATCTGTATGATACTAAATGTTAAATGACTTCTACAAAAAATGCTTTGCCTTATGACACTCCATTTCCTCTCTGACTTTTCCCTATCCTAACCAGCCTCTGCCTAAATAAATATTAAACTTGACCAGCTGGAATTAATGAGGACTTTAACAAATCACATAAAACTATTGCAAGTTTTGAAATAGAAACTGATGTTACATTCCATATTGAAAGATAAAGAATTCAGTTATGCACCTCATTGAAAAAATTTAGTAAAAAAAAAAAAAGGAAAGGAAAAGAAAAGAAAAGAAGAACGAAGAGGGTGGTGCTTTGATACGAAGAGAAATTTAGAGGAAGAGTGATGCACTTCGTAAAACCATGCAAAGGAGATAATGCAATCATACACATACAGAAGAGAAGTTAAGAGAATACTCTTTTTTACCAGAGATAAGTACTGGCATTCCCTTAACTTCTGCTCTTTTTTTAGTTATTACTGCTCTGAAATATTATCTGTACTCACAGCTGCTAGATAAGTAATACTGATATTTCAGCTGTCTGTTGAGATCTTGTGATATAATGAGTTGTAAAACATACTACGAGAATGCAGGAAATATTAATCCTCATGTTTCAGGATAACCACTTCCAGGGCTCGAGAAGGTCAAGACGACATTTCCTGCATAGTACATGATTGCTCCCCTGATTAGTGCAAAGATTTTCACCTTAAAAAGCCCTTGTAAAGCAAGAAAGTAGACAAAGGAGTGACAAAATACTCTCTCTTGCATTATGGCAACTTTAGTTTCTCCTTTTAAAAATTAGAAGCATCAGACTTCTCAGAAATTTAGTTTAGTTTTCTTTTTCAGATTAAGCAAAAAGGAAAACACTTTTTTTCTTTTCTGGTAATCTTCAGATTAATTTTGTTCTGAACCAGACAGGGATGCTTCAGAGTCTTACCAAAATCAATCAATAACATAAAAAAAAAAAAGAGTGAAGAAAAGGACAGTCTTGGAAACAGTGCTGAAAGACAACGAATTTACAAAATGTTGCCTCTTTTTCAGCAAGGAAAAGGTGACATTAACTTCCCACAGTGGGGAAAAAAAGAACCAAGCAAACCATAGGGTCAAAAAGGCATAAAACTACGTATTGTTGTTATTTCTGTGAGACAGAAGAAGAGAAAGAAGAAATAAGTGAGCACCTGCATATTCAAGAGAGACTGACAGGATATTTGAGTTCTTTTTCTATTTCCTTGAAGTATTGTATGTGTGTCCCTCATTTAAACACCGTGGGCCTTTACTTGTGAAAACCTGTGCATAATGGTAACTGTCAAATCAGGTGAGCCTGAGAGGCTTCGCTCATTAGCATTTCTAACTGATTTAGGAAGCTCAGCTGCAACATCCTGTTCAGAAAGGCAAAAATCTTATCTGTATTCTGATGTAGTGAACAGGCACGGTACGGATGGTGTTTAGAATAAAAATTCAGAGAAGGGTGAGACTTGCCTTAAAGCTTGTGTTTTTCTGGAGAACAGGGACTGGTTACGAGACGCTGGCAGGCTATGCAAGGTATGCGAGCTTTCAAGAAGAAAGGTTCTCTTATGGACTGATCACAGCAGTTTCTTCTGTCTGAATCAGATGCAATCGTTAAGGTTCACGTGCTTTCTTCTTGTATTTTTCAGTGTTTAACTTTTTCAGATCTTTCAATGGCAACATCAGATGCAGTTGAATTCGATCGCCACAAATTAAATTTGTGACCAGGGAAGTCAGTCATCTCTATCAGCTAGTCATTCTACCAGGTTTTTCAGTATCATCACAGCGGATGCTGTGAGGCATGTTCTCCCGGCATTATTCTCCCTGAGCAATTTTTCTGCAAAAAAAATCTTGTTGACTTCCATGGATAAGTGAATTTTATTCTCACTGGCAGGAGACCTGATTGCAATTTTTATTATGGGCACAAATCGTTCCCCAGCTCCTGTCCCCTATCATTACCCATCAACCAAAGATCTTTTTCTGAAAGCACTTTTTATTGCTAGAAATACTAGTCAATGGTTACATTAGGAAGAGGTGCTTGGGAGCACCTGTGTAATGCTGCAGAACAGATCAGATAGGAAGGAATAAAAGGGTGGTGAAAAATGAACAGTTCCTCTAATAGTTGTTTCCTTTTGGAAACAAACCTCGTCCCAGCCTTGTTCCAGATGTGCAACCAATCCTGCAAATAAAGCGGCAATAGGATGCAGGATTGATTGTTTTGAGGTAATTTTCTAAATCTTTTCCAGGAAAGAGAGAAATGTTGGGACAGCCTGCTGCATGTTCTTTCTAAAATACGGTGCCAAGTTTTCTGCCTTTTTAAAAAAAAGAAACATATAAGCACAGGAGGATTCACCATCTTCCTCTGAAACTCACTTAATTCATCTCCCTGTACTGAATATTTTTTATGTGACATTTTAAGCTTCATGACTTTGCATTTCAGTTTCAAACAGATGAAAAGATGTGTTAGCAAGAAAGCAGGAGCTGTACCACCGGATTTGGATGGAATGAAACTAAGTTTTATAGCTGAAGTAAAAGATAGGCGACAAAGGCGGTCAAGTTTCCTACTGAACTACGTGCTCCCACATCACCCCGTACACAAGCAGTGGAGCAGATTAGCTATCTGCAAGGCTACAGCTCAGTTACGTGAAGGTTTCCTTTCCCTTCTGCTATAAAAGGCAAATGGAAGAAAAATTACAGTTAGATGGCAAGTGAGTTCGGAAGGATAACATGAAAAGTGAAGAAATAACTCACAACCAAGGCTCTTCTTTTTCTTCCAAACACTTAAGACATTAGAAACACATAATCATATTTCTTTCTCTAAATTTCAATTGTCTGCTGAAGCATTTGCATACTGCAAGTCAAAAACCAGCAGTAAGTGGGCTCTGTCTCAATATTCATCCTCTGACAAAGAAAAGCACAAGTAAAAGGCACAGCCTGATTTAAACAACCCACTCAGGAACCATGACCACAGGCCATGATTTTGCAAATAGAAATCTTTTTCACAGGCAAGGATCACTTTTTCATAAGATAGATGAGGCGAAAACTGTAGCTTCCTTCTGGTTTTTGGAACTCAGTCCTGTCACCATCTATAGTCAAAGAAACCCTGGATCCACTGAGTGCCAAAGGCTTTACCCAGTTGGATGAGGAGCGTTCATGGGTGGCTAGTCTGCAGCAAAGGAGTTTGCCTGTGCGTGCCCGTCCAAGATTCAAGCCTTTGTGAAGGGGTTTGCTCTTCTACGCCCCCTCCAGCCACACAACTGAAGAGTAGGGGAGAGAGAAAAGCAAAACTCCAGGAAGGAGCCTGAGAGAAGCTGCAATTAAAATAGGCCTGGCCAAATGCCAGCCCTGAATACCTCTAGATACAATGGGTCCTAAACCTAAATTAGGCCAACTGCCAGGCTTGGGGACGCATGCACAACCATAATCTCCCAAGAACAGACAGAGACAGCAAAGTGCAATTAAAGTGTTCTCAGTTCACCGGTCTGTCAGAGCAATCCTCAGGCACAGCAACACTTGCCAAACATTTTCCGCATACAACAGGAATAACAAAAAAAAAAAATAAACAATAAAAGGTTTGATTCAATTCCTATCAATTTGGGGAAAATGAAAGAGAAAATCTGAGACCCTGGGAAGGTAAATATTAAGACATAGGTATGGACAGAGCTAGGAAAAAACATATCTCACAAAAGCAAGATTTCAAAGCTATTTTTTGACAAGGACATGTACCTACACATGAATGGTACCTTTTAGTAACAAGGACAGTTGCAAAAATGTTGGTGAAGAGGCAACAAATTAAGTAAGAGAACCGCACAGCAATATACTTTGGCTAAAATTTATATTTGTTGCATTCTCAGCTTGTACAAGACAGACTTGCAGTAATCCCCTCTTTGACACTACCACCATGATCCAACTTATTCCTCTCATTAGGCTCAGTTATTCGCCATCTGTCTATGCAAAAAAATAGTCTGAATATTATTTCTTCCTCATAATGCGAAAGCAATAATGAAACACATTACAGGAAAAGCAAGCTGGAATTAGGATACCTCTCAATTCAAATGAGAAAGAGCTGGAATCCATACTAAGGCTGCTGGAGTCCAAGTCCTGCCACAGCCTTGTACCGGGAGCCAACTGCAGGGACTGCCAGTGAGGGAGAAAGCATTAAATCACAGCCAGCACTGCTTAGGGTCAAGAGTCACCAAAAAAAGAGAGTTTTAGTTATGAATAATGCCACTGTAAAGAAAAAATAAACACCTGCAAACATGCATACATGCAACAACCAGAAGCAGTCCAGGTGAAAAGGGCCACGAGGGTCAGGTCAGCCCTCGCGGGCTACTGCAGTGTGGGGCGCTCGGTCTCTTCCATGTTAAGCAGAGCCAAGATGCGGTCTCAAGCTTTGAGTGTCAGGACTTAGCATCCTCTCCCCATCTCATGCCCCTTTCCACAACATAAAAAAGGCTTGGAATGGGTTGAGAGTGACGGTTGTGGCTTACCTGGACGTCCATAGCAGCCTGCTGCCCAGGAAGCGCCCTGCGAAAGAGTGTGCAGCTGGCTCCGGGGACAGCCAAAGGCAGGGTTGCAGGGGCAGGGGACAGTCCCTTGGGATACTTGTGAGATGGCTACTGCAGCCGGAAAAGGGGCAAGCAGCACATCAGGCGAGTAAGACAGCGGTACCCTCGGTCTGGGCTGAAGGGACAAAGGAGCTGGGAATAGACACCCGCCAGCTGCTCGGCTGCCGGCCAGCGCGGCTGGAGCTGGGTGGTCGGGATCAAGGAGACAGGTCGGAGTGTAAGCCCTGACTCTGGGAGGCACAGGCCACTCTTCCTGCAGGTACAAACCAGGGATCATCCCAGTGAACTTCATTCCCCTCCAGACTCTAAAGACAGGGATACAAATACTCCAAATGATCCACAGCTCCCCGTTGTTAAGCTGAACAGCCTGGCCCGACCAGCCAAGCTTTGCAATGACGAAATCAGCTTTGCCCTGGTACTTTCCTGTTTCGGTTCTAATAACTAATTGTCTTTTTGCTTTCTTCAGTACACAACATTCATGTGGACACTGCCATAAATAAAGCTGAGGATATTGAATCTCACCAGCTTGTAGCTGAAAAATTAATCCGTACGCAAAACTGCACAGTTACTGATCAGTAACTTTTTTAGGAGGGCAGAGATACCAAGAGAAAGACAGAAATACCCAAAGATTTCTGTGTACCTTTTCTCCCATCCTGACAAAGGGAGAATCACAAGGTAACCATTGTCTGTTTTTTTTTCTTTTATGATTGACAGAAGTGAAGAAAGTCTCTCATAGGAGCATATAAATAATTTAAATAACACACGCAGCGGTTGCCAGTACCCAGCCAAATTCACCCCGGCTGTAATTCCACTTGGCTCCTCTGTAGCATTCCATCTCCAAAGCAGATAAACCAAATACGTAGCAGAGAATAAAGAAAGCATGAAAAACAGCAGCGACCCTCTCGAGTAACAGTTATAATATGTCTTGATGTAGATTTAAAGTCTGAACTGTATTTTCAGAAAGGTTACAAGGAAATTATGTGCTGATCTGCTCTGGGATCTTTGGATGGAAAACACTACATATATTCTAAGTCATTGTTAACTACCACCACTTGCATGCCATTACTTTGAACACAGCCAATCCAAAGTGTGTGTAAAAGATGTTATAGGAGTATTTTAAATCAGGGCACCAAGCCAGAGAATATTAAAGTATATAAGCTGCCTTCCTGTCTCTAGAGGTTTTAATATGATGAATGCTTGAACTCCTGTTAGCCTTGTTACGAGAGTTACGATGTAGTAACTGTTCATCTGAGCACAACCAGTCCATTGTAAACCTAAGTAAAATGGATACTACCCTCCAGTGGGAACTAAGCATTGTTTTTTCTGCTTTGTTTTTTGTTTCTTTCCGGCAAAAAAAAAAAAAACATTTGAATTGAAGTTTTCATTTCAACACTACAAAGAAGTTAAAAGATCTCGGTTCACCTGCTGATATAGAAGACTACAGCATAATGGCACTTTTTTGCTTGTTAGGGGGTTAAGGGGTTCTTTTTTCTTGTAAATATTCTAGAGAACTAAATATCTGCACAAATTAATTTGGAAGCTGAAATAAATTTCTTTGCTTTAAGGAAAACATGGTTTGCTACAGCAGCCCAAGGAAAACCTGTCATTTATTTTTTCCTTTGAACATCATACCAGCTACAATCTTAACTAAACCTGTGTTGGGGGAGAGAAAAAAATATACAGTTTTGTCTATCAAAGTCAAAGCGCAAAGCACAAACATCATTAAACTTCTCAAAACCTTTGTCCGAGGTAGAAATGTTCTCTCTGAGGGGAAAATCAAAACAAAAAATGAAAAATTACTCCGTTTAAATTCCTTCTATGGGATTTTACCTTTTAAGTCTTTTAAAGCTCCTTCCTAATCCACAGCTGCAGAAGCATTTCAAACAGCAGAACTCAAGGACTAGACGTTTTGTGGTTTATTCTACATATGGAATCGTTTACTTAACCAAATTACTTGTGATATTAAGAAATTATTGTAGGGTTTCTTAGCATTATCTTAGGTGTAAAGAAACATTCTTTTCCCATGGAAAAATAACTGCAACCCATATTATACTTCAACGCTGTGGGTCTTACGAAGTTAGCCAGATTTAAGTGTCATTCCTGAACTTGAATTTGCTGCACATATACAAATTAATGTGTCAGTCCTCTGCCACGTTCTCTGTGGAAGGAGGTGGCTTTCAGAAAGTGACGAAGAACCCATCTGCCTCTGACCCAGATTTGGGAAAAACACTACTGAAACATCAGTGTGATATCAACATCTTCCCCATCATAAAAGACTAAACACAGCACTGTATCGGCTGCTAGGAAAATTACTAAGAAAAATAACTTTATCGCGGCCTGCAGCTTCAGTAAATGCAGTTGCTTGTGCTAAGTAAAGCTGAGCAAACAGCCACTGCTAGTGCTGATGTTTCCTAAGGCTATTTGGGGAGAGCAGCGTTCTTCCCACGCGGATGCATCCACACCACTCTGCGAACTCCATTAGAAGCCGTCTTTGCTGATTCTGCAGCCCAGTAAGGTCTTACCCAGGTCTCAACTGCTGCGTTATTTTTTGTGCCAGGTGTACTGCCTCAATACGTGTTTGGTCTGCTCCGTCGTTGCCCAAGCTCCTCACGTGTGTGTGTCTGTGCCTGCGTTTAAAATTCTAAAAAGGATCACGAGCGACGTTCACAGCTAAACAAGGACCTGATATGCACGTATGGTCAAAGCTTGCAATTTTGTATGAAACACCATAAAAAGGTAAATCTAGCACAGATCAAAATCACTGGGGACTTCAGTGGGAATTTTAACCCAGCAAACTCTACGGAATTTGCTCCTTTTGAAAGTCTTATAAAACAAATACTAGATGAAACAAAAGTGATTTTATAGAATTCACTGAACCTGCTTTTACAAGTATAAAGAACATGTACTATTTATCTGCACGTGAAAGTAATTAAAATTCAAAGCATTAACATGAATAGTAAGAATAACAGGAACGTTAAGGTGTCCCTGTGGAGCACGGGCTGAGCTGGTTTGTTTGGCTAAACTCTCTTTCATAAATATAACTGCAGTGGAACTGCGCACACAAGAACAATAAAGCAGAGTAACTGCCTGAAATAGACAATCAATTAAAGGTGAACAAAGCAAAAAAATATGAATAAGTGTAAATCCAGTGTACCAAATACAAATGAGAATTAAAGACGGCTGTATCAGCATGTAGCGAGGAAGGCAGCTAACCCAGCATTGCTGCCTCTCAGCTACTGCCTTTATCTCCTGCTTCCTGCCTGTGTTTCGTGTCACAAAGCCAAGACAAAAGTAATAAAAGTAACTTTTGCGAAGAAAAAAAGTCAGATACATACCACAACATGGTACTGAAACGTCAGCACATACAAACCTCTTTTTCCGGATGACAACTGAACAGACAGTTAAAAGAAGTTTCCCCGCAGTCCACCTCTCCTAATGCCGTAAACGGACCTGAGTTGGCTGCTTGTTAAACGGCTAGTTTGCATCAAAGCAAACAGTCCTCCCTCTGAGGAGTATCTTTTAACAACCTCTTAAGCCTTTTAAACGCCAATTTTCCAAATATGCTCCAAGGACACAAAAGAAGCCAGTTGCTCCAATCCCTGCTTTAACTGAAGGATTTGATTAACCATCCAGAACGTATTACCCTGGGACACATGACGGGCTCACATCTCTCTATCTCCACGGCATGGATTTCCAAACTGTTTGTGAAACAGCTCCCAAAGGGCTGTATTACAGTACGGTTGTAAAGCACATGGAAATGAGTGATAGCTCTCTGTAAAACGTTACATTTTAACCTAAAACATAAGCCCCTGAATCATAAACAACTTGGACGTGGACAGAGTAGGGCAGGAAACCTGGAGAAGTTACTGCGAAAGTTGTCCCGGCAGAAGCCTTTCCTGCTTATTTTCAGAGGCCTGAAAATACCCGTCATTAATCAGGTTAGATCCACAGCTGGCTTTCAGACCACCTCTTTCTCAGCACTTCACGGTCTAGTACAACGCGCGGCCTTTAATTGGGACTTAGGCTTCCATTATGATCTGTGGAAAGATTTGATAACTAAAAGACAGTCTACAAAAAACACAGTCTTGGCAAAAGAAATGTGGACTAAACCGAGGGGTCATGTCTGCATGGAAACCACAGCCTTGAGCCCGCTCCCGGAATTTGGCATCTCCAAGAGCCACCACTCATAAAACACAACCAGAAGAGCAAGCAGCTTTTTTTCTGTTTCATCTTATAGTTAAATGGCTGCAACATTCATTTAAGATACAGAAGAGTTGTGGCCAGGTCCACCCTCCTCTTGAGAAATTTTGAACTTTTTTTGTCCTACCCCCAGTGACGGTGTGGGCTGCTTAATTGCTTCTTTTAAAACTGGGCTTTGAATCTTTTTTTCACCTCATATTTATGTACAAAACATTCACGTGAGCACAGAGAGAGAGGAAAAATGGCGGTGACTTGGTTGGGTTTTTTTCATGTGAAATATTTCAACTTGTTGCAAGTCAAAATATTCAAATCATTTCAACACGTAGTAAATGTGTATGTGTAGACACAAAGCCGCAGTTACGGTGTCTGCGCCAACAAAACAAAACCCAATAATATTAATTTCAATTAGCCGTGGTGAATTGCACTGAGGCAACACTGGAAATCTTCTAAATGGAAATAATGTGCTCAGACACATCAGTTTCTGCTTCTCTTTATAAAACAGCTTCTTGCGATATTTACTTTCATCAGCATCAGCCTGTCTACTCACACTTTTGATTCGCAGCGGGTTCCTGCAGTATAAGAGCCTCAAGAATAATAAAACAAATGGCTTTCTGATTCAAGAGATTAGCCTCTAGCACACATAACCATTATTCTAGCTCTAATACAATTCACATCTGGTTAAGAGAGATGTAATGTGCAGAGAGGGTCTGTCCATCACGCAGGCCTGATGCATTAAGTAGGTCTTTATTTTTCCTGTTCCTATATATTTGCTGTGCTCTAAGGTTCAATGGTGAATGTGAATGGAGGTCTCACAGCCTTTTTTTTTTTTTTAAGCTTAGAGGTCAAACCTACTGTATGAAACAGGGGGGGAAAAAAGAAAAAAAAACTTTCCTAAAACTAACCCGTGGTTACCCGTATTTCCTACGTATTCTATGTAACAGGGATAGTCAGTGTTTACAGTAGGGTCATTACTCGACACAGAGATATTTTGGTGAAGTATTTGCCTCAGTCACATTGCTGACAAAATAAAGTAACAGTAGCAATAGTGAGTGGACGTTTGTTTTCATAAGGATAATTATTTACAGGCAGTAGCGAGTCTCTCGCAGCAGTCGAGAAATAGTGCAGACTTGAACAACTATAGACAACACTAAAGACACCTTGAGATAACAGCCAACACAAAAATACGCCTGAATGCCATGAGTTCTGTTTTATATCCTAACCGCTACATACGCTCATTTTCTGGCCATAAACAGGCTCAAGGAAAGACTTTTTTTTAGATGACAAAGAGGAGGAATTCATTTAGAAATATGAAAATACTGAATTCTCTGGTTTTCCTCACATTCAAAAAGTAATGCTTAGAAGAAATCTCAGGTTGAGTCACATTGTGTGCTTTTAAGGCAAACAACAAGGCAAAACTTGGGAGAGGACAAATCTGGATGAAGTCGCCCTTTTATTTTTTTCAGGAAGGATACCACACTGAGAACCAAATGAACGGCACTATCCGCTTTGCCTGAGGGATTACACTTCGCCTAGTTGCGTTAATAGAAAGAAAAAGTTATTTTAGAGTGAGCAAGACTATTACTCTACCTTCCACAAAACCAAATGAGTCAGCTCTAATTTCTAGGTAGTCCAGAATAGCTAGATGAGACCTCACAAGAATATTAAAACCTCGTTAAAACATGAAACTATACTGAAAACCAATTAAATATAAGACCCAAAGAAGTGAACCCCCCCCCCCCCCCCAAAAAAAATATTCCTGACTTTCCATGTAATAATGACATATTATCCAGTGTTACATTGGGTTTGCTACACAGAAAGTGGCCACGCTGGGAGACAGAGTTGATCAATAGTAAATCTGAGATGGTGCCACGTGTAACTTTTTTTTCTTTACAAAAGAACATCACAGACGATAAGAATACCTCAGATGAAAAATTAATAAAACATTTCATACAGTTAGTGTGGAGTCTTTAATTGAGGGCTAGTCCAGCTGCGCAAGGCACACAAATGAAACTGTACTGTCACACGCAAAGGATAACAGTAAGTGGCATAACATCAAGCTGAAGCTTTTATCACAACATCGCATCCCAGAGACTCATATTAGCCCCATTCTGGTTAACAACAATATTGATTAATTGAAAGGAGCATGCCAAGAAGAGAGCAGCACGTTGGTCAAATTCTTACTCAATAGTACATCTCATGAACATCGCCTTATCAGAGAGAAGGGATTCGGGAAGGTTTCAGTATTGGCAGAACAGAGATTTTTAGCCAGGAAAAATATAAACTAATCCATCTGTGAGAAAAGAAGCTGAAACACAGCAATAAAATAAGAGCAAACGCCCAGTGGAGCTTTGTGGCCACGAGAGAAAGCGAAGAAAGGAACAGAGGTGTAGGAACTCTGCCAGGGTCGGTTCCCCGGAGCCACGCTCGCAGCACTTGGCCAGTTTGCTCAGAGGGACTGGCAGCACGCCAGCTCCCAGATGTTCACCTGGAGATCTGAGTGATGATATCGAGCCTCCGAGGGAAGGCATCCTGTCCTCCTCCTCCACAACAACGTGTGTGCCTGGGGCTATGTGATCTCCTGGCCTTTCGCTGTCTCTAATGAACTTGTCTG
Source organism: Larus michahellis (assembly GCF_964199755.1). Classification (NCBI taxonomy): domain Eukaryota; kingdom Metazoa; phylum Chordata; class Aves; order Charadriiformes; family Laridae; genus Larus; species Larus michahellis. The sequence continues at coordinate 61,565,312 of NC_133899.1, read as the reverse complement.
CTGTCTTACTGCACGTCTCTCTGCTGGAGCACCAACCCAGGTGTATCCTGTCCCCTGGCAAATATTGTGTGACTGGGGAATTGCAGCCCATACAAACCATCGCCACAAAGGAGCGAGAGCTGAGTGCCATAGAGAGAAGGAACTCCGATGGTGTTGCTCAACAAATTCTTCGGGCAAAAGGTCTGCGAGAGTTCTGCTGGATTTGCTACCTGAGCTGCTGATCAGCATCGCTGAGCAGAAGAACCACTCGGCACTTGATCCCTTCCCAAAGGAAGGGGAGAAAGAGGAAGGCATTCAGACTGAAAAGGTGACATGAGGATCACTCCTACATCTAATTCAGCCTGAGGAGACCTGAAGCTATTGGCAGTGAATGCTTTCAGTGATGAACATCAAGATGTGCAAATCGGGTTAAGAGAAGGAATGTGAAAACTGGCCAAAGTACTTTAAGCAAACAGGAAACTAAGTGATTTTTTGGAACGGTTCAAGCAGGTACGATTTTTTTTTTTAAAGTAATGAATTAATTTTAAAAGGAGTAAAATCTCATAGAACAAGCAATTAAGTATGCATTTTTAAAATAAATTAACATTTTACCTCTAAAACATGAACTCTGAAAGCATTGTAGTGAACTATGTCACAAATCTTGTCACTTCCCTCAAAGCATTGTGGCATTTCATAGCGAAGAGAAAGCTAGAAGAAGAGAGAAATGCTATCCTGTCTTTCAACAGGAATGTTTAGGGGTTCGTTTTTCACTTGCCTAATTCTGTTCTTTCTTTTTGCCTGCTTCATTATTAAAAAGAAACTCCTTCCCCGAGCTCTGAAGCCCGGCTGTAAGTCTCAGCTGAAGCCGCTTCTGGCCCATGGAAGGCACTGGGTCTGCGGCTGGAAACCCCAGCCCACACAGCACCTTATCCTGTCTTCTCAGAGAGCAGCACATCAGCACGTACCAACCCAGAACGGCCTCGCTGCTGAGGATAAAATAACCACTTGCAGGCCAAGTGAATAAACCTACATCCACCTATCTAGTCATCAGGTCCCCCTACCGATGATGAAGGAAGCTTATCCAAAGCACATTCACAGCGAGGCCTTTGCTAGCCAAAAGACTTCACGTGTCGCTGTTAAATATATTATTTTCATGCCTATTCAAAGCAGCACGATGTGAGTAAACAGCCTGAGTGCACTGGTGATCTTCCTCTTCCACTCCAAACTCAAACCCACATGATCTTTGATAACATCAGCACCCCAGCAAACCCCCTCTTGGTTCCCAGACATACCAGTTGAATACTGATGACATAATTGGGGTAGAAAGAAAATAAATTCATCTTGTGTTAGTATCCCAACAATACAAAACGTGCTCGATTGGGAAAAATAAGTCTATTTATATATTCTTTATTGTATATTTACTATTGCTTTCAGCAGTGGCTTTGGAACCAATTGGTGCTATGGTTATCCCACACTTTGGTCAATAAAACCTTCACGTTCACAGCACAACAAGTGCATTTCTAGAACAATATACGGTGCATTCTATAGCATACCAGGCGTGCATAGCTGTATCTATAAATACGTCAACAAGAACATTAGAGAAATATGCTTCCTAATAGGATATTTTTCGTAAAGCAATCCTTTCGTGTTATTACCTTTTCCAGGTGTACTGTCAGTTGTTTGCTTTGTCATTTAAGAAACTGCTGCTTCAATATTCTGGAATGCGCTGTCAACACGAAAGGCTGAAGCGAGTGATATTGATACCACACTCCCAAACCAGCACAACTTGATTAATGACCTCTATTGCAACGAGGAGCCGCGCTGCAGTGCTATGGATTTCCCTTCCTAGGAGCGTAAAGAAAGTGAGAAGAACATGAGGAGGACAGTCGCGTGTTTAAAAGGCCAAATCACAGATTTCAGACAGTAATATTTATTTCACAAATTAAAGGGGGTTTTTTGTTGGTTTTTTTAGTTGCTTTTATCTAGCCCTGCGACTGACAAAGGGAGACATAAATTTAATAGTCAAACAAACCTTATGGAAGCATGGCATTAAATCTTAAATTAGCATGTACTAAATGAGATCTTTATTATGGGATTCAGTGCCAAAGATATTTGCATTGTTTATACAACATCACATATATCTTTGCAGACAAAGCTAAAAACGCCGCAAGAAGATCCTCATTTCTTTCAATTTTAGAATAAGGAGTTATAAAATGCTAATTGGGTACTCTGAGAAATAGGAAGTATTTTAACATTTTGGATACATTGAAGTAACCCAGAAGTGAAGACATCTAACTTACGTCACCTAACTATATTTCTGTCTTGAATGTTAGAAGCATCCACTAAAGAACGAAACATTAATTCTAGAATCCTCCCTGAGTGAAGCAATTTTAATATTTTTTAAAGCAAGCCAGCCACGATGATTGAGGAAAACAGCACATCTACATTCAGTATATATGCTTTAAAGAGAAACACATCTTCTGTTCCTCACCACTCAATTCAGTAACCATTTTGAAAGGCCGCCTTTGCTTCTATACAAGGCTCACTGTGTCTTTTGCGTTTTCTCTATCGTCCTTCCCAATGACGGCGTTGGATCACAGACTTGTAGCATGATTTAATAGCTGGTATTTCAGGAGGGACCAACAATAAAACTGCCTGCCTCTCGACTTCTTAACAAGTGTTAGTATCTCAACAATACAGAAAGTGCTAGATTGGGGAAAAAACAGGCTATTTTAAGTCTATTTTTCCCAGAATTGCACAACACCTCATCCTGCATCTTCTCCTTGTCTCTCAGGCTCTTACTGAGGCAGCGCCTGTAACCCAACAGTTCACACCATTTCAGTTCCTCGAGCGGGCAGAAGCACGCACTGCACAGTGCAAGAGAAGAACTTGGGTCTCATGAGCTTCAGCTAAAACCAGTCCCCCTCTGTTTGAATGGCACCATTTTAAAAATACACGCTGGTAATAAAATCCAGGGCTTACAGTACATTGGCTTAGGGGCTAATCAGCCTTACAGGTTATTTACAAGACACAAGAGATATTACGCTGGTGTAATTTGTATTATTAGAGCGGTCAGGACTGTGCCCAGTTCAGATGACCGATGTAGTTCAAAGAACGGCAAAAAAAAACCAAACAAAATACTACAAGGTTTACAAACACAAACTGTAAAAACACTTAAAGGAATGTGTTAACTTGGACAAAGAAAAGACAGCCACGGAAAGCAGCGAGAGAGCAATGGGACACAGCAGTCCTCCGGCATCTAAAGATCACCATAAAGGTGACAGTGATATATATTCAGCACGTCCACTTGCAATAGAGCTAGAAGTCGTCGGTTTATCTTGCAGTAAAGAAGATTTAGCTTGGCTACCGGGAGAATCTTTCTTCCCATAAGGATACTGAATCACTGAAATAAGACATGGAGAAAGCTGTGGAATCTATTTGGCATGTTTAGAAGTATAGATGAATTTCCTTTAGCGATACAAGAACGATTAAGACCTACATTTGGATATGCAAAGACAATGCTTATTTTTATAAGATGTCTTGTGGCTCAAGAGTTGTTGTATCTCAATACCTATGTAAATTTTAAAACCTCGTGAGCATTTGTATTGATTAAACCAGCACAATTTAAATACAGGGAAGTAGTCAAATAAACCCACTTGCATACGTGCACACACGCAAGTACGGAACCCTCGTGTTAACACATGCAGCCATTCCCCTCTGGCTGCATCTTGAAATGGATATTCACCTTCTTTAAGAACTAAGTCTTCTGAGGACCTTTGCCCTAACTCCAGTTCTTTTCCATTTCCATATTTGCTTCCCTATTTTATGGCCTTTTTTATTATTGTCAATGTTATATAATCCCCCCCCCGCCTCAGACCATACATTTTCTTAAACAATCTGTGCAACCTTCACAACTTTCAGAACCTTGTTAGCAGAAAACACTACATGGCCATAGACGTCTATCGACGTCTACAACCTACCAAGGGAAAACAGAAAGAAAGCAGGTTGTCACATAAGGAAAAAAGTGAAAACACGTCCAGAGGATCAGGGAGGGAAAAAAAAAAAAAAAAAAAAAAAAAAGAAAAAAGGGCAGGGGGGCAATGAGTGAAGACAGAATCATCATAAGACCTCTCAATTCTAAATGCAGTTCCTACTGCATGCTTATTCTTTCTAGAAAACACACAAAGTTATTACGGTGCCATTGGGATCGCATCCAATGAAGTTTCGCCAACATGATTTACAAAAGCCAGCATAATCCCAGCTATTGTAGCTATATTGGCCAGTTCACTTTTTTTATTGTACAGGTGTGGCCCCTACACACACCACCAAGAAGGTGCCAAATAGCATGAAAAGTTTCTCGTTCCAAAAACTTGTGATTTAAGTATAAGGCAAGAGACAACCGCTGGCTATAAAAAAAAAAAAAAAAAGAAAAAATGGGCAAGGCGACACAGAGAGCAACAGCGGGTGATGCGAGTCAGGCCAGGTCATTCCTTGCCCTTCGCTCCTTGTCTCACTGGGGGAATTAGGGAGGGCCAAAGAATTTTTAGCAGGAAGCTTGCTAAGAATATCATTTGCAATTCTTGTAACAGACCAAAGGGTGAGATCAGACCCCTAGATTTGAGAAGACCGCCGTACTCGTGCCCATGCATTTGTATACGCATCTTGAAAACAACTATTTTTCAGAGTCAAAAGGGAAAAGGACTTCACTATTTTCTGCTCAGTTGGGTATGTGCACATGAAGATCCCATGCATACGTTTGAACTTCTTTCTTCCATTTTGCCATGCAGTTATTCTGAAAACTTGTTTACACAATTCTTCATCTCCTACCTCCATTAAAATCAGAAGGATCAGGGCAAATCCTCACATTGCCAATGTAGAAAACAAGAGGATAGTCTTCTAAACTTATTTTCAATCTGAGAGGGAGAGACCCTTCCCTCTGCACTATTTAAAGGGGGCGGCACACAGCCGTGCACCAGAGGTTTTCAAGGATACAACTGCGCATGAAAGGCCAATCTTTGAGCCCCTGCCCTGCCTAGAGACAAGGCACAAGGTTCCAGCTCCCCACGGTGCAGCTGCATCTCTTCCATCCACACAGAACAGGGGCCAATTCCCAATACAGAAACTCCCAGATTTTTCTGAAATTCACAGAGGTAAAAATCACTCACCTTTACTTTCTCCTCTGCTTCTTGAATACTAAATAGATGGAGAAAGCAGGGATGCTCTTCAGGAAGCAGACACAGACTAAAAATTCGTGCTCTTACAGCAAATCTGAGTTTTAGTTTCCAACACAAGGTGGAAAACTAAAGATGTGCTGTACATAGCTGAATCTGAGACATTTGGGGACACAGAAATACCAGATTAATGAGTAAGCAACAGTGTCGGAGAGCCATTTTCATAACTCTCCACGTGCGTATGCGAGACTTCCACTGACGAAGTAGAAGGTGCCTGCTGGGGACTTCACAAGTAAACGAAAACCGTAATTCCTTCCTTGCTAACTTACCCTTCACCAAAGCAGGTGGTGCAACATTTCCATCTCAAGTTAGCTTCTGCTTCACCTTTAAGGTGAAGGAGAGAAGCTTGTTAACAATAACACAGGACTTGGTCTAAATTTATCAGGTAAAGTCTAACCAAAAACTGTTTTGTGACAACATCCGCTAAAACTTCTAAATTGAGCTAATAGTGCCACCGAGTTAATATGATTTTGCACACGTGTAGATGACTTGTCTTTTAAAAGAAACTGGGAACAGGTCAGAAATGAGAATACAATGAATGTAGGGACACAGGTCTGCAAAGTATTTTTAAGAGACAGGGTAGAAAATATAAAACTGGCATTTATACTCAGTCAGATTATGAGATAAGACTATAAAACAGGCTATTCTTGCAGTCAAATTACCAGTAAGGAAAACGAAGACATGCTTTTATCTGCTTTACCTATTGCTTCCCTCTTTGAAAGTTACATACAGGGAACAGGCTCTCTTTCCTTTGTCCATGGGTGCTCCAGATGTTGCGGTTGCAGTAGTGCCAGTTGCAGTTCAAAACAAACTTCCGCTAGTTCAGGCAAAAAAATTCAGCAATAAAAATGCATATTAGCTTTTTTAGCCCTTCTTTTTATAAAAAAAGAGAAAGAAAAAACAACCAAGAAAACCCACAGAAACTGTCGAGGTTGTGGTTTTGGCCAACCACGTATGTTCTTGAGAACTTTGTCAGTGTGGGAAAGTCTCTTATCCTACATGAAACCAGAAAAGACTTCCCGTAAGCGGGCTCTTCTTTTAAAGCCCCCGGTTCTTACGTAGAAAGGGAACAGGCTGGTGCAAAGTGTCTTCAGCACCTCCTCAACAGTCTCCTCCTCAAGCGTACGGCTGGATGCTGTTAAGAGTGTTGCGGCACCGGGACTGGAGGGTGTTGGAACATGCCCTCCTATTACAAAAATGCAAACAGAAGCCACTGAAAACACCAGAAGGGAAAAAATACCCACCATGAATGTTGCCTTCTATTCAGTTTAAAATTTCCAAGCTCTTAGAATTCCCACTCTTTCATAGCTTCCTAGTGATGACCTAAAGTAGTTGCATGTCCCATTTGCTCATATTTCGCTTTCTACATAGCATACTACACTTTCTAGTAGTCCTTCACTTCGGCTGTACGTGCAACGCTTGTCTGCAAGAAGGCAATTGTTACGTGGGGTTTTTGCAAGACAATTCAGAATATAGAGACATTTATCACCTAAATGAGTTCAGAACACACTTCTTACTACTGTTCAGTGCAAGAATAGCAGTAGGCTTCCTTAACTACTACATCAGAAGGAAGGAGACTCATAGAAATTGCAAGCTGTTTTTTTTTTCTTTACATTTCTGAAGAAATTTTGCCACCCTGGGGCTCTGGGCACCTGCCCCATAAATTAATGTACAAAGATAAATACCTGCCTATAGACATTCGCTTCAGCCCACTCTTCCTCAGCAACTTCAGGCAGGAGAGAGGAAAAATAGGTTTTGTAGCAAGCCCGGTAGTTAACAAACCTACATTCTTGTAGTGCAGAGGAGGAGAGGGGAGATCTAAAGCCAAGTACTTCCAAACGAGAATGCCCGGCAGCAGAATCCCTTCTTCATACTGAAGGAACTCTAGCTGAGCAGCTCTGCTGCTTCCAGGGCAGTTAAAGGGGGGAGATTAAAAAAAAAAAAGGGGGGGGGGGGGAAGGGGGGCAGGGAGAAGGTAACTTTTCAGGAAATCAGACTCAACCTATTTACAGACATGTAGCTTAAAACCACATGTATTAAGGGCAGTGTTTTAAGTAGAATACTGGATGTGGGGTGGTAGTCGAAATCCAAAGGGATCCATGAGACCCAGCCCCTCTGCTGACAGCCAGCACAGCCTTGCAGAAAAATAGAAGCATCCAATTCCTCCAGACACTTTGAATACTAGGACTGGACATAGATCTCTGCAGTCTTTCAGGGCGTTTCTGGTGTCAAATTGTCTGCTCGTGTCCCCACTAGGTGAGAGCTCAGCTTTGACAACTGCGTTACACGCACACCAGCTCCCCTCCCTTCTGGATTCAAAAGAAAAAAAAAAAAAAAGGAAAAGTTTCCTTTAAAGAGGAACTATAGCCATGATTGAGAGGATCATCTGTTCCACAGTTCACTTACTCTGCCACGGACAGTCTTCCAAGTGATTCCAGCAGGATTCGCATCTTCATACACTACTTCCATGTCTTCATCGAATGAGGTTGGCATTTACTTCATGTTGTCACTATCATGCTACAAAACCACAGCGCTGACAGGCAACAGTTCACCCCTCTCGTTCTTCTTAGAAGCTACCTTCTTTGAAAAGACGGGAGCAAACAAAACGATACTTGATAGCACCGTGCACAAGCCCAAGGAGAGCAGAGCTTGAGTTCTACTTCCCCAGAAGCATTTCAGGTGAGGGAAGCTTCGTCTCCCGGTAAATAAATCTGGGCAGCTATGAGGAGATTTAAAGATGACTTAGAACTGCAGATCACAGTGGTGATACCACTCAAAGTTATTTTATATTAAAAAAGAAACAACAAAAGGCTCTCGGGGCAACATGCTGCAGGAACAGGGCTGCTGAGGAACAGAGTAAGGTTGGTATGTACGTCCCCACTGTTGAGCTGTACTAATTTTGGTGGAAGGCCACATGTTAATCCACGACTCTCTGTGGGGCCGAAACACCACATCGAACTTGGCAAACCCTCCAAGACCGGGCAGGGGTTAGAGAGAAGGGCATAGGGAAGAGCTTCCCCGTCTCCTCCTCCCTTTACACCATCTGTGGAAGGCTTGAAAGCTCCCTGCACACAAACCCCTAGCACAGAAATAAAGCCCAGCTGAGGGGAGCATCTTTCCCTCACTGATACACTGAGAACTCGTCACATTTATCCTTCACCCTTTTTCAACGGTCTCCCAGCTGCTCTTTCCAGCACTCCTAGTTAGGAGGCAGGTTGGGATATGGAGAAGGATCACCCTGATGTCTACCTCCTAGCGACCAGAATCTCCAGACACAGACAAGCGCCACATTGGCCCAGGTCCTGCAGTACCCACACCAGCAGATGAGCGCACACAGACAAGTGCGGACAAAAGGGGACAAGAGAGTATTGACAGACTTTTATAGACTTTATGTGGGACCCAGTACGTTTTACAGGAGACGAGGATTACGATCATGTTATAAACCGTAAGTTTTGACTTTAAGACTAATTAAGTCAAAGAGAAATACCAAGAGGAGAAAGAATAAAGAAAGCAGTCATCTGTGAAGAGATAAAGAAACTTTTCAACTCGAATACAGTTAAATAAAGGACATAGAATCAGGCTTATTTGCGTGACCACACAGGATAACAAAATTAAACCAAAAGTCAGAGCTAGACAAATCACAGATAGGATATCAAAATTAGATACATCTGTTTACATTCAGTTTTTCAAAACGTAACATCTGAATTGTAAGCAATAATTATCTGGCCACCTGTTACTATGTTAGAACCACTATATCAACATCTACTTCTTTACTAAGTTAAAAAAGCATATGTGCATATACATACATATTTCAATAATGAACCACGGACATTTCGTTCTCCAGAATTTTTTTCTGCTACATTCCGTGTTTAATAATTTCATCTAAGTGTTTTAAGAGGCAGCTGTTCAAAGTACATGATTTATTTTTTTTTGAGGTAGGTTTCTTGATCTCTTCTTTATCCCCATCTCTTGCACAGGGTCAATATGACCAAGGGCGGGCAGTCACTGCAGAAACTCGTGTGGCACTGCCAACCACCGAGGGTGGGACCTTCAAGAGGAGACCACATCGCCTGCAATTTAATAGCGCAACTTGCTTCTTTTTTTTCCCCAGATGCTTCACCAATTCATCACGCTCAGCGCCAGTTAACCAAAGAACTTCAACTCGTAATTTACCGCTCTGCACATTTTCTACTTTTCATTCCGTAAAACCCTGCTAGGGCAATTGAGGAGTCCCATCTCATCGGTGGCAAAGCCGAGAGAACTGAAGGGAGAGATGGGAACGGCTACCTTGCCTTCCCTTCCCTTCTTCAGTTGTGAAGCAGAAAAATCTTTCAAGAACAGACAGATTGCGACACTGTAATTCTGGGGAAAATACAAGCTACGGCTACACTACGTAAATCAGCCAGTCACCAAAGCAGCCAGAGGTACCCTTCAAGTCAGTGTATCTACCCCTGAAGCACCGACATGCAACCATGGCTGGAAGTACCACCACGAGATTCCCTTCCCGTATTTTCTTAAGCAGCTTGTTAAGTAGAAGCAACAACGGCCTTTCATTACTAGCACACTCTAAGACGGGAAAACCGCAGTTACTGCACTGTAGGCATTCAGTGAAGTTATTTAATTCTCCATATTTTCTAAACCACACCAATCAAAAAAAAAATAAGGACAAATTATTATTAATGTTGTCAGGTATATTAAACCCTATTCTGTAATATAAAAGCACCAGAATGTTGGCCAAGCATCAATGACACTCGATTCAGCAACAAAAATAGTGGGTCTAAAACACACACGCATCGTATTTCATAAGGACGATGAGAAACATATGGGCAACCGCCGTAACGTGCACCATCTGCACACTTGGGGAAGAATTTGTCAATAAGAAAAGGAAGGAAGTGTTCGCTTTCACTAGCCATGATGACAGATTAAATCCATCCCTTCAGATTCCATGGAAACTATGAATTAGTTGAAGGGACGGGTTTGACACAAGCGAACACTAATGTTACGCTTTGGTTCTCGAGGACAGCTATTCATCGGACACTTGTGCTCTGCTGCAGCGCCCGAACACCGCATTACGCTCCGGATCCAGCAGAGATGGGTTTTGATATAGCAACCGACAAAACTGAGATTTGCACACCGAGTAAATTATAGCTAAAACGCATCCTACTTGAGACTAAAATGCTCCAATATCTGAAAGTGTTAAGACAGTAAAACCTGAACAGTGTTCACATTTGGCGGCTGCCAGAAGTTTTTGCAGCTATTTCTGCATCAGCCGTATGACTCAAGATGCTCCGAAGAAACAAACTAAGCACGAACGTTGTATGCACAAGAACTAAAAGCAGTACAATTACCATTTATCCCATGTAGTTAGCAGAATTATGACCAACAATGTCCAACTCCGAAAATTTAAAGCTGACCTCAAAATCCACATTTTTTTTCCTTCAGGTTTAAAAACTCCACAGGAAAAATAATTTTAAAAGACCCATTCCTTTAGCATGGTAGAAAACTGAAAAAACTGATTTCCATAATCACTGCCTTTCTTGCTGCGCAGCTCGATCAGGTAAAAAAATTTTAAGAGGTCACATGAGGCACAGAACATCCTACACGGTGTCACTTCCGAGGTCCATTCCCCAGCATATGCACGTACCCACCTTGGGGCGAGGGTGGGGGTTGTCACGTTACCTACAGAAGAGTTTTCACCACTGTGAGAATCACTTCCAAAATTCAGCAGTTTAAAAGACATATCAAACACAAGGAGAGAGACACAGGCACCACCACCCCCCCGGGAACACCTTAAACACTTGGTGTGCTCAGTTCAGCAAGATTTACTGCTAAATTTCATCTCTGTGTATGTGAAAGATAGGATGCTTCTACCTTTAAAAATTTAGTAGGCAACTAAACTGAACATTCTACACAGTAAGCATCTTAGTATTTTATTTGTCGCATCTTTTATACAGAATAAGCTTCACTGATATGTAATTCACTGCAGTATTCTGCTGATGTAGCAACAAAAGATTACATTATAAACAGAACAAAATTTTGACTTTAAAAGTTTTTTATATATGTGTAATTTTTTCAGTTGACAAACAGCATCACAATTACTAAAAAAAGTGAAATAAGCATGTAAGCTAAGGCCAATTTTTTTATCTCTAATTGATAGTTTTTCCTATATTTATCATAAATATTGGAAGCTAAACTCCAGCAACTAAAAATAAACATATCTATAATTTCCTAGCAACCAGGATTCAAATAATGGAGAAAACATACAACAACAAAAAAGTTTCTTTTCACTTAAGTTGACATCTGCAATCTATTTACACTATATATGTTAAAATTCCACAAGATCATGGAGGGTAAGGAATTTTGAAATAACCTGTTAAGCGTTACTTAAAATGGCAGTTTTGTAACTCAGGTCTGGGATTTTAAAATTGCTAAAACACTGAAAGACCATACGCTGCAGTATGTCTATACCAATATTACATAAAAAAGACAAACTACTCCATAAAGTGTCACTGAGATGCTCAACCAAAAATAATATACATTTGTATCTTTATCAAGATAGATATTACTGTAAAAATGCTCACATTAAAAAATATAGTTATTATCGTTCAGATTTTCATTAAAACTAGAAGGGACTACATGAGCCGAAGTATGAGGAATTCGTATATAATGCCATGCTTCCTCATTTTATAGCACTAATAAAAATAATAATAGAGAAAGCTCTATTATAAATCTTTAATAACGATGGTATAATTTCCTAGTATCTTTTAAAAACTTTACCATGTGGGTGTATGTGCACGCAAGTCTGTGCACATGTGCTTGTGTACATAAACACACAAACACATAAAAAAATCCAAGTGTATATATTACACACACACCCCCACACACCCCCACACATCCACACTCCTGCATAGAACACTTCCATAACACAGCCAGTATGCAGGGACTCCTCCATGTGACACTCGACCGCCACATGCCACGCTTCCTTCTTATTTCCCTGTTCATGTTTTATCCAGTAAATGTAATTAACGCTTTCATATTTGGCCAAAAACAAGTGTTAAGATTTTTGAAAATCATGAAGTGATTTAGCCATAGCATCTTACACAAGAAATAAAAGATACTGCAAATACTTTTGATCACAAGCTCAACATGAAAGTTCGTCATGAAATGGAATGTAAATTATTCTAAAGACTAGTATTCAAAGATCAGTTAAATATTATGGCAAACAATTTGGAATTTGTAGAAAGTTTAAAATGTAATTCACATTACAAAGACTGGAGATACTTTATAGATAGAACTTTTAAATATGGATATGACTGGCATTTATTTTTAAGCTTACTTCTATTAGAAATAGACTTGTTTCCTGTACAGGTGATGCTTTGCCTATACCATATACAGTAGAAAAATAAATTCTTTAGCAACCTAGAAATAGTTTATAAAACTCTTGAAGTTTCATTTTCTTTGCTAAACATGCCAAGATTAGACTGACAACTATAAATAAAAGCTATACAGACAACAGGTAAAGTAGAACAAGTTAAGAATACTACAATTTACAGGACAGACTTTATTGTACTAATAATTCCTGTGTGCTTTGCAATAGGAATAGGGTTGACTTTTCTTTTTTGTTTATGTTTTCTTAGAAAAGATAATTACTTGCAAGAATATAACACAATATCAAGATAATTTATAATATACATGTACTTCAAACAGCAGCCGGGTTTATGGTATCATAGTAATCTAGAATGATAATCCAAGTCATAATTAGAAGTACAATACCTAGGACATAAGTAGGAAAGGCAATTTTTATTTTGGGAAAGTGGAGCAAATCAAACTCTTAAAAGCCTTAAATTCTCAAAATCATCTATTTACTATCATACATACAAGACGATCTTAAATCTTGTTATAAGTGAAGATTACAACAGTGACCATCATAAAGCTTTTTTTTTTTTTTCTTTTAAACTACACAAAACATTCTAGCAGCTGAATGAGCCAAAACTGTTTTCTTCTTTGCAGGAAAAAGTATATTTTGAGCATGAAAGAAAAAAAGCTGCTATGAAAAGTCTCACAGGTAGTGTTATCTATGGTCTCCCCTTTGCTACAATTTGTAACCTTCTAAATTTTTTACCACTAACAAAATATTTAACCAAAAGATTTGTTTAAATTAAGCAGCATTCTTTTACAGCAAAATTGGTACCAATGTAAAAGGAAAATAAATGAAAAAAAGAGATAATTTAAAAATATGGTGCAAAAAAAAAAATCAGTCATCTGAATTTTTAGTACAACATACCACAGGAAAAAAATATGAATACAAGTTTATGTGATTTTATATATACACACTCCAAAGAGGTTAATTGTCAGTACCCAAAGTATTTATTGCTATGTATTAGCAATGCATTTTTGTATATCTTTAAAGGGTCACATAAAAATAGATTTAAAGAATAGATTAATTGAAGTCCTAGATTAAAACATTGTTTGGTTTAGAGAATTTTACTACAACAAAATTCATGTTTATGTATGAAAAGTTATATAACCTTATATGAAAATGTCATGAACTATTTTCTAAACACTACATGTATTCCCAAGTGGGAAAAATTAAAATATCTAAAATATATTAGATTAAGTTTACAAGACCATCAATGATCTTTTAAACATGCAGCTGTTTACAGAATTAACAGTTTTACAAAATGTTTAGTTCAGTAATGGAACATAAAGAAATAAGTAGGCAACATCAAAATTTTTGTACAATATTTGAAACTCACTTTTACAACAAGCATGTCCTTGGTATTGTGCTGTAAGAAATAATAAGCAAGTTCACCCACCCTTAACAAACTGTCCACAGGTATACTTACAAGTAAAGATGGATGGTGAGGGATTGTAAAATTCTCAACAGTGCATTTTGCATTCTTCCATAAACCATCCTAAGCATACCGTCACATAAGTAGCCAGGAGATTACAAAATAAACTATAGCTGGGCTTTAGTTGTTTACACAGAACGCTCGAATGTGAATAAAATTGCCAAAAATAGCATGTTAAATAACAAAAACAGCCGTAAAGCAGGCTGTAAGCGTTGAATGTTTCATAAATGTAATTTTTTAAATCATTAAATTTCTATAGAAAAATTTTATTCACAATATATTGTGACAGATCGTCACAGGAATGATATAGTGATTGCAATAAGGTATCATGCAGCAGCAGCTTTGTACTTTATAGCTATTTTTGCTTTTAAAAATTAAACCTCTCCAGTCATGCTTATCACATAGTTTTTATCTGCAGTGTGTACAAATGAGGAACACAGTACGGGATATAACAAAAAGATGTCCAATCAGCTG